>NC_133060.1:2909500-3235000 GCF_048771995.1 Taeniopygia guttata | reverse complement strand
AGGCACTCAATTTCTTTCGCTCAAGGGGCCACTGATCCACCCAAACAGGATCATTTGTTTTCCAGGTCAGCTTCAGAGTGGTGAGTGCCACAGTGACCCCTGTCAAAAATCCAATTCTAATTTCAGTCCCCATTGTGCCAAAAGGTCCCTTCCCCACACTGTGATGGGCTTTTGCACGATGAAAGGACGGATGACTGCTGTTTTCCCTCCCGGGCCTCTGACAACGATTGCATTTTCACTCTGCATGCATAGGGAACTTCCTCCTATGCCTGAGAGAGAGCCCAAAGGTGCAACCAAGTCCCATTCCCGGGGCCAAAAAATGTATGAAATAACTGTAGCATCTGCTCCTGTGTCAAGCATTCCCGTGATAGTAATTGTCTTTTCGTTACAAGTCAACTGACAAGTAACAACAGGCCGATCTCGGCTCACATGTTTCACCCAAGATGCATGCACTTCTGCTTGATCACCAGAAAAAGAGTCCCGTGTGTTGAACACTGGCATGACTTGCCTTTCTGGGTGAGATGGCAAAGCCATGGCTCGAGCAATTGGTGTATTTTGTGGAATTGTCAAAGGTGGTCGCAAGGCTTTTGCTGTGACCATCAGCTCCTCATTACGGTTTGCTGAAATCAAAGATGGGTAAACAACAAGTCCAAGAATGCTGCTTCTGTCTCTGGCCATTATTAAAAAATCCTGCCTTTTCCAAGAAGTCCCTGTGACACCTGTGGGTATCACTGCATGGCTATTGTCCAAAAAACACGTCAATTTGGAGGTTGCCAGGACGCGTTGGAATCCGGGTGGTACCAAGTCTGGGTCGCTGGGGATTTTGGAGATTGCTCTGCTGAAGGATTCTGTTTGTTGTTCCCCGAGGATTGCTCCTGCTGACTCTGTGTCACCGCCAGAATTTGTGTCGGTGCGCGCTGGCGTCGATTCGCGCTCTTTTTCCCGTTTCCCGGAACCGGAAGAGGTTTTCCATCCACGTCTGTCTGTGAGTGGCACTCACTTGCGAGATGTCTCCCTCTCCTGCATCGAGGACAGAGGTCTGGTGGCTTGTTGGGCTTTGCAATTTGTGGGCAATTTCTTTTAAAATGTCCTTGTGCCCCACACCCAAAGCACCGTCTCTCTGCACCGGTGTTGCCCTTTGCATAATTTGCAAGAACTTCCTTAACACGCTGTTCAATTCGATCCCCCAAGTGTTCCTCCATGATGGAAGCAACATGTTGTGGTGTTCCCACCTTGCTGCACGCCTCGATCATGTCCGCCAAGGTGGCCTGGTGCGGCATCATGCTGATGATTCGCCTGCACTCTGGGTTGGCATTGGAGAACGCGAGGCTTTTGGTCAGATGTGGTTTCGCCCCCTCCTCGGTCACCTGCCGCTCCACTGCCTGAGAAAGACGATCCACGAACGAGGAAAATGGCTCTGAAGAACCCTGCTTGATCTCGGTGTAGATGTTGTCCTGGACCCCCGCCGGAGCAATCTGAAGAATTGCTCTCCGTGCCGCCTCTTTGATGTCGCTGAGCACGTGTCGTGGGAGTCTCACCGCCTGCTGAGTTGGATCGTCCTCAGGAGGATCACCGGCAAGCTGCACCATGGTGAGGTTCGCGTTTGGCCCGCCTTGGTATCTGGCTCTCAGCTCCTCCAGGGATCTCCGCCACGCCTTCTGCCAAATGAGAGCTTGGGTGTCTGTAAGAACTGATGTTGCGAGATATTTAAGGTCATATGGTGTTAAATCATACATGCCAAAAATACTTTTCAACATCTGTTTGAAATATGGTGATGACAACCCATTGTCCCGAATGGCCTTAGCTAAATCTTTGATTGCTCCACGATCCAGGCGTTCCCATCTCGGGTTTTGGCCCTGAGCATCATAGTTCACTGGCATTACTATGTTTCCCGAACCCTGCAATAAACCTTTCTCCTTCTCCAATTCTGCCCGAATGTCCTGCCAGTCCACTTTTGCATCCGGCAAAGCTGGAAATTCTGTGGGTACTTGCCTGTAGAGTGGAGTCATCTGAGGTGACTGCAGCTTTGATGCAGCAGCACTCACCGATACCAACGGCGTCTGCGGCATCTGTGAAGATGAAGGCTGGGTGCCTCCGGAGAAAAGTGGAGCACCTGCTGTGGAGGAGAACACATGACTGCCCTGCATTATTTGGAAAATTTTTGGAAGATGAACCAACAGCTCTGGCTGCGACTCCAAGGCTATGCTTAAATATTGTAAAAGAAATTCAACAACCCTTTTTGATACTGAAATTGATTCTCCCTGCCCCGAAATTTTGGCAGACCTTGATTTTGGAATTGTCCAAGCTGGGACACCCTCCGAGGCAGTGATGCGAATCGTGTCATCCTGTTGTTGAGCCCCAGCAGAAGTGTCCTGAGTCCCACACTCTTCTGGAGTCAGCGGAGATTCCTGCTGTCGTGCAGATGCAGCTCTTTTCATCCTAGATTTTTTCTTATAAGAAGCTGGAAAAAAGTCTTGAATTGTCAAAGTCCCACTACTGTGTGACACCTTGCCTTGTCTGACTGGGTCCTGTAAAATCTGCTGCAATGTTGTGGTTCCGCCACTAGATGGCGCTGCCGCCTGACCAACTGAGGTCGGGACTGCACTTGGCTCTTCAATTTGCACTTCTGATAAATATTTGAGCATCTCTTCTGATAACTGATTCACATTTGCAAACCCCGTGGTAATTCCTGATAAATGTTTGAGCATTTCTCCCCATAACTGATTCACGTTTGCACTCCCTGCACTCTGTGAAACTGACTCTTGTAACAACTGTTCTATTCTGCCCATGTCTGAAGCTGACAGGGGTTGGCTGTGGGTTTGGGCTGACTGTTGCCATGGGAACTGCAACGGAACCGTGCCCTGAGGAATGTTTACATCCTGGCCACGCCCCGTCCCTGCCTGCGTCATCACGGGGGTGCGGACGCCTTTGCTCCGACTCCGGCTGTGCTTTCGCCTAGCTCCACCCCGCACTGCCTCAGACTCAGAGCTACTGTCGTCCTCCCCAAGACTGACGCAACTACTTTCCTGTTCCCATTCTGGCCCTGATGTTTCCGCCTCGCTTTGCCCCTCTCCTGGCTCTGTGCCAACACCCACAGCCCGCGTGTGCCGGCTCCGCCCCGCCCGCGCCCGTGCCGCGCGTTCCAGATGCGAAAAATCCCCTCCCCCCGTGGCTTCCGGGTCCCGCTCAACCTTCCCGCGCATGCCCGCCGCCTGAGCTGCAGCGAGGGACGCCTCCCGCTGTCCCTCTGCCGCTCCCTCGGCAAATGTGGCTGCCGCGGTCAGGGAGCCGCTCTCCCGCGCCATCCGGGCGGCCGCTTCGGCGGCCTCACGGATTCTCGACATCGAACGCGTCACCGGACGCTCAGAGCGTCCCACCGCCGCACTCGCACCCCCCGCTTTCGCCCCTGTCCGTCCCGCCCCCGCCCGTCCCCTCGCTTTCGCTTTCTGCGCGGGCTGTTTTGAACTCCCAGCCTGCGCAGATGCGAGAGCACTTTCCTCTCCCTCCTCCCTCTGCTCAACACTCACGCACGCACTCTCACCCACTGGGCTGCTGCCGGCGCCCCCACCCACCGCGGATTCGGGGGCCGCGCCTGGCTTGCTTGCCTCCATCTGGGGAGTCTCTACGTCGGAGGAGCCTGGGGACTCTCGGGACACTGAGGAGCAGTGGGAACTTGGGGATACGGGACGCAAAGGGGTATCCTCTACTATATCTGTGGTGGAAGGACCTGTCCCGAGCTGCTGGCTGGACTGTCCCCCCCCCTGTTTTTCCCCAGGAGCCGTGGCTGCCTGACTTGAGCTGCTGCATTGTGCGAGTGACTCTAAAACTGTTCTCGCTGAAGGTAGTAGTTCTGCAGCAAGCTTATCTTTCTTTATAGTTCGATAATATAATTGCTTATTAACTTCCTGCCAAAAATTTGACTTAAACAACAAATTTAAATCCGAGGGTGGGAAATTACACCTCACCCACAATAACAACATTTTCAATTCTTTTTGAGTGATCTCTACCGGATGGGCAGAGATGATGCCTTGTAAAGCAGATACTATTTGAATTTCCTCCCGGGAGAATTCCCGTGGGACAGATACTGTCTGAGCTTCCTCTTGGGAGAATTCCCCCCCCATGTTCTTAATTTTGACCTTTCTCACCAAAATCTGAGTCAGCCCGAGGTCGGTCCGGAGATGGCACTGTTCACTGTCCAGCAGGTCACAGGTGAGAGATCCCAGGCGCGCTTCTGGGTCGTCTCCTCCCTGGAAAGTCCCCGAGACGAGTTGTCTTGGTGAAGGTCAGGTTCTTATCTTGAGCTTCTCATTCCCTCTCTCCTTGGAACTTGTGGAGAGTTTGTGCACTCTGCTGTTTTCCTTTTTTTTGTTTTCTTTTCTGCCGCTGAGGGTTGGAGGCTGTTTTGATGTATCTTCTTGTTGATGCCCGGCCAGGGACGCCAGGTGTGAGAACCCCGGGATTGATTTGGGGCTCTCGTGTGGTGGTAAAGTCTCTCCTCCAACCCGCGCTTCCAAAGAAAAACTCCACAGCCTCTTGTTGTCCGGTCTCAAGGTAGTTTATTGCTAGCTATCTAAAAGATTGTCCTGCGCTGCGGCTGCTTTGGTCTGCGGCCCAGGCAGAGGTACACACTCTCCTGACACCCTCACTGTCCGGTGTCTTCGTCGTCTCTCTCCCCGCCCAAAGCTGCTACTATCTTTTATATGATATATTACGTACTATATGTTTATAGATTTTCCCCAATACCTACTATCTACGTTACAATGTGCTTTTCTACTCTAAACCAATCTGTGAATGCCAACATCACCAAGAACATGGAGGTAAGGAAGAAGAAGGAGGAAGAATAAGATAAGGACCACTTTCCTCCATCTTAGAACTCCTGACCCCCCTGTACAAAGTGAAAACCCCCCTGTACAGGTACTAAAACCCCCCTGTACAACACTAAAAAATTTTACCCTCTAATTTGTGACTACTTTTACTATACCATCTAACATTCTGTGACTGCTTGTTCCACCCTCAAAGTTGGTAATTCATTCCATGGTTCAAACTCAAAATCGCAGCTGTTTTCAGCTGCTTGCCAGGGTCTAAAATGCTTCTGACCAAGGCCTGGAACCTCTAAAAATGTCTGAGGGACATTTTGGGTTCCGACACAAAATGAGCAAGACGATTTTTAAAACTTTAAGAAGGGATAATTAGAGACAAATCAATAACAGCGCTGGGTGCTTGGCAATGGCCAGAGGCACACTGGTTAGCCACAGCAACTCTTCTTATCTACTTTTTCCATTGTATTGTCCAAAAACATATTCATAAAGATTATACACATTCAAACATTTCTTTGAACTCATTTACTTCTTCCAGGAAGTCTTTTGGTTTGACCCCCAACCCGCCTTTCTAGAGTCCGTGCAGGAATCATGGATTGTTGTTTGGAGGGTTGTGTGTCACTTCCTCACAACAGCCCCTGATCCCCGATTCAGCTGGGAGTTTGCGGGCCCCAAGTTGGGCAACTCCCTGGGGGCTCCCCTGGCAGGGGGACCCTCCTGGAGCAGTTCTGTGTCAGGAACCAGAGCTGCATTGGACTTTTTCGGTCTTCAGCTTCTGTTTATTCTTATCAAAACTTCAGCACACTGTCTGCACCAGACTCTGCGTGCAGGAAAACAGCACAAAAATGGCCAACAATCTCTTGTTACAAGGCCTTGTAAGTCTAATCAAAAACTAAGCTACCCAATTAAGAAGTGACACCTAAATTAGTTTTCTTTCTAACCCAGTAACTGACCCCTAAAGACCCACAATGCAGATTATTCTACCCAATTACAGGATACCACATAAACCCAAAAAGAAAGAGAAGAAGAAGAAGAAAGAAGAAGGGAACTCAAGACAACACTCTATATCCTCCATCTTGAACCCATCTATAACATCCTAAAAATTCTAAAACCTAAATTTCTCACCCATGTGACATACTCCACTACTCTCTGCAATCTCTACAATCTATTTCACACTTTTGTGGTTTCTAGCTTACTTTGAAGCTTTGGAAGTTTTCTCCATGAATGAGGGTCAAAGTCAGTGCTCCCCTGGGGGTCAGGACACCCCAGAGCAGACAGAGAAATATTCCCGGTGCCCTGGGTTTCCACATCAGCAGGCGACAGTTACTGACAGTCGAAGGGTCAGCGGCAGGGTCCTCATCACACCCGTTCCTTAAACGTTATCTGGCCATGCAGACGGTCTTAGCTACTTCCACAAGTACTTTAAATCAACATTGGCTGTTTCACAAATATCTCTGAGTTATTATTGTCAGTTAGTTACAAAAAGAAAAGCATTAGTTATTATTTTACAACTACAGCTACTTCTGCAAAAGTTAACATTCTAATGCACAACACATGGCATCCACTTCAATATTTTGTAAAAGCCAAAACTATCATGTATGTTTTTCACACTGTGCACAAACTAAACTATCATCCATGAATGATGTTCTGAGGGTATGAGCTACACACAGGCCAGGGCATTGACCACAAAAAGCTGACAAATTATACTACAGCAAACGCATGTTAAAAGTGATTACAAGCTGTACTGCATCTAAATCGTTGCGATTAAGAATAAGTTGCAGAAGCCAAGACATCACAGCAAAAGCCACAACTACATAGTCCTTTATAACAAACCCAGGGCAGGTGTTTCCCTTGCAGGGAGCACTGGGGCCTTCCCCGGGCCCCTTCTGCCCTCTGGCCGAGCCGGGGGCATTTTCCAGCACATGCAGTTTGTACCCAAGAGTCGGTGCAGCCGAGAAGGCTCCGAGCGCCTCCTCCCAGGCTGACTCTGCAGATGCCCCGGCTGCTCTGGGCTCTGCCAGGGCTCTGCTGGGGCTCAGCTCTGGGCGAGGCTGGGCCCGCTCTCCCCTCACATTGCTCCGGGCAGCTGAGTCACAGAGGGAGGAGGAAGGGACACGCCAAGGGAGTTGAGGTTTAACAGAGTTTTTATTCAAAAAACTGCCATACCAAACAGGCTGTCATAAGAACTGTAACAAACAGGGTGTCCTAACCAACATAACCAACTAGCACTGCTAACTACCATCACTAACTAGTTGTCCTCACTAACTACTGTAACTAACAGCTGTCCTCAAGTGCTTCATCTCCTCCGCTGCTCCCTCAGTTGCTTTGCTGCGGTGATCAGAGGGGTCAGGCTGGAGAGAAGCTTGGCTGATGATAAAAATGGGTGCTGCCCAAAGGATAAAAAAGAAAGAAATGAACCATTACTTTCCAGAGTCAACTTCCTCACAGGCTCTGTTGCAACAGGACAAAGGGAAATGGTCAGAAACTCAGGAGAGGGAAGCAGGCTCAGGTTAGATCTAGGGCAGAATCCTTTTGCCAGGAGAGTGGGGAAACACTGACAGAAGGTGCCCAGAGATGTGGGAGGTGCCTCCTCCCTGGGAACATCCAAGCTCAGGTCAGGCAGGGCTCTGAGCACCTGCCCTGCCTGAAGATGGCCCTGCTCCTTGTGGGGCACCAGGTGCAGATGCCCTCAAAAGGACCCTGCCAAGCCAAACCAGGCGAGGGTTCTGCTTGCTTTGCATGTGGAACGCAGCGAGACTGGAGACTATCGGAGGGCCCCACCAGAAAACCCCTCCCTGGCGCTGCTGCTTCCCCTGCAGCCGCTCGGCATTCACCTGCAGCAGCTCCTGGGCAGAGCAGCGCCGCTCCTCGTCCAGCTCCAGGCTGCACTCGAGGCAGTCACGCAGCAGAGCCGACAGGCGCCCGGGCTCCTGCAGCTGCGGGGGCCCGTTGTGCCGGATCAGAGCGCGAGCCTGCAGGAAAAGCAAACTCAGCTCTCTGCCAGCTTCCTTCCCACCCACAGGTGCTCACATCGACCCCGGGTTCTCAGCCCCAGCTCCAGGGGCACTTTCCTCCCTGGCACAGATGCTGCTCACAGCTCATTTTCCTGTGCCAACCAAAAAACCCAAACCCTGGTGCTGCCACAGCCATTGGAAAGAGCTGATGCACTTGCTTCACATTTTCAGGTCATCCTCACAGCCAGAAGAGCTGCAACAGCGTAAATCCCAAAGCCAATTGTTGCTGGAGACTGCAGAATATTTGTCCGTGTTTAGGCTCGAGTGCTCTGGGAATTCCCTTCCCCATGTGCAGAAACCTCCAGCTGCTGCTCCCAGTGCAGGGTCACCCTGTGCTCACAGGGCTCTGCAGCCCCTGGAGAATTTGCCTCTGACCATGGCCTCGTTTCCTTGAAGTAAGGAGCTTCTCCTCCCACCATCTCATGTTGCCGTGCGTGGCCAGTCCGAGCGGGCACCGGCGGACGCGCAAGAGGAGCGGGGAGGCGGCCGCTGCTTTCCCCCGGGCGCTGCGGGCTCAGTCTGAGCGCACGGACAGACGGATGGCGGACACGGGGCTGGGGGCGGACACGGGGCGGGGGCGGACACGGGGCTGGGGGCGGACACGGGGCACACACGGGGCTCAGGGCACACACGGGGCACACACGGGGCACACTCGGGGCACACATGGGGCTGGGGGTGGCCACAGGGCTGGGGGCACACACGGGATTGGGGGCGGACACGGGGCTGAGGGGCGGACACGGGGCTCGGGGCACACACGGCCTCGGGGCACAGACGAGGCACACACGGGGCACACTCGGGGCTTGGGGCACACACGGGGCACACTCGGGGCACACACGGGGCACACACGGGGCTCGGGGCACACACGGGGCACACACGGGGCTCGGGGCACACACGGGGCACACACGGGGCACACTCGGGGCACACACGGGGCACACTCGGGGCTCGGGGCACACTCGGGGCTCGGGGCACACTCGGGTTTATTGTGGGTGCGGCTTCCCGAGGCCCCCGGGCACCAGCGGGGTACCTGATCTATCCCCCGAACTGGGGGAGGGGGAAACGGACCCGCGGCCGATGAGGACGGGGCGGGGGCAGGGAAACCCCCCGGGAAAGCAGGAGACCCCGGGAACGGGGCGGGCATGGGAAAGGCGGGGGCGGAGGGAGCGACCGCGTGGCGAGGGGGAGGGAGGCAGGGTCGCAGCACAAGGGGAACCGCGTGGGGAGCGGCAGCGGGAATGGGGGAAAGAAGAAAAATTACAACTCCCACATTCGTCTGTGTCGTGGGAGAGAGAGGGGCAAAAACAGGAGAAAGAAAAGGGAAAAAAGGAGATTTCCCCCCATTGTCCTTCATCTCCCCACCTCCAATTCAATAGCAGGGAGTTATCAATAAACAGTAGCAGTGAACTGTGAATAATCAATAGCAGGGAGTGATGAATAATCAGTATCAATGAGTTATCAATAATCAATAGCAGTGGATTGTCAATAATTAATAGCAGGGAGTTATCAATGATCAATAGCAAGGAGTTATCAATAATCAGTATCAGTGACTTGTGGTAGATAGGGACAGGCGGAGCGGAAGACCACGGGATGTGACGGAAAGATAGACCCTTCCCCCTCTCCCTGCCCCACGCTATCCATTAACCCCAGGAGCATGTGACCACACCTGCCTTGGTAACTTTCCACTCCCGACTAACCCTGGAGACCCCTCAACCCCCCTCTGACGTAGCAAAGACCCCCAAGACTATTTAAACCCACGAGATGAGATAATAAAGGCTTTTCGACCGTCTGCCACATTGGTATATGCGTGTGTTGATTAGCCCGAGTAGCCTGGGCGAGACCAGGCTGCCGTGCTGTTCCCTGAACCAGGTCGCCCGTTGCCCTTTATAAAGGCAACATACTGGTGCCGAAACCCGGGAGAAAAAAGGGAAAAATTCGCCCGGCGGTCGGGATACGCCTGGACGGGAGCAGCGGCCGGAGCGGTCAGACCGTATCTTGGCGCAGGGAGACGTCCCGGGACCCGCAATCGTTATGGACGCTATAGCATGGGTCGTAAGTGTGATTTGTGGGCAATGGAGTATCGAATTTAAGCTCAAGGACTTTTATCTTGCTATAGCGAGGCTGCTTGAGCTTGGGGCAGTCGAATGCCCAGTGGATGCTATGCATCTGGGAATATGGGAACAGTGTACAGCCACGCTGGCCGGGGAATCGAAATCCTCAGGCAGTGGCGAGAGCGTTACGGCACGGGGCAAGGTAGAAGAAACCCCGCGCAGGGCAATAGAAGAGCAGGAGACGCGGAGTGCAGCGCGTACGTGTTTATTAGTTAGACCCGGGCTCGGGACGGGGGCGGAAGCGCAGACCGTCCCTGAAGACAGTCCGCCCAGGAACGGAGACCCGGGGGGGCACAGCGCGTCACCTCCTTTCCCCAGATCAGAGCCCAACTCCCGCCGCGGAAGCCCCCCGAAGAACCCCCGCCGCGAAAAACCCCCGAAAAACCCCCACCACGAAACCCCCCCGAGAAACTGCAGCTTCCCCGCCCGTGAACCCGGGAGCCGCGCGATTTCAGGAATGCGCGTGCGCGGGAGAAAGAGGCGGAGAGCGGCAGAGAGCGCGGAGTCAATCGGCAGCCGCGCCGGGCGCCGCCACCATATAAGGGAGAAACCACCCCCTGCAGGAGGCAGGGCGAGCCGGGGGGGCGGGAGCGGCCCCACCCCCGCGGGGAGGAGCGAGCTCGGAGCCGAACAAAATGGCACCGAGCCCTGGAAGTTCACTGGCATTTGACTTCCGGCGCGGAGCCCGGCAGCAGCTCCGCCGGCTCGGAGGGGCCGGCGGGAGCCGCCCAGAACTCCGAGGCGGAGAGAACAAAGCCAACGTGATTCAAGACAAAACCAAGTAAAGTTCTAAGCCGCACCGGAAAGCGGTCACAATACGAACCAACCCAGTTTTACCAGCTGAGGAAAAATACCCTTTTGGAGCTGCAGGAGGAAAGGGCATCTCGCTAAGGAATGCGGGTCCCGGCCCCCAGAGACACGGGACGGTGGGGGGGGGAGGGCGCGGGCCGAACTCAGCCTCCTCCCACCGCAAATAACAGCGCCTGTGCCGCAGAGTCAGCAGGGAACGCCCCAGAGCGGAACCCCTGGGTAGCCCTGGCCATGAAAATAGGGAAAAAGCCCCCGAGGGTGTGGGGGACATGCCGCCTTTATAGCAGTCAGGTGCCCCACATAATAGAGCTCCAGCTTTGGGCAGACACAAGAGCAGACTGCCCGATGTTTCCGCAGGCACTGTGGCCCCGACACTGGCAGTGCAGGGAGGTCCCCCAGTGAACGGGGTGGGAGGGCTGTCCCGAGCTTAGAAAAGCACCCAATTGGTAGTTATAACGCTGCATACAAAGAAAGGGCCAGAACGAACAGTAGCAATCCACCCCTACATTTTACAAAACTCTCCACCCCTGATAGGAAGGGACATCCTTGCTATGTCAGGCGTCAAGATTACAAATTTATAATGAGAGCCACTGCTTCACACCCACTGCTGCCAATCAAACCTGACCCTCAAAACAAAACTAATGAGAAGCTATAAGTCTTGTTTACAGGACACGCTCGTGGACCGTCCCCGTGACACATACACCCCTGCTCCAGAAAGAGATGACAGACCACCAAACCGCCAGACGACACCTGAGAATCCCACGGCGGTGAGACCCAGACATGCACAGTGTCTCTGTGCAATCCTGCTGTTCAGGCTTGTGGCCGGGGGGCAAGCCGACCCAGGCCACTACCCTCACCAGCCATTTAAGTAAATCATGCAACATCTTTCAAGTGACAGGGTGTTCAAAGAGGTCACCACAGCAAACACCCCATCCTTCGTGTTCCACATAGCCAACCTGTTTAGAAGCTACCTTTCTAACCCTAAACGAAATCAAATCGAACCTGACTAACCCCTATTAGTTTTGCTATGATGTTATTAAACCCCCTTTTCTACGAAGGCATTGCTTTAGACACCCCCTTCAGTTACTCCACAGCCAGTGCCCCCCACCAGTGCGGGTGGGACACTCCCCGCAGAGGAATCACCCTGAGTCAAATCACAGGACAGGGCAGATGTTTTGGGAATGCAACCTTAGCAAAGCAGAAAGGCAACTTCTGCACTAAAGTTGTCAAGCCCAACAGAAAAACCAATAAGTGGGTGGTCCCATCCGCATCTGGGATGTGGGTTTGCCAAAGGTCCGGAGTGAGTCCTTGTGTGTTCCTTGCCAAATTCAATGACTCTACTGATTTCTGTGTTCAAGTTTTGATTGTCCCCAGGGTCTTGTATCACTCAGACGAAGAGATATACCATCTTCTCGAGGAACCTGACAGACTCCACAAAAGGGAAATCATCACAGGTATAACTATCGCAATGCTGCTCGGCCTGGGAGCGGCTGGCACAGCCACGGGTGTCTCAGCCATCGCAACCCAGCAGCACGGACTCTCTCAGCTGCAAATGACCATCGACGAGGACCTGCAGAGGATCGAGAAATCCATCTCCTATCTAGAGAAATCAGTCTCTTCGCTTTCAGAAGTGGTCTTACAAAATAGGCGGGGACTGGACCTTTTGTTCATGCAGCAGGGAGGACTGTGTGCAGCCTTGAAAGAGGAATGCTGCTTTTATGCAGATCATATGGGAGTCGTTAAAGACTCCATGGCAGAACTCCGAGACAGACTGGCTCAGAGAAAGAGAGACAGGGAAACCCAACAGAGCTGGTTTGAATCCTGGTTCAATCAATCACCTTGGCTCACCACTTTAATTTCCACCCTGGTAGGTCCACTGGCAATACTGCTTTTAGCTATTACCATAGGACCATGCCTGCTGAACAAACTAGTCTCGTTTGTTCAGGCCCGTCTGGAAAGGGCAAACATTCTGTTCATAGGCCACCAACAAATGCTGTAAACCAAAAACTGCAAACACAGTCAGTCGCTAAAGCCTTCAAGACCTGCCTTAAAAAAATTACCCAGGTTTACCAAACCACCCTTTCCTTAACAAGTTACAAGTTTGTACCTCACTCCAGTGCCTATATCTACGACTACCTCATTTTGTATATGATAAGGAGGGGGGAGATGTGGTAGATAGGGACAGGCAGAGCGGAAGACCACGGGATGTGACGGAAAGATAGACCCCTCCCCCTCTCTCTTCCCCACGCTATCCATTAACCCCAGGAGCATGTGACCACACCTGCCTTGGTAACTTTCCACTCCCGACTAACCCTGGAGACCCCTCAACCCCCCTCTGATGTAGCAAAGACCCCCAAGACTATTTAAACCCACGAGATGAGATAATAAAGGCTTTCGATCGTCCACCAAATTGGTGCCAGCGTCTTTATCGATAGACCGAGCGGTCTGGAGAGGCCAGGCCGCTGTGCTGCCTCACCTGAACCAGGTCCCCCGTTGCCCTTTATAAAGGCAACACCAATGCATCCCCCTAAAATGCAGTCCCTCTTGAAAGAAAGAGTGGTTCAGTCTATGGTAAACAAGCAGAGTCCAGCCAAAAGCCACTCTATCATCTGCCCCCAACCTTCTTCTCTGAACATCTGAGGTTTCAGGCTGTCTCTCTTCCTTTCTTTTTTCAAACCAAAGAGGAGAAAATTTCACAAAGCTTTCATTTCTCAGGAAGGGTTAAAAGTCCCAACTCCCAAGGATGGCTCGCTGCCCAGGCTCCAGCTCCCACAGCCCGGCTGGGCACCTTGCGGCCCCCCCGCTCTTCTCCTTCCCCGCGGTGAACTGCCGATAAAACCACCGCCGTCTCTTTTTCTCTCTTGGGAGAGAGAGAGACTCTGGGGGGAACGGAGACATCCCAGATTTCTCCACCCTTCCATCTGCAGGGGGCCAGGTCTGGTTCCAGCCCCTCCACCCTTGGGCCTACCTCCACAGGCCGCATAGCTCCCCTCCCCCACCCAGCCCGGGCTGGGCAGGGGAGAGGTCCTTACCATGCGGTGACCGGAACCAAAGAAGGACGAGTCCTCCTGGGAATTCCGCTTTTAACCCCTCTGTGTTCTCAGAGGCGTGTCCACCTTCAATTGGTCACCCCAAGTGTCAGTATCTAAACCTGAGCCCTGACTGGATGAACCTCTTCCTTCTAAAAAAATTCTCTTCCCGTGTCAAACCATGACATATGTGTACCTCAGTGGATATTCTTTGAATCATACCAGTTTATCTTGAAGCAATGCAGGAGTAATTACTAGAATATTAAGAAAAGAAATATACTCATACTAGGACTTCTTTAAGACAATGATTTACTAAAATATGAATATCGATCTAATATCGATATCCAACTGAGACGGACAAAATCTCTCTAAGAGTTTAAAGTTAGAAAGTGTATGTTTATTGAGACAGCCGGGCAGTACCTGGGACAATTCCCTAATTCACACTGCAAAAATCACAGGTATTACAAAGCTTTTTTATTGACAGAAGTCTTGAATACACAAAATATGAATGCATATTCATATCCCTGTCACTTCCTCTGCTCCGCTTCATATGCTAATTGGCAGAAAGGCTATTAAGCATGTGTAGTTCTGCTCCCTGAAATGAGTCGGGGGTCCATTTTGGGGAGGGGTCTCCAAAATGAAGAAGTAAAATAAGTCTTCCTCGTTCTGACCTTTCTGCCTTTCCCATGCACACGTGACAAATGAATCCTTGCTGTTTTCCTGTGCTTAATGGATTCCTAAAGTAGGGGAAGTCTGCAACTGTTTTTGTGTCCCTGAAATCTGTTTGTCACATTCTGTTTCTCATGATAAGCACAGCTACCCAAACATAAAGCTGACAAGCAATGAGTTAATAGATCCTGGATATCTTATCTAAGATCCAGCTACTGTTAACTATGAACAAAGCCCATTTATCTACTTCCGCTGAGTCAGCAACATCTAATTTAACTATTATCTTAACTTCCTAAAATTCTTAATTCTTCCAAATTAATGTCTCACCGGGAATGGGGACAGGGAATGGGAATGGGGACAGGGAATGGGGAATGGGAATGGAGACAGGGACTGGGAGTGGTGACAGAGACAGGGAATGGGGACAGGGACCAGGAATGGGGACAGGGAATAGGACTGGGAATGGGGACAGGGACAGGGAATACGGTACAGGGATCGGGAATGGGGTCCGGATTGGGATGGGAGCAGGACGGGAACGGGATAGGGGGGACATGGGAACAGGCAGGGGCAAGGGGAGTATGGAAGGGGAGTAAGGAATGGGGCAGCCACTGCAGGGGGACGAGGCGTTGGGATGGGGGCACATGGGGACAGTTCCAGGGCAGGGGGTCCTTGACCAGCTGCCCAGAACCTCCACCAGGGTCTCCCAGTGCAACTGGAGCCGCTCAGCCTGGGGTGCCCAAAGCCCTGAGCAACTCCCAGGTCCCTCCCAGGAACCCTCAAGTCCCTCAAACCCAGCATCCCCCACATCCCCTGCAAGATCCCCCCCATGTCCCCATCCTTGTCTTAGCTCAACATGTTTATCGGCAGTGTCACAGCGGGGCAGCTCTCAGTGTCCCCAGCAGGTCACAGTGTCCAGTGCAGCCCGTGCCAGCGGTCACTGCGCACACGGGGCAGGCTGGGCTGAACAGGGGACGGGGCAGAAACGCTGCCCCGGGACTGGGGTCACCCCCTGCCTCTGGGGCCCAGCCCCTGCTGGGAGCGCCTTGGGCAGGGCACGGGGCTGCTGCTGGGCCAGGGGGACAGGCCGTGCCCCCTGTCCCCTGCTGCTGGGCCAGGGGGACAGGCCGTGCCCCCTGTCCCCTGCTGCTGGGCCAGGGGGACAGGCCGTGCCCCCTGTCCCCTGCTGCTGGGCCAGGGGGACAGGCCGTGCCCCCTGTCCCTGCTGCTGGGCCAGGGGGACAGGCCGTGTCCCCTGTCCCTGCTGCTGGGCCAGGGGGACAGGCCGTGCCCCCTGTCCCTGCTGCTGGGCCAAGGGGACAGGCCGTGCCTGGTGACACCAAGCTGGCTGGGAATGTTGATCTGTTGGAGGGTAGGAGGACTCTGCAGAGGTGTCGGAGAAGGGAGAAGCAGACAACGACTGATCATCTGCAAACTCAGTTTATTTGGTATACATCAGCTGCTTAAATACAGTTCTTAATTAGTTCATACATATTGCAAAAGCTAAGCTCCTTATTGGTTTATCATTGCTGTATCATTCTTACATCAACAGGATTTTATGTATCTACTTCTACATTTTTATGGGTATCGTGTAATGCAAAGTCTCTGCTTCTACGTGCCGTTACCAGTTTCATACCAGTTCCATCCAGGCTTCCTTATCTCAAGGGTACCCTGCTTTTGAAGCTGTCTTTGTTCTAACAGAAGACTGCCTTTGTTTTAGCAGAAGACTGCCTTTGTTCAAGTAAGCTGCTACTGCTTAGTCTGCAGGGTCTCTAATCTGCAGAGTCTGCAGCTCCAATAAATTGATCTTGCTATGTCCCTTTTCTGCTAACCATTCCTGAACCAAATCCTCGACACAGAGGTCCCAAATCCAGCAATGTGAGGTTTAACAAGTCCAAGTGCCGGGTCCTGCACTTTGGCCACAACAACCCCTGCAGTGCTACAGGCTGGGGACAAAGGGGCTGGACAGCAGCCAGGCAGAAAGGGGCCAGGAGGGACTGATGGACAGCAGGCTGGACATGAGCCAGCCGTGTGCCCAGGTGGCCAAGAAGGCCAATGGATCAGGGCTGGATCAGGAATGGTGTGGCCAGCAGCAGCAGGGCAGTGATTCTTCCTGTGTGTTCAGCACTGGTTGGACAGCACCTCGAGTGCTGTGTCCAGTTCTTGGCCACCAATTTAGGAAGGACATGGAGGGGTGGAGCATGTCCAGAGAAGGGCAACAAGGCTGGTGAGGTGTGTGGAGCACAATTCCTGTGAGGAGCGGCTGAAGGAGCTGGGGTTGTTTATCCAGGAGAAGAGAAGGTTCAGGGGAGACAAGGCAGTGTCAGGACACAGGTTGGACTTGATGATCTCCAAGGTCTTTTCCAACCTTGCTGATTGTGTGATTCTCTGAAACCACCCTTGGAGCAGTTGCAGGAGGAGCCCTGGGCCTCCTCTTCAGAAGATGCATCAACCCAGGTCCCTCAGCTTCTCCTCACAGCCCCAAAGCCCATCCTGTCAGTCCTGCAGAGCCTCTGCAGCTCCTTGCCTAGAACAGGGAGCCCCACAGCCAGACACAGCAGCCCAGATGTGCCCCCCTGGCCTGGGGGGCCTCTGGCAAGGGAGCAACAGGGAGAACTGCAGGAGCCTGCAGACAATTCCTGAAGCACTTGTAGGATGATCCTGCTCCCTAAGAGAGGTTCTGGTGCCAATTTGGGGACTGGAGGCCAGAGAGGAAAGAGCAAACAGGGATGGGCAGCTTGCAGGAGAGGGAAAAGGGGCGGGCAGCAGGAAGAAATCTGTAGCAGGGGGAATAAAGAAAGAAAAAGTGAAGCCAAGGAAATGCTCAGGGCAGTTTGGGGGTGGCTGCCAGGCAGCCCTGGCTCTGAGCAGCAGCGTCTGCAGTGGGACAGGAAACTCCCAGCTGATGGGAGCAAACTTTCTGGCTGACTGCAGAGGCCAGGACAAAGCTGAGTGGTTTCCCTGGCATCCCCCAGCCCTTCCTGGCCCCAGGGGCTGATGGCATTTGTGCTGCCTCAGGTCCATGTCCCCACACCAACACCATGGGGTGCTCCCGCCTGCTGTGTGCAGTGCAAACAGGGGCTGCTGAGCCAGTGCTGCCGTGTCTGTGCCTGCAAGGATGTGGCACCTCTGTGAGCTGGGGGAGAGGCCAGGGCTGCAGAGGGGGGAGGTTGTTGGCAGCTCCATGAGGATGCTCTGGGACATTGCTGCTGCAGCTCCAGAGAAGGCAACAAAAGGGCATCTCTGCAGAAAACTCTGCTGGGACAGCCTTTAGTTCCTTTAAAGTCACTGAGAGCGCAGCACCTCATTGACACAGTCTGTAGCCGCAGGGAAGGTGGAGTGAAACAAAGTGAGAAATGGCACAAGCAATGACATTTTTTGAGGACAATGTTAAATGTGTATTACAAATAAAAAGAACCTCCAAAATGAAACCAAAAACAAGTATCAAAGATGACTTTTATTACAAGCGATTTGCAAAAATTGGCCAGCTGTTTAGTGTTCCTGAAATCATCCAGTCATCAGTGTCCACACTGCAGCCTTGAGCTCCTGGTTCCTCAGGCTGTGGATGAGGGGGTGCAGGGCTGGAGGCACCACCGAGTACAGAACTGACAGGGCCAGATCCAGGGATGGGGAGGAGATGGAAAGGGGCATCAAGTATGTGCCAGTGCTGACAAACAGGGAGAGCACGGCCATGTGAGGGAGGCAGGTGGAAAAGGCTTTGTGCCGTCCCTGCTCAGAGGGGATCCTCAGCACAGCCCTGAGGATCTGCACATCGGAGAAAACAATGAACACAAAACACCCAAATGCTAAACAGGCATTAAGGGCAATGAACCCATGTTCTCTGAGATAGGATTTGGAGCAGGAGAGCTTGAGGATCTGGGGCATTTCACAGAAGAACTGGCCCAATGCATTTCCCTGGCACAGGGGCAGGGAAAATGTTTTGGCCGGGTGCAGCAGTGAAAAGAGAAATCCACTGGCCCGGGCAGCTGCTGCCGTGTGGGCACAAGCTCTGCTGCCCAGGAGGGTCCCGTAGTGCAGGGCTTTGCAGATGGACAGGCAGCGGTCATAGCACACGATGGAAAAAGACAGTGAAGAGTTAGAAGAGGTACCTGTAACCAAAGTCCAAGCCATTTTTCCACCTCATGACTCAGCAGGAATTTCTCCAATAAAGAAACTAAACTTTTGCCTGAAGCTCCCACTCTGCCCATGACAGGTGTGGCAGCACATTTCTCTCCCTCTCAGGATTTTTCATAGAGGTGCACAGAGAGAAATGAAAGAGAAAACAACTTCTATTTCCGCTCCTTGTTTTTCCTATGTGGAATGTGTTTGGAGAATTGTTTACGTGGAGTGAGTGCTTGATTGGATTCTGGTGAGGATTCTTTGAGCCTGATGGCCAATCCAACCCACCTTGTCTGGACTCTGGAGAGAGGGTCACGAGTTGTGTTATAGTTAGAGATAGAATTAGAGAAAGCAGTATGTAGTTTTAGTCTCTTCCTTTTCATATAGTATATTAATGTATTTTAGCCATAATTATAATAAAGAGATCATTCAGCCTTCTGAAGTGAGTCAGACATCATCATTTCTTCCCATTGGGTTTGCCTGCATTTACAATAGACAGGAACTCCTGTGAGTGTCTGGGACCTCCCGCCTCTTTGGCAGCCTGGGCACTCCTGGGATGTCACCGTGGAGCCCCTGTGAGTGCCTGTGACAGATCGGTGCCTTTGCAGCACAAGGTGCGCTGGGATGTCACCATGGAATGGCTGTGACTGCCTCTGACCACTCGGCTCCTTACCATCCCCAGAAAGCCCTGGCAGGTCTCCACGGAGCCCCTGTCTCTCTGTGTGTGACATTCCAGCTCTTGAAGAGCCTGGAGACTTGGGAAGTCCCCATGGAACCTCTCTGAGTGCCTGTGGCAACTCGGTTCCTTCACAGGCAAACATCACCAGCCCCTGTTGCTGTGCTCAGTTTCCATCCCCAGCCCCCTGTTGCTATCCTGGGCTGGTTTTGCATGGGAGGTGCTTATGGAAGAAATGCACAGAGAAGCTCCGAGCAGTTTCCTCCGTGTCTGACACAAACCCAATCAGTAATTAGCTTTGACAATGACAGTCTGTTAAACCGCTGAGAAAGCTGATATGTCTCTATGAAGATGCAGGTAAAAAAGGAAAAATCCCCTTCCTGGGGAGCCCACCAGCTGCAGCGGGAGGAGAGGCCGCGGGGCCGAGCTCTGGCGGCTGCAGCTGCCAACATCTGGCTGCTGCTAAGGCCCACCCTGCTGCTCGCCCAGGCCGAGCCAGGAGCCGCCAGGCCCCAGGAGCAGCCCCGGGCCGGGCCAGCCCAGCCAAGGCTCTGCCTCTGCTGAGATTCGCCCACAGCCAGCAGGCAGGGGGAGGAGAAGTCCTCCGCTCCTTGTGCCGGCTCTGGCTGTGCCGAGATCCCGGCTCGGCTGCGGCTCCGCTGGAAGGGGATCCCATCCAGGGACCCCATGGACACGAACTGCGGGAACCCCGGGCCGGGCCCCGACAGCGCCACGGGCAGGGAACACAGGGACAGGAGAACTGGGGGCACACGGAGATTTGGGGGCTGGGGGGACACGGGGGAAGGAAAGGGGGCACGGGAGAGCTGGGAACGGGGTTTGGGGGTTCCAGGATTAAGAAAGGGGAAGGCTGGGTGCGGCTTTCGGGGGTCACTTGCGGCTGTCCCCCGACCCTCCCCGGCCCCCCGGGACCCCTCTGGCTCGCTGTCCCCTCAGGGGACCGGGGTTTGCCGTGGTCCCGCTGCACTGGGCTTACCAGGCAGCGGCTGGGTTAGCACGGTCCGAGCGGCTGTGCGCCTCGGTCGCCGCAAGGAGTTGAGATAAAGAGACGAAGAGAGGTCAGTTGTATGCAGTCCAGAAAGATTGTATTGCCTGAACAGTTGCAGGGACAAAAGACCCTGGGCTACTGCACAGATACAGTTTTATACAGCAAAATTAAGAGATAAGGTCTAAACAATAGAGACAGTGTTCAGCATGGGCTCATCAGAACCACCCCAGGGGTCAGGTCCAATGGAAACTGCTCAGGGGTGGGGAGAAGGGGGTTTACATAAAGATGCTGAAGCGAAACTTTCCCGAAACAATGGGGCATACATAAATGTATCTTTCCCTCATACCTAAATGTATCTTTTCCTCAGCTTCCAACTCCCCAAGGCCTTTCTAAATCCCTTCCTCCACACTACCACGCCAGCGTGATAGCAATATATCCCTCTTCTTTACTTAATAAGATGAACGGTGCCTTGGGAGAAGGTAAAACTGCGGCTCTCAAACTGCGGTGTCTTTCTGCTTGTCGTCTTCCCACCAATTGCCCTCCGTGGCGGCAGCAGCAATGAGAACAGGTGCGGAAGCCTTATGCTTCGAGGTGATGACCTTGGAGATTATTTGCTTAAGAATCCCAAATGCTAACAAAACTAAAAACAGTGCAACTAGAAAGTAAAAGATGTCTTTTAAAAGAGACACTGCCCACCCAGAAAGGTCCCAGTCTTTGAACAGATCCTTAAACCAATCCTCATTTTCTTGCTTCACACTCCCAATGAGGCTTCTCATTTCCTGAATGGATGAGTGGACACTCTGGCCTTTAGATGACAGATCAAAACAACACAAACCATCAAACTCTTTACATCCATGGCCATGTGCCAACAGCAGGAAATCAATAGCTGCCCGATTTTGGAGGGTAGCCTTTCTGGTTATTTCCTCGTCTTCTAGGAGGTCACTCAGGGCTGCTGATGTTAAATTTGCCTGCTTCGTCACCCAGCATTCCAGATTGCCTAATTCACTCAATGCTTTTGCTGCCGCAACCCATGGTAAAAACACAGAGACGGCAACTCTTTTGGATTTTGCCCAATGGTAAATTTCTGCATCACAATGTTCATCGAATTGACTTGCACTTTGCTTAGTAATTTTTGTCTCACCTTTTGCTCGCCCGATTGGAATTTGGGTCATGTTGGGGGAAGCAAGGGTCAGATGCCCGAAAGTGCATGGACCTCCGATAAGACGAGAGGGGATTCCTGGGTATGTTCTGTCCCCACAGATAAGAAACACTCCTTTGTCCAGCTTGCGGGGACGGAAATCAGTGGTGGATGCAAATTTCAGCTTATAGACAGCTGTGCACCATTGACCTGCCCTGAATTCCACCTTGTACTGTTTGACTTGCTCATATAGTTTTACTTCTTTGGTTGGGGAAAAATCAAATTGAATGCAATATTCAGCTTTTGCGGAGCCCAGGAGTTCTAATTCCTGGGGCTCTCCCTCAGCAGAGGGCAAGTGTAGGATCCACTTTTGCCACAAAATGAGGGGGTTTTGCACTGGTATTTTAACTTGTTCTACAGCTCCTCGGCGCCTGTAGAACTCTGCCCCCGCCTCAGGTATTTTATTTTCGTTCACCTGCTTTTGCAAGCGGACCAGACCGATTGGGAACTCATCCCCCTTACTTGGAACCCCTACTAAACATGTGGACATCGGATTTTCTGCTGAGGCAGTAGACAAACACATGTGATCTTGTTTCAAGGCTTGGGCGAGTGTGACCCACACATTTTTCTTGGGCTGTGGAACAATCCACGCGTCCACCGTGCACGGGTAGATGGCCATTGTCTGGAACCAAACGATGAGCAGGAATTTGGAAATTGACATTCTGCTAGTCTGAAAGAAAGAAAAAATCATATAACAAGGTAAACTAACTCTGAAAAAGGTACAATTTGCTCTGCCAGTATAAAGGAAAACAGGGATTAGGGGTCTCCTCCTTCCTTGCGGCGTTTTGTGTTTGACGCAACTGTGTTTTCTGTGGGATTCCCCTGAGCATCAGGGGGGTTACTTTGTGGTGGACCCACTCCCCGTTCGGCAGTATATGGTCTGACCCATTTCTTAGGAATCCACCTGAGTCCAGAGGGTGTGGATACGCACGCATACCCCCGTCCCCAAGTGATAAGCTGGTGTGGACCCTGGATCTCTCCAGAGTCTGGATCTTTAATTAACACTGGAGGTCTCTCTTCGGGTCTGAGCTGTTGATGTTGTTTAAAATGACGCAGGACTGGGGGTTCAGGCCTATCAAAAGAACAATTTAAGAAGTTAATGGTGAAAAGGGCTTTGCAGAGCCTCATCTGCGGAGATAGGACCTGGATATCTCCCCGCTGGCGAAGGAGGACCTTTTTTAAGGTCTGATGTGTTCTTTCTATCACAGCCTGGCCGGTGGGGGAGTGTGCAATTCCTGTCCGATGGTTCACCCCCCACTCTTGTAAAAACTCACCAAACGCTCTGGAAATATAGGCTGGGCCATTATCTGTCTTGATGGTTGTGGGGACCCCTAAGGCTGCAAATGCCTGCATAAGATGTTTTTTGGCATCTGCAGTTTTTTGTCCAGTGTGGGCTGAGGCAAAGACTGCTCTGGAGAAAGTATCTACTGAAACATGTACATGTTGGAACTTCCCGAACTCCTGTATATGTGTGATGTCAGTTTGCCACACTTCACAACTGCGGAGTCCCCTGGGGTTCACTCCTGAACTCACAGTTGGTAAAGTGGACTCCTGACACTGGGGGCAAGCAGCCACAATTGCATTGGCTTGGTCACGCCGCAGTTGGAATTGGCGGACCAGTCCCGGGGCATTTTGATGAAACGATTGATGGCTTACCTTGGCCTGTTCGAGGATGTTTGGTTGGCCAGCCAGCTGCAGAGGAGCAGCCAGTGCATCTGCTCTACGATTACCTTCAGCTATAAAACCTGGAAGATCTGTGTGTGATCTCACATGCATTACAAAAAAAGGCTGCTCTCGGTGTGAAACTAGAAAGATTAGTTTTGAGAGCAAGCTGAATATCACTGGGTTGGAAACCTCTTTGAGCACTGCATGTTCTGCCCTGGACACCACACCTGCTACATATGCTGAATCTGTAACTATATTAATTGGTTCTGAAAACTTTTCAAAGGCCCTGACAACAGCGTCCAGCTCGGCAACCTGTGGGGAGCCCTCTACAACCTTTACATCAGCTTCCCACTGCTGAGTCTGGGGGTCTTTCCATGTGATCACAGATTTGTGGGACCCTCCTGACGCGTCTGTGAAAACTGTCAGTGCTTTCAGTGGTTCACTGCTCTGGATACTTTTTGGGATCAAATGAAACTCTGTTTCAAACAATCTGTGGCCTGGATGGTTGATGAGAATTTGTCCAGTGAAACTGTCTAGGGAGAATTGCAAGTTTTCATTGGTCTGAAACAGGTGCTCGAGTATTTCCTTAGAGAGTCTCCCTGTGGATATTTTGATAGGGAGATGAATGCATGCGAAGTCACACCCTGCCAACACCTGCAAGCGAGCCCTGGCCCTCATGATCAGCTGGGCCATCAACTCTTGTGGCTTGGTGATACTTTTGGACAACTGATGACCAAGGAACACCCACTCTATAATTAAGAGGGGATCCCGATGGTCTGTGTCCCATTGAAAGATCAACCCATGGAGGTGTGGCAACTTACCAAGGATGATGAATCGGAAAGGCAAGCCCTCACGACACCTGTGGGCCTGTCTGTCTGCTAGGGTGGACTGAATTTTCTCCAAAGCAGCCCTGGCCTCCTGGGTCAGGGCCCTCGGGGAGTCTAACTCTTCCCCCCCTTTTAATAAATTGAAGATGGGGGACAACTCTCCCGTGGTGAGCCCCAGCCAGGGTCTGACCCAATTTAGAGACCCACAAAGCTGGTGGAGGTCTCGTAATGTTTTTGGATCATCATTTATCATTGGTCTCTGGGGTGTGATGGTTCTGTTACCAATTTCAAGGCCCAGATACTTCCAAGGCGGCAGGTGCTGCACCTTTTCCTTTTGCAACTCAAATCCAGCCGCCGACAAGGCTGAGATAGTGTTCTCCAATGCCTTTGCAAGTACGTTGTCACTGTTGGCACAAACAAGGACATCATCCATGTAATGATACAAAATGCAATCTTTCCACTTGGCACGGACTGGGGACAGAACTCTGGCCACATACCACTGGCAGATGGTGGGAGAGCATTTGAGACCCTGAGGAAGAACTGTCCAATGGTAGCGTTTCATGGGAGCCGCTCTGTTAAGAGAGGGCTCGGAAAAGGCAAAGCATGGCGCATCATCTGGGTGTAGGGGAATTTGGAAGAAGCAGTCTTTGATATCAAGCACTGCCAATTTCCAATTCTGGGGAAGCATAGATGGGGAAGGCATTCCTGGTTGAAGAGATCCCATGTCCTCAATGACGTTATTAATTTTTCTCAGATCGTGGAGGAGCCGCCACTTGTCTTTCCCCGGTTTCTTGATAACAAACACCGGAGAATTCCAAGGGCTCTGGGTTTCTACTATATGTCCCTTTGCCAATTCCTCTTTTATAATTTGAGAGAGCGCTCTTGTCTTTTCTGTAGTCAGCGGCCACTGGTCTACCCAGACGGGAGTATCTGTGAGCCACTTAAGTTTTTGGGTAGGGCGCTCCTCAGTGGCCGCACCTAAAAATCCTGGGGGCTTGGTAGTTCTAACTTCGCCCCCCATTGGGACATGGCATCTCTTCCCCAGAGGGTGAATTTTGAATCCAGAACAAATGGGCGTAGAGATGCTGATTGCCCATTTGGTCCCTTGATTTGGACCACATTTTTGGACTGTTGTGCTACTTTTGGACCTCCCACACCTATAACTGGGTGGCCTACATTTTCCAACTCCCATTGCTTTGGCCATTTTTGAGGAGGAATGACTGTCACATCTGCCCCGGTGTCCATCATCCCCTGAAGGAGAACGGAATGGCCCTCGCTCTGGAGGCCACACCACACAAGGGGTTTCTCCTCTCCCAGCGTTTCGGTGTAAAAGACTGAGAGGGCATGATCATCACACAAAAGATGGGGCACTGGAATGGCCTGCGCAATGATCTGTCCCTCCGCCAGGAAGAGAGGAGGGTGGACACAGTGTGCCATGAGATAGAAGGTCCTGGGATCGAGTGTAATGATGCCAGGAGGGATTTCTATCTCCTTAGGAGTGTACTTTGTGTCCCCAATGACAAGGTACTTGCAGTTTAGTAGATCATTCCGTCTGCGAGTTTCGCAGTCCCGGATGCGGGGCAGGAGCTCTGCTGTGGCTGTGATGAAATGCCAGTCCTGATTAGAAAAATGAACAGGTTTAGTGAGTCTCAATCGGTAAGGTTCGGTCTTATCAGTGGTGTAAGCTTGGCTGCTGACACTAGGTACAATGTGGTGAACAGCAGCTCTGGCCACAACACCTTGGCCCACCCCATTTGTGTCATCACGCGGGATAGGACCGCGCTCCCCAATCAGTTTTTTTGCTGATTGGAGACCTCCCCCGCCCCCGTTTTCCCCCTCAGAGGGCACTGGCCTATGAGATGTCCCTCCTGGTTACAGAAATAGCATCGGCGTTTGGGTGCAGGAGGCTTGGCAGCCCTTGGTGTTTTTGGGGTTACCATTGCCTCTGCAACCACTTTCCCCCGTGGTTTTATCACTGAGTCCCTTGTCATTAGTGTAGCTTTTCTCGTGCACTCCTCAATGAGCTGATCGAGTGTGGGTGGAGGCGATGCTGGAAGGGCCAGGATGACTCGCTGACAGGCTTCATTTGCATTTGTGGTGGCAATTTCTAGTGTGAGCTGATCTTGGAGCTCTGGATTTTGCACCCTTTTCTTGACTGAAGCTCTCACTCGATCCACAAAATCCATGAACGGCTCTGCAACAGACTACTTCAAAGCGGTGTAAGAAGTGACAGGTTCTTTAGAAGGCATGTTAAAAAATGCACGTTCTGCCACATCCCTAGACAGGTCTAACACTGATCTGGGAATGCCTGCTGCTTGCTTCTCAGCTTGGCTCCAATCACCCTCACCCACTAGATGTTCTAAGGTGATTTCCTCATCCTCTATATCTGTGGAATGGGTTGACCTCTGCAAAATCTCTGGAAGGAGGTCTCCTGCAAGCCTTTTCCAAGTTCTTTCCCACAATCTAAATTCAGATTGAGGGAGCAAACAGCTGAAAAGACGTTTCAAATCAGCAGGGACAAAAGTTTTGGAACTTAGAGTAGCTTTTAAAATGCTCTTAAAAAATTCACTATTTTCTCCAAATTCACGTTTTGTTTTGCAGAGTTCCCTGATACTGTCGTATGAAAGGGGCTCCCATCTGGGGTTTTGTCCTCTCGCATTATAAACAACTGGGGCCATGAACGGAGGATCGGTGTTTCTGACCAGTTTCTGTTTCCCGGAGCCGACAGTCCTGGAGCTGGCAGCTCCCGCGCTGCCGTTGCTGAGGGAACCGGGAGCGAGATGGGGGACAGCTTGTGTGGGAGTGGCCGCAGCTGGAGGGGCTGTGTGGAGCGGGGCAGGGGCAGGGGCAGGGGGTGGTGACGGAGCTGCGAGGGGAGGAGCTGGGGGCTGGACCGTGGGCTGAATCGCCGCAAGGGAGGAGGGATTGGGATTGGGGATGGGCAAAGGGAGGGACACGAGGGCTGGGGGTGTGTTCTGGGCTGGCACGGGGAGTAAGGAATTCTGGGATGGAGAAGGGAATGTCGCGTGGCCGCCCCCATCTTGTGGTGGCTGCACGAGGGGGTTGGGGGCTGCAAAGCAAGGATTTTGAGCTGCGGGAGCGGAATCAGGAGATGGAGAAGGGTCAGGAACTGAATCTACATCTGCGCGGTTAGTTTTTTCAAAGCCGGGGACGCGGGGGGTTACAGGGGACGCGATGTGACCTTTATCTCTTCCCCGGACGTCCCGAGTGTCTGCACTCTCTTTCACAAAGTCATAAACGAACAAAAAGATTCTCATAAAACCTTCTTTCACTGAGGGATCTCCTGCCTTTGTCCTTTCACTCAACACTGCACCCACACGCTTCCAAAACTGTCTTTCTTTGACTTCTTACTCTGTTACCTCCGAAAAAATTACTGTTACCCATTTAACAAACTCTTTCACCAGACTCTCAGGAAGTTTTGCACCTGCTCTCTGCAGGGGTTCTTGAACTTGTTTATAAATCTCTTTCTGCTGCATAGTCAGCGTAACACCCATCGCTGGCAGCACAGCAAAATCTCACCCAGCTGCTACAGCAAAAACCCCAAAGTTCTAAAGACCCGGCGGAGCTCCCGACACGCCTGCGCGCTGGCGTGTCCCCCCTTGGGCACACAGGAGCCTGACTCCAGTCTCCTGACCGGACCCTCGCCGCCAGTACCGAGACTTACCCACCGCCGTTCTTCAGAAAACACACTGCAGCAACGGTTCCCGACTCCGCAAACAGTCTTCCGGGTGTTCAGAAGGTCCCGTCCGCATCCACGGGCACAGCGCCGGACAGAAATCGGTGCCTGTCCCCGCGGTGGCAGTCCTGCCGGGCTTGTGTGGAAGGGCGAGTGCCCACACCACCAGCGCGGTCCGAGAGCTTCTCCCCGCGGAGCTGACAGCCTGCGTGGCGGTTTTTTCGCACCGCTCGCCGCTCTGTCGCTCGCGGCGACACCGATCGCAGTGTCCGGAAAAGCTCCCAACCGGTGAACTGCCCGCGGCGGCCGTGGCGTGTTCGCTCAAACCGGTGCAATGCCCCACGTTGGTGCGCCACTTGCGGCTTTCGGGGGTCACTTGGGGCTGTCCCCTGTCCCTCCCCGGCCCCCCGGGACCCCTCCGGCTAGCTGTCCCCTCAGGGGACCGGGGTTTGCCGCGGTCCCGCTGCACTGGGCTCACCAGGCAGCGGCTGGGTTAGCACGGTCCGAGCGGCTGTGCGCCTCGGTCGCCGCAAGGAGTCGAGATAAAGAGACGAAGAGAGGTCAGTTGTGTGCAGTCCAGAAAGATTGTATTGCCTGAACGGTTGCAGGGACAAAAGACCCTGGGCTACTGCCCAGATACAGTTTTATACAGCAAAATTAAGAGATAAGGTCTAAACAATAGAGACAGTGTTCAGCATGGGCTCATCAGAATCACCCCAGGGGTCAGGTCCAATGGGAACTGCTCAGGGGTGGGGAGAAGGGGGTTTACAGAAAGGTGCTGAAGCAAAACTTTCCCGAAACAATGGGGCATACATAAATGTATCTTTTCCTCATACCTAAATGTATCTTTTCCTCAGCTTCCAGCTCCCCAAGGCCTTTCTAAATCCCTTCCTCCACACTACCACGCTAGCGTGATAGCAACAGATGTATTCTGTGCTCACAAAAGGCCTGAGCAAAGAAATCAAGAGGAGTGTGCCCAAATCCCAAAGCTTTACTCCTTTGCAACCTCACACAGATCTGGCTCACGGGTGTTTTTAATCACAATTTCATAGGTATGAAGAGGACATGAGAAAAGATGCACTGCTTTGGAAAAATCATCTGTATGTATATTTACCCAGGACAGCAGTCCAACTGTGTTGTTTGCAACCTGTTTGCAGAAGGATGATTGGACTGTGAGTCCAATAACAAGTGACAAGGATTCCTCAAATCTTTTTACACTCCAGCCTGGGTGCCATTCAGACCACAGTTATAGGACAATACTGTAGTACATCCCACACACATTCTACCTCCAATAAAAGCTTGGCTTGTCTTATTAGAGTGAAATAAATAGAAGAGTAATAAAATGAACAGTTACACTCGTCACTTTGGAATGACTCTCCTGCTTTCCAGTGTCAACCCTGCACCTCATGCTCCCAAGGCTTGTTACAAACAAGTGTCTGAGATTGCTTAAAAATTCTTTGGCAAGGTTCAGTAAAAGCCAGATTGAATATTGAGCAACAGCTCAACAAAATTCAATGGCAGCACTCACACTATTACTTACTAGTCGATTAATGCACAACAAGGGAAAAAAGTAACAAATAAAATACAGTCAATCAAACAAGAAATGTACTGAGAACTATACGTGTGTGTGTGTGTGTGTGTGTGTGTGTGTGTGTGTGTGTGTGTGTGTTTGTGTGCATTTGAGAAGGGGACAGAAAGAGCAAGGATCCAAAGGAATACCACCTAAAAGCTTAACAGCACTCAAGCTTAACTCCAGGTCAGCTGGAGCCTCCAGGAGTGGGGCTGTTGGCCCAGGATCCATTGTTGATGGGTGATCCTGCCAGAGCAGCAAACCTGCGAGCTCGCTGGCTCTGAGAGCCCCACGCAGAGGGAGGCTGCTGCTGGCAGCCGCTGTGCTCCAGGAGAGCTCCAAGGGCCTCCTTTTGGAGCGCTGATTATAAAATAAAATGCTTCACCATGGCTGCGCTTTGGGTCAGCAGCCTGCCTTTGAAAGTGGGAGAAGAAGGATGTCGTGCCACTGAGGCCAGAAAAGTGGTTTCCAAGGCTGTTCACAGAACACCCCAGGATCTCGTTAGACAGCACAAGTTCCTGGAGCACTCAATGTTTCTGAAAAGCTCCAGAGGAGCTGGGTCCAGGGGCTGTTCAGCAAGGCCGAGGCCTGACAAGCCTTTCTCAAATCACTGTGTGGCCTGACAAGGCCGGGGGGATTCACCACCACAATCTGAAACATGAAGTTTGGATGTAGGGTAAAAAGCCACAGCCCAGTGGAAGTGGGTCATGTCCTCAGGCCTGTGGGAGAATCACAATGCAGATCCTTGTGGTAGTGATTCCATTTCTCCCCACTTTTCTAAATTCTTGGTGGCAAGGTCACTTAGGTTAGACACCCAGCTCACAAGCAGTGCTCCTGAAGTTTTCTGCACAATGAATTAAAATGAGAATCCTGTCACATCCAAAAATTGTGTTCTGTTGTGGTTTAATTACTGTTTTGAAGAATTTCTAGAGCAGCAAATTTGCTTCCTCAAATATTTACTGTGCATGGCATGGAGCACAGAGGAAAGATTTAATGTTAAAAGCATCACCCTGGCAATGTTCTTTTGACAGGTTTTGCCCTGAGCTTTCCTTAGGATTATCTGAAAGATTCAATGTCACGAGCAGAAGCTCCTGCAATGGCTGCTGGCCAGCAGAGAGGGCTGTCAGCTGTAAAACAAGTGTTGCCACAAGCAGCAGCTTACCCAGGGCAGCAAATCAAGAGCTGGGAAGGAGCTCATCTGAAGGCCAAGCCTCTTTTGGTCCTTCTAAAAGGCTGGAACAGTTCCTCGTTCCAATGAGGCGGATGCTGGACACCACAGCTCTATGTGAGGACTGGACACAAGTCTGCTCCCACTGAGCGCTGTGATGGTTTCTGCAGGAGCTCTGGGCTCCTGCGTGTGGTGACACAATGAGGAGTCAAGGAGCCAAGTGCACTCCTCAAATTCCAAATGGTGCAGGATGTCTCCCAGACCCAACCTGCCACCACCTACAACTCCATCTGCCCTGGCAGTGCCAAATGCCTCTTACAAACTGACATCAGGAAACTGGGGGGTGAGTGTTGTTTCCCATGGGAAAGGGCTGGCGTTCATTCATGTCCATGGGCCTGCAACTGGAACTGGTGCTGCATCTTTCACATTGCTTTAACCCCCCTGCCAAGCGCTATCTGTGGCTGGGAAAGGCCACAAAAGGATTAACATGACACAGAAGTCTTCCTTTCACTTATTTCCTCTGGGTTAATGAAACCCATCTAATTATCTGGACCTAGGATGGAAGACTCCAGATATAATCTCAAGATGGAAAAGCTAACTGTATTTTGTCATATGCTGCAAAACAGCATATAACTAAAAATATTGAGGATGGATGAAGGCAAGTACTTTAAATCTAACATTCCATTTGGTTTCAAGCACAGAAAGTTGTTAGTTGTAAGCCAAACCATGCTGGCCTCTGAGAAAGGACCTTCCTCTTCCACTCATCTGTGAAGTATTTCAGATATTCAGGAAAAATATTATTTTTTGGAGTGAAATGCACTATTGTGCAGGGAAAACCATTCTTTCAGAAATGCAGCCTACTTATTCACAGAATCATGTGTTTCCAAAACCCTTGTGACTCATTTTTTTTGACACACTATTAGCTTTGTAATGAGAAAGCAAGCATGGTCTTACAGTAATCACAAGTTCTGTATGACAGTGTCTATCTACAGATACAACTAAAGGAAGGTGTGTTGCCCTGATTCTTAAGTTTTTCTAAAGCCTTCTGAGTTACATTCTATTGGAAAACTTTCCCACACAGTTTCTATAAATAACATATTGTTTTGAATTCCTTCCTGGGAGTGGAGAAACTTGATGTACTAGTGCTTTGTCCAATGTCTTTGGAGAGGTGGCCCGTTCACTCTCCAATCCACTGTCACCTTTGGAAAAGTATGAAAGTTGGAGTCAGAAAATAAACTTTCTCTTTTACCTTGCAAAGTGGCAAGTGGCTCGCGTTGTGCTTTCTCGTGTCCTATAGCAACAAAGGTGCACTAGTACACCAAATTTTACAGCACAGTATCCAGGCTCTAATATCTAAAAAACAAAGCTTTGGGCAAAACTTGCATGACCTTAAAGGTCATTGCAACATTTACAATGTCTGCTATATCAGAGGTTATGCTAGGAATTTTATTGAGGTTATTTGCCTCTATAAAGGCCCAAAGATTGGATTCCTAAGCACCTGTGATATGCTACAATCAACTGCCAAAATAATGATTTAATTTTACAGCATATTAGTATTACATAACCAAGTATAATTGTCGCTGTTGAGGCAGGACAGGAACAGAGAAACTCCAAGTCAGAAGACTGAAAGAACTGAACTCAACAACTGTATTTCAAATACATCGCTCTTTTTATAGAGAACATCCTGCAGACCAATTTCATTGGCCTTAAAGTAAAAACATCTCACACCACTGGTGCGTGCTGAATGGCACACGGTGGCAGAACATATCTATAAACAATGTGAACAACAAGAGAGACAGAAAATTATTTACATTCCTTTGAAACTCTTTCCCAGGCCCTAGTCTGGCAGAAACCTCTCCTTTCTCTCTGAATGAACTGAGAATATCCATATATAATTATGTAGCCAGCTGGGCCTTTGTAAATTCCTCACCCTTGTAGGGACAGGCTGACTTGCCTCTTGATAGACATGTTGTTCTGACACTGAACTGCTAGGGAAATAACCAACTGCCCCCATATAGTTTTCATACTGTTCTCCATAAACTTTCAAGCAAGGAGGTGTATAATGAGATACCTTAAAACAATCCTCATCTGCTTTGAGCTGGTTTATCACTTAGCCAAAAGGAGTTACCAGTAGTGTTCTTAATGTGGTTTACATCTCCTAGGCTCTAATCAGCTGGCACATGAAACAAACCATTGACAGAAGTTCTGATCTAGGCATACATTTTTTTGAGTAAATGAATACTGCTTATAGTTGATCTGGATTTTTTTTTGTAAACACAGCCAGTTTTTATATTTGCTTCCCTTAAATTTAAGACTTTAAAGGCCCCTGTGATAAAAGATTTATCCTCCACTGTTTTCATAAACAGCCACAGAAATAAACTGTTGCGCCATTCTGTAAAGGTTCAGTTCATAATTACCATATAGCTATTGATTAAAAAAAGAAAAATATTAAAGCCCTTCAAGTCTTCTCAACCAGTTTAAACACTCACTTTTAAAACTAAGTTGCTGCTTTAAGCCCCACAACAGCTCAGCATTTGCAACCATTTCTTGACAGCAATGTGTGTTAATCTACTTCTAGTTTGTTCATATTCACAAGAATCAACTCTTACACTTGCAGCCCAGAATTCCCCAGAGTCTTCTTCATTCATTAGTTTTGAATGAACAGAAATTCACTGGCCCTTCTTAATATTAATGAAACTGCAGTCTGAAGCATTATAATCCTCTTCTGCTCTGGCAAGGGAATTGGTGTCTGGGGAAAAAAAAAAAGCAACAAAATATGAGGTAGATGCATTCAAATACATACATACTTTAACAGAAATATAAATACATGTGACCTTGTAGTAAAACTATTCTTACATATAAAAGTAGGTTATCTTGAAACAGTTAAAATCTTCAAGAATTTGTTCTGTGCATTTTTCTATTTTCCAGTAACCAAAATAACAGCTTTAGAAGCAATTTCAGCACTGAAAGTTAGAATCCCTCCCTACACTCTTCACTTAAGTGAAAAATGTCCCTTTAAGAATCCCATTTTTTGGTAAAACTGTGTGTGACATTCTACATAGCCAGTTGACAAGAAAAATATATGACAGAGCTAAACAAGCAAAGTAGTTTTGCCTTCACCCCCAGCATTATTTTTAAAACTATTTTGTCCTCCAAGTTAAAGCAAATTTACTTACAGACACAGTCATCATCAGGACACAGCTTCTTGCTGGTAAGCTTCTCCATAAAAATTCCAGTTGTGAGAGGACACATTGATCCGAGACACAAAAATAAAGTCATCAAATAAACACTTTTTGTCACTTTTCTTTGCTGCAGCACTTGCTGAGTGTGTACCAGGTCCAGCAATCCCCGTCTTTTATGGAAGAGGCAGAAAACTGGACAAACACACCAGGCTAAGAGGTATGGGCTGTGGCAACACTGCATCTCACCAGAGGAGCTGGAGGCAGGGGGAAAACCTCAGACCCAACTCATAAAGCTGAATCCCCTGCCAAAGCCATTCTGTATTAACATTTTAATCAGCAACTGTATTCTTTAAACACTCTAAGCCCTCCTAGAGCTGTCCATAGTCTTAATCATACTTCAAGCAAAGTCTGAGAATGAAAATTAAGTCAGACCCTGGTAAGAAGCAAATGAAATTACATCCTTCTTAGTCCTCCAGTCCTTAATTTTCACAAATACTCACTGACAAGCACAATCTTCCATGGACCAAAAACCTTCAGTGGCAGAGATTTCCCTGTTCCTGTCTACAAAAAGGACCTGCAGGGACAATAGCAGACAGATGCAATGTAACAAATCATTAGGGAGTAATCAGATACAATACGGTATTTCACGTCACACAAAACCTATTAAGTTTTTAACAAGTAAGAAAAAATAAAGTCAATCAAACCTGAGAAACCCAGAAGCATTAGGACATGTATTTTGGAAAAGCCTGACTAAAAACCTGAAACTTTTATGTTTCCTCTCAGGACTTTCCTTGAGAATGAGGGTGAATGCTCTATTTATTCTGAATATGCTGGCATTCAGCATCCCTGATCATACTTTTGCTCTGGAAAGAAAGCTATTTTTAGCACTCACTTCTGAGAAATAAGGATCACTTTAAAAGTTCTTAAACTGAATAAAGCCCTGCAAGGTTAATCAATAATGAGACAGACTTGAGGAAAAAACATGGCTCAAAACAAGCATAATTATATTTTATTTTATAAAAAATAGTATTTCAACAGAAAAAATCGTTATCTGGGTGATGTGTGGAAATTTTACATGTCCCCTGGTCATTGTGGCAATTCTATTTGAGTCTTTTTTTTCTGCAGAGAATAGCAAGCATGCTGACTGACCAGAGTAGCAATGTTTAAAAAAAAAAAAACACCTATCCACAGAACTCCTTTACAGGAGCATATAGTTATTTCTTTGCATAGGTGATTTTCATGGCATGAGATGGAGGGATCTTGAATCCCTGGAGAGCGTCTCGAGCAGCCCCTGCTTGGTTCTCATTTTCAAACTCCACGAATGCGATGTCATGGCGCCCCGGCACTAAGCGTACTTCTTTGAATCCAGGAAACCTTTAAAATAAGGTGAGAGTCAAAAAATACTTCTTAGCTCAATATACATCTCTCTTCAGTAGCTCCTTATCAGAAGCATCTACTAGCACAATTGTTATTGCTAATGAAAGATTTAAATTGAAGGGTTTTACATGTTCTATCCTTAGAACTATGCTTCAGTTAAGGAATATTATGTGGAAGCAGTTTAATCAGAGCTGTACACACACAGAAGCAATCAAACTAGTCTTAGAACTGCTCCCTGCTGTCCTATGGACTTTAGTATTACAGTCACCAGCTTAAATCCAGTGCAAATTGATAGCAGATAAATTTCACAATCAAAGCCAGCTATGAAAAAAATCAGATTTGCTTTCTGAACCAAGTCATCAGAACTGACATCTGTAACCTCGCCAGTAAGACGAACAATTGAAATAGCTTTAGAACAAACCCTTATTTCTAAAAAGTGAGCTTGCCAACTGAGAAAACACGTACAGGTTACAGAAGAATTAAAAGGAGAAATCATTTCTATTCAAAACTTACTGATTAAATAACATGGACAGCATCATCTCATTTGTTTCCTCAGGCAAATCATTAAGGAAAAGGATATAGTTTGGTGGGTTATCAGGCACCTGCAACAACAGAAATCAAAGCTCAAAAGACTATACATATTTGCATCCAGTTCCTTTGCATCTGTCTGCATGAGTATTTGAACCAAGACTCGCATTTCTTTAGTTTTGCTTGTAACATTTTATCTGGGTTTCACCACACTTTTATCAAGATGCAGACAGAGCCCCTTCATTCTTTTACATGGATACATTAATTTGGAGAGGTTCTTCCACAAAAATCACAATACCATACTGTCTTAGATGTCACACTTACACTCAACCAGTCAAGAGCTGACACTGCAGTACTCTCTGCACCCAGGTGCCACAGCAGTGGCTGCAGTGCTATTCAAGACACCTGTAAGGCAGTGGTGGAATGCATGAAGGACTCACAGTGGGAAGCCAAGCCCTGTTTACCTGCAGTACAACCAAAATACTGAGTATCAATCAAAACCTACAAAATCCACATGGTTTTATTACAGAGCTCAATTAAAATGTCTTAATTAGAAACCACTTTAGATTTAGAGCTTTAGTCTTGTAACAGATTTGCCTGCTAATACGAATTTGTTGCCACCCACCACAGACAAGGCTGAGTAGTTATTTGCTGATACTGGAATCTTCAAGTCAACAAGTACATTATAAATATAAAAATTAACTGGACACCCCAACTTTAAACATTGTCAAAGCAGTGCCAAATAAAAAGTCTCAGCAGAACAATCTTCTTTTACTGATGGAAATATTCCAAGTAGCGCCATTAGAAAATAAAATTCTGAAGTTCAAAGAAATACCCAAATACTCGGTGTTGTGCTTTGATGCAAACTGACATACATATATTGTGCCTGAAAACCCAGGAAGCAAGACCTTTTCCCCTGTTGATTATGTATGCAATGGCAGTACTCCAGAAAGATGTGGGGCAGGGCAGGCAAAGATATTCTTCCATGGTACTTGCTCTCCTGCAAATCCTGGCTCTTTACCACTTTCACTTCTAACATGAATCTTTTAGAAAGTCACTGAGCAGACAAGATGAATGAAGCGTAGGGAGTTGTTCCTACATCTCCACATAATACTTTGGAAAATAAGACACTTGTGAGAAAAAAGAAAAAGTGAGCAGAGAACCCCCAGATTCCTGAGATAAAGCTTTTAGGCAGCTATTTTGGCATCCTCTGTTGTCTTCCTTTTCTTTATCTGCTGCTAGAATAAAGTAAGTTAAAGGGAACTTATTAGCAATGCAAAAAAAATCAAGAATCCTTCAACTGATACTAAGCACAGTCCAAATTTAAGAATCCAGTATGATTTGGTAATAGTGCTGTTTTCTGTATAGTAATGAGAAACTGCAGATTCTCATTTCCTGTCAACCAGATACAGTAGAAAAGGGATTTGTTTTGTTTGTTTACTGTCATGTAGCTGTTAGACAATGTTTCATAGGACAAAAACAAAGCTGTAAAATATATCCTCAAGTTTCCATGTGTAACAAATTATTATTCATAGAGAATAATTAAAAACATTAGTGCTTTTAGTAATAAAAAACATTACCTGATTCTGTGGTGTAGTCCCTGGGGCACTGGCTGAATTCTGTGTTGCTCCCTAGCAAATAAGTACAAAATAGTTTTACAAAGGTATTCCATTAGAAATAAATTAGGGACATATCACCATGTTTCTCTATAATTCAAGACATATGTTAAAGGTTTTAGTGAGCTGCAATCCAAGGAACATTTGGTGCCTATGAGGTACTTCCCAAAGGGAACAAATTGTGTGAATTTTGCATAGCTTCAAAACCAGGCAATCAAAAGAAATAGCATCAGTACTACCTGATCAATCTAATGGCTGAGTCAAGTATTTCTCCACGTTACAAAATTTCAGTTAATAGATAAGGAGGAAATAGTTTTGAAAATGAAGGCCTAGACAGGTATCCTGGTTTCACCTGGGACAGAATTAATTTTCTTCTTAGTACAGTGTTTTTGAATTTAGTATGAGAGCAACACTGATAACAAACTGATGTTTTGGTTGTTGATAAGTAGTGCTTGTTTGTATCAAGGACTTTCCTGTTCCCCACACTCTGCTAGTGAGTAGGTGCACCAGAAGCCAGGAGGGAGCCAGGAGAGCTGACCAGAACTGGCCAAAGGGATATTCCATAGTAAAGAATATCATGTCCAGTATATAAACTGGCAGGATCTGGTCAGGTGCCTTGATGTTTTTTGCTATACTCCAGCACAAAACCTACTAAATGTTGTTATTTTATGCACGCCAACCCTTAGAGGAGATAAATTCCAACCTAACTCCTGTTAATCTAACATGGAACATCTAATATCTGAGGTAAATTAATTGTCTTGTTCTCATTTACCATTCTTCTGTCCTTATTAGGCAACATGGAATTAAAACACTGAAGAGAAAAGGTGGTTGAGCACTTGAAGCCAGTACTAAAGATAAGCACACTCTCCTTTTTTTTTCCTTTTCTTAAGAGGCTAGTTTCTACTTGGGTTTGTTGTACCTTTGCCCTACATCTTTACTTTTATGTGGTAATAGCAAACGAGAAAAAAGAATGAACAGCAAGGACTATATAACCAGCCCCCTCTCCTTCTACTTCTAGTAAATGCTCAAGAGCTCCAGATAGTTAACAGCCCTTAATTTAGGGAATTGAAAAGTAACAAAAGACAACATCAAATCCTAAAAAATTATTTAGAATAGCTTTTGTGTGTGTTTTTTTGTGGTTTTCTTTGGTGTTTTTTTTGGAGGGGCAGGGGTTGTTTGTTTATTTGGGGTTTTTTGGTTGTTTTTTGTTCTGAACAGAGAAGCAGCTTACCTGGATAACTTTTTTATTTGGTGCATTTGCTGACTGTTCCAGAGTTTTGGCTTTCTTCTTTTCCTTTGTTTTTTCCTTATCAGCAAAAGTCCCACGCATTTCAGAGATGATATCAGAGTCTGTTTTTGCATACTGAATACGTTTTTCAAAAGAAAAAATTTAAAAAATTAAAACAGAGTATATTCTGCAGTCAATAATACTGAACATTTTGCACCATGCACATTAACTGTGTATTGACACCCTTTTTTTTTGCAGAAACCTTTTATATTAAAACATTGTTATAAAATGTAGGCACACTTATGAAGTAAACAATTCTCAGTTTTTTCTGAACACAAGTACAGAAGTCTAAAAAAAACCTTAATATGGAAATTACTAACTTTAGTTCATTGAAATTGGAACTCCATTTATCTAACATCTTTTTAACATCTGTCAAGGTAACACCTACAGAGAGATTCATTTGAGCTACACAGAGGACATCTGAGAAAATCAGAACTAGTGTCTATTAAAACGGAGTTTTCAGTCCCATTTTAAAGGGAGTTAAAATTTGACAGTGATTTCTCAGATCTCTGCAGAAATGTAAATTCAGCAAAACCCAAACTTCTTAAACAGAAAAGGCAAGTATCTTACAAAAACAACTTACCATTGGTTTCCCATAAAATGGAAGGCCTTGTAGCTGTCTCAAGGCATTGGTGGATGATCCAAGTTCTTTAAATATAACAAATGCCTGTCCTCTCATCTTCATGGTCTTTAAAGCCACAATGTCGACCACATGACCAAACTGTGAGAACAACGCGTACAGGGACCTCTTCAGCTCTGGGCACCAGGGAGAAAACAGATTACAACAGGTCACAGCCAAATTCCCACTTCTACCAAGCCTGCTGTCCTTTGGGAACAATTACAAGACAATAAAAAGCAAAGAATTACGGACATCCAGATGCTCTCGGACGCTAGGTCATGAAAAGCATGCCTTGTGAACAAAGGAATAACCTTAAAAGCAATAGCAATAGCCTGTTGCATATTCATATATCTCATACATGATGCATAAATTCCTTGCAAATTAAGAACTCTTCTAGATTTTGTCAACTTCTATCCTTTAATCCTGGTGGTTCCAAAAAGACTGAAAGAAGGTGGAAGAATGTTTGTCTTTTCCGATAAGGAGGTTGTAACTCTTTATGGGCCACAAGTCACAGCCATCTCTGTGTGAAGAGTTTCTTGATTATCTCATCTCTTGCTTGAGCTAGTAAAAAAATACTACATGCAGAGTTTTGATTTTAACATTTTGTTGTAACCTAAAACTCTATTTAACACACTACTTAAGAGAATTAATACAGCATAACTTTCTAACATTACACATATAATATTCATTGTAACATTTGTGAAAAGCCAATCATAAAATATGCATTCTACACAGAAAGTGTTGAAATGGTAAAAATAGTCAAAACCCCTTAGGAATTGGAAGGAAAACCTGAGGCAGTGGCAGCTAAAATCTCAGAAACCCGTGGCTTTTGCTCCTCTCTTCGACCTGAGAGCTTCCTGGGCAGGAGTAACTCTTCCAATTGCATCAGCGTGGCCATGGCTGGGAAGGCAGCGAGCAGATGGGTTTAGCTTCTCCTGCCAGCCCCTGAAGTGCCAGTTGTCATTTGTGTGCGCTGAGGATTCCGCTTCAGACTCGGAACTGGCGCAGCTGCTCCTGGGGCGCTGCTGGCACGCGGGCGCAGCGGTGCTGCAGCAGCTGTCCCGCACACAGGGAGGGCTCTGGAGCCTCCCAGGGCCCCCAAGGAGCGGAGCAGGGAAGGTGCCGGGATCTGCTGCAGGGCCGTGGGGTTGTGGGGGATCCTTCGGTCTCTTGGATGGGGCAGGGAGGGGGCAAATGGAATCAAGATGAGACAGGGATCAGGCAGCCCCACGCCAGGCAGCGTTTTCTCCTCTGAGAGCTCCTCTGAGCTGAGCGAGCTGGTGAATCCTGCGGAGCAAATGAGACCCGGGAGTGAGGGAAAGGCTGGCTGGGAAGGAGTCAGATAAACCCGTGTGGGCATTTCCCTTTCCAAAGGGGCTCCTGGGGAGACAAAGGAGACAAGAAGGATTCCCCATCTCACGACATTCCCTTATTTCCTTCAGTAGCTCTATTGCAGTCACTGCATACAAGAGTTTACTTGATCCCTTTGATGCCAGGGAGCACCAAGAACTTGAACCTCGCTGGAGTCCAACCCTGTCTACCTATCACCGAGCAGAGGGAAAAGATAAAGAACCTGGGTGGGGGTTGAGCCAAAATGGCATTTTGCCACTTCTGATCTCCTCCCAGCTTTTGCAGTAGGGCAACAATCCCATCGCTGCAAACCACTCCCCTTTGCAAGTCACATGTGGACCTCGCTGGTAGCTCAGGGCTCCTGAAGGGGCTGCTGCAGTTGGCAACTGGAGCTGTTGTTGAACTTTTCACATTGCTTAACCCCCCCTGCCAAATGCCATCAAGTGGCTGAGGAAGGACACAAAAAGATTACCCTGGAGGAAGTGAGGCCAAAAGCTTAGAAAAGGATGAAAGAAATGCTCTGATGATGACAATGACAAAAAACACAATTTATTTTTGACAGCAAATGAGCACCCACCACCCTCCAGCCCTCCCAGACTGGCAGGCCGAGCGGGGCCGTTTCCATGGCATGAGGAGCTGGCAGCCTGTGGAGAGAAACCAGAGAGCCACGGTCAGTCACAGAAGGCTCCTGTGCCCCTGTCCCACCATGGCCTGTGCCCGGGCCAGGCTGCTGGCTGTTCTCAGAGCCCAAACCTCCTGACCCATTCTCCGTTTCTAGAGAAGGGCAGCATGGCAGGCCACATTCCATCTCCTCCGCTTAAGCACAGCACAGCAGCCTCCTCAGCAGCTGCAAGGGCGGGATGCCCGTGTGCCTGCTGCCCTTTGCCCGAAGCCCTTCTGCCAGCCGAGCTGTGGAGCTGGGTACCCACCTCTGCAGACCTGCTGCCAGGAGAGGAGCCGATCCCGCACGAGGTCCTCGTCCTTCTTGAGGGGGATGTCCCCACAGACCGTGACCCCTAGGGTACCGCTGGCACTGGACACGCTCCATGGATGGTCCGGGCACCAGGTGTAATCTTCCTGGGAAAACAAGGAACAATTGCATGAAAGTCAATTCAAAACAAGACCTGGAAACAAGAAAAAGCGCCAAAGCCTGTCAGTGTTTCATGGGCCTGAGGAGGGTCTGGCCACTCCATGCAGGAATTAAACCTGTCCACGGGTGGGGAAAAACCCCACCATTCCCGCCCATAAACGCACCCCTTCCCCAGGGGCCTGCAGACCAGCTGGGGCACGGCTTCCAAACCCGTCCCCCTCTGCTGCCCCCACCCACATGGATAAATGCTTTTGTCAGGCTGGCTGCCCCCGCCCCAGCCCGTGCCGGGCTGGCTGGCAGAAGCTGTCAGCAAGGCCAGGAGCTGGCTCCCCTTCCACAACATCCGTCCCCTGTCCCAACATAACCAGCTGGGCGGCCAGGGGAAAAATTAATATTTCCCAGCGCCGCTGAGAGGGGAACCTGCGACGCGTGGCCAGGCCGAGCCCCGCCATGCCTGGAAGCACCAGCACGGACAGGCCGAGCCCCGCCATGCCTGGAAGCACCAGCACGGCCTGGCCGAGCCCTGCCACGCCTGGAAGCACGAGCACGGCCAGGCCGAGCCCCGCCATGCCTGGAAGCACGAGCACGGCCAGGCCGAGCCCCGCCACGCCTGGAAGCACGAGCATCCCCTTCCCCTGCACCGGCTGGGGACTCATCTTGATTTCATCGGGGCTCAGAGTGTGTCCTCCAGGAAGGGGCTGCAGCCAAAGCCAAAAGGCTTTGCCCCGCCAGCGGCCAGCTCCAGGATGGTGTTCCCAGCTGCACGTGGTGCTCCAGAAGAACATGCCAGCTGTGCCTCGGCTTGCGGGGACATCACGATGCCATTGAGCTACAGGGGGATGTTTCCCCTGTTCCAGTCTATGGCACCTTCACCGCACTGCCACCGCTTCTCCAACAGGACAGGGAGCACTGAGCCGCTCCCTCCAAAGCTCGCTGGGACCAGCAGAAGCATCTCCCCATCTGCGCTCTCTCCTCCGTGCTGCGGCCACAGGGAAACGCTCCGGGGTTTTCTTGGAGTGCCACAAGACGCGTGCAGCTGGTACTTGCTGGGCTCCTGGATCCTACTGAGCGGAGCAATGGATCTCTGCTGTCTCCTGGGCCAGGCAGGGCTCCTGCAGCCAAGAATGCTCAAAAAGGTCTTCCAGTGATGGCCTGTCTGTGGGGTCCATGGATAAACACCACCTGATGAGGCACTGGCACTCTGCAGTGACAAACCAGACACAGCCGCTCAGCGGGACAAGGCTCCTGTCCACGCTCTCCCACATTCCTCGGTGCCCAGGCCACACTAGAAGTGCTCAGAGCTGCAGCCAAAAGCTTTCCGTCGATCCTCCCTTCCGGATGAGAGCAGCACAGAGGCACACGTGCCACCTCCTCCAGCTAAGCCCAGGAGATCAGCCTCCTCACTAGCTGCAGGAGCGGGGCACTTATGTGCCAGCTGCCCCCTCCCAGCCCCATTGTTCCTCCCGAGCCTTGAAGGCACATCCCCACCTTGAGACACCTGGGGAGGGAAGAAGAGCTGGCCCCGGACGATGTCCTCGTTTGTGTGGAAAGGAAGGTGCCCACAGACCATGTCATAGAGCAGGATACCCAGGGACCAGATAGTGGCTGGCCGGCCATGGTAGCAGCCAAAGAGGATCCACTCCAGTGGGCTGTATGGGACACAGGCACAGCTCATCAGGCTGATGCTGCTCCCTCCCTTCCTCCCTCCCAGCCAGCTCCCGTTCCACAACAGCCAGCCCTGCCCTGCTGAAAAGTAACTTGGCAGCAGCCAGCTGAAGAAGATTTCCCCCTCCCTCTTCCCCCTCTGCCAGCAAAGGGGGAACCTCTGCTGCCTGGCTGGGCCCCAGCACTGGGCTCACCTGACATCCGTGTGTAGAACGTGTCCTGGAGGATCGTGCCGCACCCGAAGTCAATGAGCTTTGCCTCGCCCGTGGCCAGGTTGACGAGGACGTTCTGGGCCTTGATGTCGCGGTGCAGGACGCCGCGGCTGGAGCAGCGCCGCACGGCCTCCAGCCCCTGGCGGAACAGCCCCCGCGCCACGGGCTCCGTCAGGAACCCCCGCTCGGCCAGCGAGTACCAGAGGTCCTGGCAGCGCTGCGGACGCTCCGTGACCAGCGCGAAGCCGTCGGGCAGCTCGAACCAGCCCAGGAGCCGCACGATGCTGTGGAAGCCAGGGCACGACACCATCCACAGCAGCGCCAGCTCCAGGGGCACAGGGGCGCCGCTGTGCTGCGGGGGAACCGCGATGCCCTCAGCGGGGCCGATGCTGCGCCGCGCCTCGGGCACCCCTGCCCGGCCCCAGCGCAGGAGGGGCAGGAGCTGCTCCAGCTGCTGGAGCTGATTGCCCTGAGATTCCCTGGGCAGTCCCTGGTGAGGCAGCTGGGCCCTGCAGCCCATGGAGGGCACGGAGGGCAGAGATGCACCTGCAGCGCCTGCAGGAGCCCGTGCCGGAGCAGGGGGATGCCTGAGCGGAGGCTGCGACCCCGTGAGAAACCTGTGCTGGAGCAGGGACCTGGCAGGGACCTGCAAACCCCTGGAGAGGAGCCCACGCTGGCGCAGGGCCCTGCCAGGACCTGTGAGCCCATGGAGGAGCGAGCCATGCTGCAGCAGTTTGTGGAGAACTGCTGTCCGTGGGATGAACTCACCGTGGAGAAGTTCATGGAGAAGTGTCTCCAGGAGGGGCCCCTGGCACAGCAGGGAACGACTCCTCTCCCCGAGCAGCAGGAGAAACAACAGGGGATGAACTGACCAGAGCCCCCATTCCCTGTCTCCCTGCACCCACTGGGGGGGAGGTAGAGCTGGGAAGGAGGGAGGGAAGGGCAGAAGGAGTTTTTAAATCTTTGTTTTACTTCTCACTATCCTGCCCTGATCCAGATAGCAATAAATTCCATTAATATCTCCAATTTTGAAAATGTTTTGCCCATGATGGCATTTGCTGAGTGATCTGTCCCAGTCCTTAGCTCAACCCATGAAGCCTTCATTCTGTTTTCTCTCTCCTGTCCATCTCTGGAGGGGAGTGAGAGAGCAGCTTTGGTGGGTACCTGACATCCAGCCAGGGTGAACAGACAACACTTCCTTTCCTTCATTCTTTCTTTCCAGAGCTCACTGTGAAGGGGTTGAGTGGGGCTTGGATGGAGGGAGTGAAGGTGGTGGGGAGTGGTGGAGACAGGAGCCACAGGGACGAGGGACAGGAACCAGAGGGGCCTGGGGAGCTGTCAGGGGGCACGGCCTGTCCCCCTGGCCCAGCAGCAGGGACAGGGGGCACGGGCTGTCCCCCTGGCCCAGCAGCAGGGACAGGGGGCACAGCCTGTCCCCCTGGCCCAGCAGCAGGGACAGGGGGCACGGCCTGTCCCCCTGGCCCAGCAGCAGCCCCGTGCCCTGCCCAAGGCGCTCCCAGCAGGGGCTGGGCCCCAGAGGCAGGGGGAGACCCCAGTCCCGGGGCAGCGTTTCTGCCCCGTCCCCTGTCCAGCCCAGCCTGCCCCGTGTGCGCAGTGACCGCTGGCACGGGCTGCACTGGACACTGTGACCTGCTGGGGACACTGAGAGCTGCCCCACTGTGACACTGCCAATAGACATGTTGAGCTAAGACAAGGATGGGGACATGGGGGGGATCTTGCAGGGGATGTGGGGGATGCTGGGTTTGAGGGACTTGAGGGTTCCTGGGAGGGACCTGGGAGTTGCTCAGGGCTTTGGGCACCTCAGGCTGAGCTGCTCCACTTGCACTGGGAGACCCTGGTGGAGGTTCTGGGCAGCTGGTCAAGGACCCCCTGCCCTGGAACTGTCCCCATGTGCCCCCATCCCAACACCTCGTCCCCCTGCAGTGGCTGCCCCATTCCTTACTCCCCTTCCATACTCCCCTTGCCCCTGCCTGTTCCCATGTCCCCCCTATCCCGTTTCCATCCTGCTCCCACACCAATCCGGACCCCATTCTTGATCCCTGTTCAGTATTCCCTGCCCCTGTCCCCATTCCCAGTCCTATTCCCTGTCCCCATTCCTGGTCCCTGTCCCCATTCCCTGTCTCTGTCACCACTCCCAGTCCCTGTCTCCATTCCCATTCCCCATTCCCTGTGCCCATTCCCATTCCCTGTCCCCATTCCCGGCGAGACATTAATTTGGAAGAATTAAGAATTTTAGGAAGTTAAGATGATAGTTAAATGAGATGTTGCTGACTTAGTGGAAGTAGATAAATAGGCTTTGTTCCTGGTTAACAGTAGCTGGATCTTAGATAAGATATCCAGGATCTATTAACTCATTGCTTCTCAGCTTTATGTTTGGGTAGCTGTGCTTATCATGAGAAACAGAATGTGACAAACAGATTTCAGGGACACAAAAACAGTTGCAGACTTCCCATACTTTAGGAATCCATTAAGCACAGGGAAACGGCAAGGATTCATTTGTCACGTGTGCATGGGAAAGGCAGAAAGGTCAGAACGAGGAAGACTTATTTTACTTCTTCATTTTGGAGACCCCTCCCCAAAATGGACCCCTGACTCATTTCAGGGAGCAGAACTACACATGCTTAATAGCCTTTCTGCCAATTAGCATATGAAGCGGAGCAGAGGAAGTGACAGGGATATGAATATGCATTCATATTTTGTGTATTCAAGACTTCTGTCAATAAAAAAGCTTTGTAATACCTGTGATTTTTGCAGTGTGAATTAGGGAATTGTCCCAGATACTGCCCGGCTGTCTCAATAAATATACACTTTCTAACTTTAAACTCTTAGAGAGTTTTTGTCTGTCTCAGTTGGAGACCGATATTAGATCGATATTCATATTTTAGTAAATCATTGTCTTAAAGAAGTCCTAGTATGTGTATATGTCTTTTCTTAATATTCTAGTAATTCTTCTTGCATTGCTTCAAGATAAACTGGTATGATTCAAAGAATATCCACTGAGGTACACATAGAACATGGATTTATCATAAGCAAATTGCAGTTGCAAAGTTTTTTCACAACTGTTTTTACAAACAGTTTTTCTGTTTACAGACTGTTTTCTGGGAGTTTGGTTTTTCTCCAAGGGATCAAGTGCTTAAAGATTGTTTTTTAAAATTGTGTTTTTCTCTAAGGGCTAAATGGGCTCAGGGTTCAATAGCTTTCTGCTTTTAGAGATAAGTTCAATTTGTAACCGAGAAGCATTATGCCTGTGGCCTGAGTTCTCCCCTAACAGTTCCTGGAGGGGAATGCTGCAGCTCCAGTGTAAATTAGATGCTCGCTGTCCTCTGTCACCATGTTTGCAAAGGGCCCTTGCAGATGGGTGACAGAGAACAATACACAGAATTTTATAAAGAAAAGAAGGGCGAGATGTTACCATGATTGACAGGTGTCTTGACCAATCAGATATCTCCCAAAACTGCAGGTACCTCACGGGCCAGAACCTGAAGGGGCGTGGAGCTCAGAGCAATGAGAGCTTCCAGACATGGTCTTTCAAATGCCCTGTGTAAGGGGGGGTGTGGGAAATAGAATCTCTCTGTTGCCCCATGAACTCGGGAGGAGCAGTCTTTGTCTCCTGTGCCCTCGCTGCCCCACCAGACCAAAGAGATGTTCACCAGGGCCCTCCCTGGTTGTGGCCGTCCAGTGCCGAGCTGAGCAGGCAGCCAGTTGTGTTTGCACGTGAGCTGCCACAGGAAGACACACAGCAGCTGGAGATTTGAATAGCAGGGCTTGGGCTAATTCTTTTTCTTTTAGAGTACAAGAAAGACGCAAAAGCACAAGGAAACATGACAGTGTTTCGGTGGATTCTCTTTGTCCTGTGAAGTTGAGTAGCTGTTGGTGTTTCTGTGCTGCTGCTAATCCCTTCCATGAAAAAATCATTCCGGGAAGGAGCAACAACATCTGACACGCACCAAGTGTTGCCACCAGCTGCTCCAGGTGCTGCTACCAACAGCCCCTGTAGGACGGAGCACAGCCCCCAGTGCACACCAAAAGCCAGGGAATCTCAGGAAAATGGGAAACTGGACAAGACAAACACAGATCTGAACCAATGTGGTTAATCAAACGTTCTCCGTTTATTCGAGATAAGATGGTAGTTTATATAAGCTTCTACATAGTTTACAGAAACAAAGGCACTCTGATTGCTAGGCTAATATTGTTTACCTTTTCCTTAAAGTGGCTTGAGCCTTACACTATAAACGTATACTAATTCACACCCAGACAGCCCAGTGGTCCCCGTCACACCTTAATACTATTTCTATTTGCGCCACAAGCTCTGAATTTCTAACTGCGTCAGAGGCTTGAAGGCCTCACAAGGCCCAAATCTGAGGCCTAGGCTGGAGTAGCTCAAATCTCATAACTCATGTCCTCTTTCTCTGAAAAATGCTGCAACACACACCAGCTTTGGCTGCCCTCTGGCAGAGAAGCCCTTTTGGGGCACAGGTTTCTGGGGCAGCAGACGGGCACCGGTGCTGCCAGGGCTCGGGGGAACTCTGCTTCGGCGGGGACTGTGCCTCAGCGGCTGATGTCAGCGCTCCCCGGGCCCCAGGCTCAGAGCAGCATTCCTGCCCTGGCCCACACGTTCCTGGTCTGTGTCACACGGCCGTGCTTAGGATGGCCACCACGTGGGACGTGTCCCAAGGAGGCCGTGCCAGCTTCTGTGCAGGGCCCCGTGCCCTTCCCGCCGCGGCTGCGTCGGCAGCCCTGGGGGCTCCTGCTGCTCTGAGCCCGCAGAGCAGGGCAGCGTTTGCTGATGGTCTGAGCCGTTCCTAAAGATCCTGTTGGGCTGTCTGACACACCTGGGGCAAGGCATTCCTTCCAACCTGGGCCACTCTGGGGGGCTGGGGGTGGCCCCAGGGCAGGTGGCAGAGTGTGCAAGGGCCCTTAGTGACACGGTGCAGCATGGTCACCATGGAATGGAACGGGACAGGGTATCCAAGGGCCCTTTGTGACACGGTGCAGCATGGTCACCGTGGAATGGAACGGGACAGGGTATCCAAGGGCCCTTTGTGACACGGTGCAGCATGGTCACCGTGGAATGGAACGGGACAGGGTATCCAAGGGCCCTTTGTGACATGCTGTGGCATAGGTGTTGGCAGTGACAAGGCTACTCCACAGTGCTCTGTGCACACGACGAGACAGGACGGAGAGAGCGGTGCTGTAAGGAGCCTCGGCACAGCCACTCGTTCCTTGCTGACCCGGAGCTGTCCCGAGGTATTACTCCTGCAGGTGAGCTTGTGGCCAGACCAGAGCACTTGGTGACCTCTGGCCTTCCCAAGGCATCTCTTCTGCAGCTGCCCTCGAGGGCAGACTGTGGCATTTGCTTTGCACTGTCCTTGACAGGAGTCTCCTGTCCTTGTGGCTGGAGCCCCCAAGACCAGAGTGCAGGATTTGCTGTCCTGTAGCCTTGCCCAGACTTCACTCTTGCAGGTGCCCTCAAGGCATGACTGCAGCACTTGCTGACTCGGACCTTTTCCTTTTCACCTTCTGCAAGTAGCCATGAATCCAGGCAGTGACGCAGAGCACAGACCTGCGAGCGTGCCCAAGCTGGCCTGGGGGAAGGAGGAGAAAGAAGGGCCTGGAGCTGCCCCAGCACAACAGCCTGAAGAGGTGGAGCAGTTCCAGCCACTGCAGAAGGGTGAGTGGCAGAGCTGGGCCACAGGGCTGGTGCCTGCAGCCAGCTTGGCCCCATGCCATGCCATGCCATGCCATGCCATGCCATGCCATGCCATGCCATGCCATGCCATGCCATGCCATGCCATGCCATGCCATGCCATGCCATGCCATGCCATGCCATGCCATGCCATGCCATCCCATCCCATCCCATGCCATCCCATCCCATCCCATCCCATCCCATCCCATCCCATCCCATCCCATCCCATCCCATCCCATCCCATCCCATCCCATCCCATCCCATCCCATCCCCTGGGGCCATGCCCATGGACAGGATGGAATAGGGGCCGGGCAGACAGCCCACAGCCGTGCTCCATGCCCTGGGGCGGCGCGGGGCTGTCCCTGCCTGGGCAGCGCAGGGCTGGGCTGTGTTCTCCGGCCTCTCCCGCAGCCCCTCAGCTCGGGCTGCGCTCGCTCTTTGCCAGGTGCAGCCGTGCAGCGCACACGAGAGCAGGAACGCACCCGTGGCCGCTTCCGCAGAACAGCGCAGGTACCTGCAGCCATCCCCACCTGGGCTGGGCCTGCTGGCACTGCTCAGCCCAGCACTGTGCTCGGAGCACTCCATGCAACATCCCGGGCTTCTTGCCCTTCTGCTACAGATGGTTTGCAAATTCATGAAGAGGATTCGGGAGGAAGAGAGCAGCGTCGTGGGCACTGTGGTCAGAGCGTACTCTCCCATCTTCAAAACCAAGGCCAGTGCTGCCCTGCTGGATATGCTTGTGGAGGAGGGTCCTTCCAGCCCAAAGCAAGTGAGCAGCCTGTGGCCTGGCTTTTCTCCTCCCAGCAGTTGCGTGGCCTCCCAAGCCACGCCTGCTGCTCCCTGGAAGCCTTTGAGGCCATGGCAGTGTGGTGGCAAGGGAAGCACTTCTCTGGGGCAGCTGGGCACATTCCTTCCTCTGGCAGCTTTCCAAGTCTCCCCTGCCTTCTCCAGGTGCCGGCCATGGTGAGGTACATCCACCAGTGGCTGGTGGCCAATGAGTTTCCTGAGTACAATCTGTACAGGCCCCTTCTGGATCTGACAGAGGCACAGCCCTGTGACGTGGTGATGGCTCTCCTGCGTGTGGCCCCAGTGTGTGACAGGTACGGGGCCCACGTGTCCACAAGGCTCAGCAGCCCTTCACCCTGTACAGCCTGTCCCAGGTGTCTGACCAACAGAGAATTCCAGGGCCCTCTGGCTGCTCCCTTTGCCAGCCCTGGCCCCTGCCAGCCCCCCAGCGTGCTGCCATGCTTCCCCCCTGCCCCTCAGGGGCCAGTCCCCACAGGGCTGGGCTGCCTGCGTGCTGCCAGTGAGGGGCAGTGGGCAGAGGCAGGGCTGGCAGAGCAGCTCAGCTCCCCGCTGCCACCCAGGCCACGCTGCTGTGTCCCAGACTCCTCTGAGACAGAGCTCTGACCCCACAGAGCTGCTTTGGCCATGTGGAAGAGCATCATGTGCACACCCAGGACTGCAGAACCGGCCATGCTCGTACTCCTCGAGGTGCTGGGGAGCTGGCCAGAGCACAGCACGTGCACCTCCGATGGGGACCACACGGCTGTCCTTGCCCTGGCTGTGAGTTTCTGCCTTTGCTGGCCCCAAGGCCACCCCTCCAGCAGCTCTCCATCCTCCCTCCCCCACGGCGTCTCCCTGCCTCAGGCGCTGGGCTGAAACCTGGCCTCGGGGCAGCTTCAGGGCCACCAGGCCCGGTGCTCCCCCTTCGGTGCTCCCCCTTCGTCTCTCCGGGCCTCTCCCTCCCGTACTGGGCCCTGCCACACGGACACCTCGGCACTGAGCGCTGTCTCGGGCTGCTCTGTCCTTTGCAGGCAACCGTGGTGATGTGGAAGATCCTCCAGCTGCCCTGTGTGCCACATGTAGTCACCGTGTGTTTCCCCTGCCTCTTTGTGCATCTGCTCTTCCAAGTGCTCTTCAGCACTCTGGATATGCCAGAGGAGGTCGATACCTTCTGGAAGGGATGTCAGCAGCAACACGGCCTTGCCACCAACCCCAGCAGGTGCTCCATGCCAGTCCTCCTGTCCTTGCCACATCCCTGGGCAGGGGCCAGTGCCCCCAGCGTGACCTGGGCTTTGCTCTGCGCACAGCTTTGCAGTGCGGACCCTGAAGGCCCTGCTCTGCCGACTGCACTATGAGGATGTGGTGGTGGCCATGGAAGACAAGGGTGGCTGGGACACACTGCTCTGTGCTGACACCCACCACTGTGCTGTGGGCGTGCTGGCCAGGTGAGACCCCCTGCTCCCCAGCTGTCCCCGGCATGTGTGCCCTGTGCCCGAGGTGCCCCACACAGTCCCCGTGGCCGTGGGCCAGAAGCCCTTGTCACCAAGGGACGGCCAAGGAGGCTGCAAAAGGCTGGGAGAGGAGCGTGCCCAAGAGCAGCAACCTCCCAGAGGGCTCAGCTGCCCCTTGCAGGGTGCTGGAGAAAGGCCAGACCTCGGGGAGGCAGTCCTGGGAGAGGTTTGCCCCCGCTGGCTCAGGGGTTTGGCTCCTATTTCCTCCTGTCAGAGAAATGCGCCGCGCATCCGAAGCCGTGTGTTCCGCGATTGCATTCCAGCTGCTCGGGCTGCTCAGCAAAGACACGCCATGCCGGGCTTTGGCCGCCCTGGCGTTCCTTGTGGAGGTGAGCCTGAAGGCCAGCGCTGCCTCGCTCAGCTGCCTCCCGGCTCTCTGCCCTCTCTTGGCCGCAGTGCCTGGGACGGAGCCCGCGCCCTGTGCTGCTGCCTGGGCCCGGCCCTGTGCGGTTCTGGGCTCCCGCCGGCCGCTCCCCCGTCACTGCCCTGTGCCTTTCAGGTCCTGGAGCGCCTGAACCTGAGTGAATGCCGTGACAGCGTCCTGGAGTTCTTGTCAAAGAACCTGCAGAGCGAGTGCAGGGGGAGGCGTCGCTTGGCACTCAGAGGCCTCGTGGTGCTCGGCACCACCAGTGCCTCGGTGAGAAGAGCGCAGGGGCTGAAGCCGTGCTGCCAGCGTAGGGCTGGGGAAGGCAGTCCCTGGGGCTCGGCTGGCCTTGGGGCACTGAGGCAGCTGCTGCCAGCTCTCCTGCCTCCTGCTGCAGCTGCCCCAGTGCTTTGGCACAGGCCTTTGGCCCCTGGGCCCTGTGGCAGCAGGATGGTGTTTCACACACTTGTGTTCCACAAGTAGATGGCCAGAAGGATGTGGAGCCTGCATGAAAGGCTCGTGGAGCTCCTGCAGGAAAATGACGGCATCATGCTCAGGATGACCACGGTTCTCCTCAGAGCTGTATTTCTCTGCAAAGAGGCCCCAATAACCAGCACCCTCGCCCTGCAGCTGGCTGAGGCGCTCCTGCCACTCTTTGACAACGTAAGGCTCTGCGCCTCCAGCCACGGCCAGCGGGTGCTACCCGCACACTTTGTGCCCTGTGCACTTACAGGCTGTGCCCAGCTGGGCCTGAAGCAGCTGACGCTGAGGTCTTTCTTCCTTCCTTTCATACAGGAGGATAGCCAGGTGCAGTTGAGCTCCATGTTTATCTTCCGAGACATGCTGGATCGTTTTCCGGAAGAGGAAAAAAAGGCCCTGAAGGCACACGTGCGCCAGAGCCTGCTGCCACTCTCCTTCCACTGCCATGATGAGAACCAGCGAGTGGCAGAGGTGAGGACTCGGCAGCTGCTGCTGTTCCCCTGGCAGGGGCTGGGCTGCCCCTGCCCTGGCACCTCGCAGGCTGCAGCCTCCTGCTGGCCTTGGCACAGGGACAGGTCCTGCGCCCTGGGCTGTGGGGCCATCTCCGCGTCTCTGCTGCTCTCCAGGCTTCTCAGGAAACGCTGCTTTGTGCGGCCGAGTTCCTGAAGCAGAGGGATCTCGAAAAGCTGCTGAAGAACCAGAAGCCATGGAAGTTCACCGAGTGCCTGGTAAGAAGGGCCGGGAAGCCACAGCCCCAGCCTGGAGAAGCCCCCTGAGCGCGGTGCTCGGTGTGCGGGCTGGCAGCTGTGCCCCTGCCCGCTGCTGCAGCCCGAGGCCGCGCGGGCTCTGCTCCAGGCTCCTGCGGCCCGAGCCGGGTGCCCATGGAGCCCCGGCCCGGCGGGGCTGCGGGGCCAACCCTTCCCTCCTGCCGCTCTCTGCAGCTGGCAGAGGACAGCAGCAGCGTGGCCGAGCACCTGCGCCGGGCCCTGCCCTACCTGCAGAGCCCACAGGAGCCCCTGCGAGAGGCGGCCGTCAGGTTCATGGGTGAGCCACGAGCTGGGCCAGGAGGCCGTGTGGGCACAGGGCTGGCAGCGCCGCTGGCAGGGAGCTGTGCCGCCGGGCCTGACAGGCTCTGTGTTCCCAGGGACGGCCGGGCGGTACCTGAGGGGGAGGAAGGAAGAGCTCCAGCTCATCTCTGAGGGTGAGTGAGGGCAGCGGGCTGCCAGCGGGGGCTGGCGGGGAGCTGCGAGCCCTGCCCCAGCTGCGGAGGGCTCTGCTCCCTGTGCGGACCAGGGCCGGCGTGGGCAGAGCACACAGAGGTTTCAGGGCATCTGGGGGATTCGTGGCTAGCAGCTTCGGGCTGATCCAGCTGGTCCCTGCTCCCTGCTGGCCATGGCCAGAGCCGGCTGGGATGGCCCTGGCACGGGGCTCTCCTCGGGTCCCCTCAGATGCGGGAACTGACCATGGCTCTGTTCCTCTCTCTTTCAGCCCTTGAAGGCATGGCCAATGACATCAGCGTCCCCGTCGCAAGCCTGGCAGTTCAAACATTGTACATCCTCCAGGAAACAGAGAGAGCTCCATATTCCATCTTTGACAACCTGCATGATCGGCTCTGCAGGGCATGGAGGAGACGGCCTCGTCTGTCGGGGCTTGGCTGGCTGCGCTGCTGGAGCTCTGCAGAGAGCTGATCCCAGAGGCTCTGTCTGCTGGGGCCGCCCGAGCCAGCAGGAATGTTTCGTTTCTTTAAGATTGTTCTTTCTGTCTTTTTGTTTTACTTTATCATATAAATATAGGATGTGTTGTAATAGACAGACTCCCAGGATCTTTCTTTTGCTGCCCAGGTTCTGCAGGACCTAGGGGAAGAGGGACAAAAGGGATCCTGGGCTCAGCAAGCTGCCCAGGCATGCAGGGTTGCAGGGAAAATGGCCAGAAGCCCCTTGGCCTTTGGTGGTTCTGCCAAAGCCTTTGTGCTGCCCACAGAGCAGATGGGCAGGGGCTGGAGCTGTGGGGATCTCTGTGAGACCGGTGCCTGGAGATGGCCACAAGCCCTGTCCCAGGCAGGAAGCGCCATCCGTGTCCTCCTGCCCGTGTGTTGCTGCCTGGATTGCTGAGGGCTCCCAGGTGCCTCTGGATGGGCTCCTCTGGAGCTCCTGTGGGGCTGCGGCGCTGCTGCCGGGCAGGTTGGCCGGGCTGGGGAGAGCCTGAGGGGACGGGGCCACGAAGGGATGAGGGGCTGCGGAAGCCCTGACAGGACAAGGCAGTGGGAAGGCACGGGGGGGACGTGTGAGGGAGTGGGCAACGTTGGCTCGGGGAGGAAAGTGGGTTGGAGCCAAAGAGACCACTCACCCCGATGTTCCTGTGGCAAACAGAGCACGTTTATTCTCAAGCCCTTCCTTCTAAAGGGCCTTTGAAAAGCCCAGTCTGGATGATTTCACTGGTCTGATCTCTGTGCCCCTTCAGATTCTGGCCTGGGGAATGCCTGCAGCCTTGGGAGAGCTGTGATGGGCCAGACCCCTGTCAGTCAAACCAGGGCTGGTACATTCACCCCGTACAAGCCAGCCTGCACGGTGACACGGCAACAGAGTGCGAGGCACAGCTGCGGGTGCTCCCCGTGACCCTCAGCTCTGGGACCACTGCCTGCCCCAAGCTTCAGGGGCTGCAGGGGGAGCCCGGCTGGGCTCTGCCCTGGGGCCATCCTGCAGGGACAGCTGCACACAGCCTGCAGCTTTGGGCATGGCATTAGTGCCTAGGGTGGGGGGGAAGCTGCAAGTCCTTGACTGCTGTCTTGTGTTGCTGAGAAGAGGAAGGACATCTTGGAACTGGGGATGCTCTATTTGAAGTCAAGCGGGCAATTTTGTGGTGGGGGAGCTGCGTGGGCCAAAAGGACGCAGGGTGCCGGTCAAGAGCAGCTGAAGGTGGGCCAGTGTGTGGCCAGGTGGCCAAGAAGGCCAAGGATGCCCTGGCCTGTGTCAGCAGCAGTGGGGCAGCAGGAGCAGGGCAGTGACCGTCCCCCTGGGCTGGGCAGCGCTGCGGCCATGGCTGGGAGTGCTGTGTCCACTTGTGGGCCCCTCTGAAGCAGAAAGTCCTCGAGGGGCTGGAGCGTGTGCAGAGAAGGACACGGGAGCTGGGGAAGGCTGTGGAGCGCAAGGCCAAGGAGGAGGTGCTGAGGGAGCTTTAGCCTGGACAACGGGAGGAAAATGGTGAACATGGAAAATCCCAAGATGAAATACACTGAACTGGAAGATATTGGCAAGGGGTGAGTCCAGCCACAGTTACTTCTACACAACCATGGGCCAGATGGTTTGCTGGTATATCAGGTGTTTCACTGGAAGATCTATCCAGTGTGAACTCAGGCCAGCTGCAAACGTGTTCAGATACTGGGGATAGATTGTCCCATCGCTTCAGTGCTGCTCAGAATTTGTGTGTGTGCTCAGAAAGCATTGTCAGAGACATCTCCATGCTGCTGAGGTCTTGCCTGCATCAAGGAACAGGACCTGGAAGATCTCTTTGTCTCTCAAGTGTGGGACAGCTCTGTGTTAACTTCTTTAGCATTTTTGTATGTCTCAAAATCACACTGCCACACTAATGAAAAAAGAAGAATCTTGCTTGCCTGAAAGAGCAACCTACCCCCTATCAAAGCTGTGAAATAACAGTTCTCAGGAACATTTCTTTCCCATGGTTTGTGGAAGGAAATATTGCACGGTCAGGATAGGAACCACACAGTTTAGAAACTGAAACCCAAGATGAAAGAATAAATTCCCTTTAGGAGCTGAGGCAGTAAACCCCAACGCTTCAGCAACCGGCCCAGGCACTGCCCATGCATTTGAGAGGAAAAAGGATCATCTGCCTTCTGACAGAGCCCTCCTGCATCCTGCAAGTTTTAGGCATTTACAGCAGAGATCTCCTGTGTGGGCTGGCTTTCACTCTAAGAAATAAACAGCTTCTCCTTTCTCTGCTTCTGTTTTGTTTCTAGGACTTTTGGACATGTGGTTAGAGCACTCAACAAAGCCACAGGAGGAGAGGTAAATGTCAACAGCCCCCGCAGACTCTGCTGCACCCGAGGGGCTTTCTCCTCTGGTGTGGGCAGCTGTGGCCAGAGCTTTGGGTAGAGCTGTGCTGAAAAGGCAAAAGAAGCACAGACTGGTGCCAGCCTGCAAAATACATTTGGGACAGTCTTTGTCCTTCTCAGCTGCCAAAAAGAAGGCCCAGAGGGCAGCAGTTCATTTCGGAGAAGGATGTGCTCACTCGCTCTCAATTGCTAAAACAAAGGTGGTACCTTAGAGCATCTCACTGCTCTTTGGGGCGACAGCTTCCGAGTCCTGAATTCTCATCTCTGCCTGCCAGAAAATGCATCTGAAAGTTACTGGCAGTTCCTCAGGCACCTGCAGTGCTGCACTTGGGAACTGCACACAGGGAGAGATCTGCAAGGCATCCCTAAAAGCCATCTCACAAGTTGTATCCACAGAGTATTGAGGCATGGATCACTTCTTCTGAATCCCATACAAAGCAGCAGGGAGTGGGCTCAGAGGTTTGTGAGTGATAGCTGAGACACCACTGTTAGCAAGTGGACACGGCAAAACCTCAGTGGCCCCGTGTCCTGTAACTGGCCTCCAAGGGCGCGGAGCAATGGGCTGTTGCAATGTCAGTTCCAGTTCCTGCAGTGCCTAATCACGAGGCAGTTTGGCACAGCTCGGCTGCGTCATTGCAAAATCACTCGCTCCATGTGCCTTGTGGTCTCGTGCCACCAACTTCTCAAGTTACTGATTTTCAGTGCCATTTTTGGTTGCCATAAAGAAAATAATACTTAAAGGATTGACGAGGAAGCAAGTAACCGTTAATGAAATCAGTATCATGAAGAGGCATAGGAGTCCCAGCGTTGTGAATTATTTAGACAGGTGAGTGGTCATGGACTTATCCCATGAATGTGTGTTTACATACAGCAAACACGAGAGGTTAAAAACCCACTTTGGTCACTTCTAGAAAGTAGAGCTGTTGATTATTCTGTATTAATATTTCTCTACTCATCTCCAATGGATGAGAAGAGAGTGCATCTTGTCTGCATGAGTCTTCCCTGGCGCACGTAGTTCGAAAATTATTCAGAAATTATTCAAAACCTGGATCAGCTGTATCTTACTAAGTTAATACCCTCTAAGTTCACTGCCTCCACATTTTTTTGGGATTGCTTTTAAAAAGTTTTTTAAAAGCTGGTGAACCATCCTAAAGCAGATTTCCCTTGGATTGTTGCCCTTCTTTTCCATTGCTATGCATGCCAGGAAGACTAGGTGCTTATTTCCAGAAACGCCATGCGTGACAGGCTTTTTATCTGGGCTGTTACTAAACCACGCTTTCCGCTTGCTGGCCATCTAAGACATCTCCTTTTTCACAGCTGTTCTTTTCTCCTTGAGACTGCACAGATTGCAAACAACACACAGCCAAGAGGGAATGTCTATTGCTTTGATTCTGTCTTTGTCTCAAAGGGACCCGAAAACAAGAATCAACCCCTGTCTTTTCCAAACAGCAATGTAGCCATGTACGTTCATGCCCGTGCCCTTGTTTCCTTCTTTCAGCTACCTTCTGGGTGAGGAACTCTGGCTGCTCATGGAGTACATGGACGGAGGCACTCTGAGCGATGTCATCAGCAAGACCTGCCTGTGTGAAGGTGACATAGCATCCATCAGTCAGGAGGTCAGCAATCCCACCTGTGCTTCCAAGGGTTTGGGCAGGATTGTCTGGGAAACAGGGGCTCAGAACAGGAGAGGTTTCATGTATAAAGCTTTGTTTCTGCATTGCTGGTATGCTATGGGCAAGTAAAAGCATCTCAACTGAAATGCCTGCCAGTGCCCTCGCACTCACTGTACTCTGTTCTTGTACTCTGATCTCCTGCTGTTGTATTCTCACTCTGCCTCTTGTATTTGCTGTTCTCCATCTTGCCTCCTTAAACCTTTGCCTGTCTTCACTGCATTCCTTGCTTGTAAAAGCAAAGGTGCTGGTAGCAGGATTTGAAACGAACAGCAAAGGAAAAAGGGGAGACTCATTTCTCTCAGTCCTCAGCTAAAACCCACAGTAGTGCAGCCAAAATGCGCTTTGCTTCTGAGCACACCCACTGCAGCAGCAGTCATCCTGGCTGGTTTGCAGGGGACAGTGTACAACAGCAGCAGGTGCTGTTGCTCTTTCAAAAGCTGGCATGCCTTTCCTTAGAAAGGTCCTGCTCTGCAAGTGTTGGAGCAGCAGCTCTTCCTCTCAATGGCGCTGCGTTCTGCCATTACTCGCCATTCCCCCGCACAGGGCATCTTTTAGATTCTTTGTTTCTTTTCTTGTGCCATGGAATCACAGCGCTAATTTCTGCCCTCCTGTTTCTGTTTTCTCTCTCAGTGCCTGCAAGGACTGGATTTTCTTCACTCAAACCACGTAATCCACCGAGATGTGAAGAGCAGCAACATCCTTTTCGGAGCCGATGGCTCTGTCAAGCTGGGTCAGTATATCCTTGGTCAGGTGCAGTGTTCCAGGGATGTGGGGTGAGGGGCTGCTTTGAGTGACTGCCAGCTCCCCAAAAATGGTGCTGGGGGCAGTGCAGGGACCCCCCCACTGTGAGCTGATGGCACGGTTGCAATGTGCACAGAGGTATGACGAGGAACAAGCAGCCAAGAGTGGCATTGCTCTGTGTGTGTCTCTTCCAGAGGGAGGCAGTTACAAGTCTAAAGCTTCCAAAGAACAAAAGCCACTGCTGAAGGCAGTGTAAAAAATGTGGGGATTTTTTAAGTCACCAATACCATATTTCCTTGGCTAAAGTCCTGAGGAAACAGAGCAGGGACAGTTGTCCAGGACATTCAACAGCACGTTCTCAAACTTCTACTGGGGAATTCCTTTGCTCCATTTCCTAATTGCACAGAATTCAAATAAAACCAGTATTTTGCTTTCCCCTCAGCTGATTTTGGCATCTCTGTTGAGCTCGGCCCTGAGGAGAAGAGACCGTCCTCGGTAGCCGGGACTCCTTGGTGGATGGCGCCTGAAGTGGTGATGCGTGAACCATATGGCTCCAAAGTGGACATATGGTCTTTTGGAATTGTGGGAATTGAAATGGTAGAACAAAATGTTCCTTACTGGAACCAAAGTCCTGCCACGGTAAGGAGCAAATACTGATCCCGCTTGTCTTTCTCACCTGCCCCGTGTTCTGCGTGCCATTGGACAAAATCCCATTGCCATCTGCTGGAACGACTTCCACCTAAAAATGTCCCTGCAACACATCAGCATCTGCTGCAGTTTTGGTTGCATCAGTGTGGAACTCAAGCCTTACCACATGCAAACAAACCCCATTCTCAGGCAACACTTTCCTTTGGGTTATAAGCGGTTCCAGTTCTTTTGTCTGTGTAGATGACCCCAATAGCAGAAACGAGCATCTTAGAACTGGTGTTATCCTTCCAGAAATGAAGGAAAGAACCCCAAACCCAGCAAAGTTTCCAAAACAGTGGTTTCTAGAGAGGAACTTAACCCCCTGTGCAGTTTCTGCTCACTGGGAAACATGCCTGAAACCTGGGCATGAGGCTTCAAGGCCACAGAGTCCCTTCTGCTTCTTGTGCAGTGTTGCTGAAACACTTAGTGGCCGTGTTTCTCTCATAGCCCAAGCCACGTTCTCCACGTCACCAAGCCGGAGCCTGGTGAGGGGGAGAGCCCACCAAAACCTCCTGTTTGTTTCCTGGCATTTTCTGGGATGGGCCTACCACTCATGCATTGACTTGAGTAGGCAAATGAGCAGAGGGTGTCCATAGGGATGGCATTTCTCCTTTTTCTGAGCAGGAAAAGTTTTTCTTTTGCTGCATAAGAAGACTGCTGAGAGACAGAACTGCAGGTGGCTCCTGTGTGCCCAAGCAGGCATTTTCATCCCAATAGATTTGTGCATGCATCTTAATGTGTCTGTGTTGAATATGGGATTGTAAATGTTTGTTTCTTTACCTGGGGATTAACTGATGGATTTCCTTTCTTTTCTTCCAATTACCATTGTTTTCAAGAGCAGGACAAAAAACTTGATGAGTCTTGTTCTATGGCAACTGTGCTTAAGGGACCAACAAGCACTGCAGAGATGCCTTTCATGTACTAATCCTTGGAATTAGTTAACATAGCAAAGTCCCCCTTCCAAAAAGGCTGTCCAGCTGGTGTGAATCCTCAGAGAAGGAAATGTGCTTTTGCTGATGTAGTTCCCACTAACTAGGTCAGTCAATGAAATCGGCTGCCAAGGCAAGATTGGCAGGATGTTGGCAAAGCTGTGGTGGCATCAGAGTTTGGGTTTTTTGTTGGTAAAGGAAAGTCATCCCTGGGTCTCTGCCAGGGCAGAAACTGCCACTGCAGAACGGAGGTTAAACAATGGGCTCTGGGAGAGCAGTTACAGATGGGAAAGAAGCAGGTGGAGCCTCGTGTTCCCTTTTTCTCCAGACTAAACACCTGATAGCCACAGCAGGGACGCCTCAGCTGCGGCAGCCCAGGCTCATCTCGGCTTGGCTGCGTGACTTCCTGAGCTGCTGCCTGCAGAGAGACGAGGAGCGGCGCTGGTCTGCCGACGAGCTCCTGCAGGTAAAACGCAAAGGGGCTGCAGGTGAAAGAGTGTGCGAGGGATGGGCTCCTCCTCCAGTGAGGCCCGAGGCATCAGATGAGCCCCCTTCCTCCTCACCTCCACTCTTGGTGCTCTTCAAATGAAAATGCTGAGCAGTGCTGGGCTGGGCTGGCAGGGCTCTGTAAAGTCCTCTGGTCCAAGTGTCCTGCAATGAGCAGGGACATCTTTAAAGAGATCAGGTTGCTCAGAGCCCTGTCCCACCTGACCTGGGATGGTTCCAGGGATGGGCACCTACAAGTCCTGGGACAACCTGTGCCAGGGTGGCACCATGCTCCGAGTAAACCAGTTCTTCCTTAGACCTACTCTGATTAGATCCCCTTTGTGTTTAAAACTATTCACCCACATTCTATTGTAACTGGCCCTGTTAAAAAAGGTGTCCCCCACTTTCTTCAATGCCACTCTGAAGTCTTGGAAAGCGGCAATAAAGTCTCCCTGGGGCCTGTTCTTCACAAAACTGAATACCTCCACCTCTCGGGTGCTCTGTTTTCTGACTGTCTCTGTTGCCCTGTTTTGGAACTGGGTGGTGTGTTCTGTTTTACCTAACAGCAAAAGAATTGAAGTAGAGCAATGCAGGGTACAGAGCCATGCAATGGTGGCGGAGGAACCCACGGCTGCCAGCCCTGGCAGAGCAGTCTGGAGAGATTTGGCTGTGGGCAGGAGGGGCTGTGGGGCCTCCCTGTGAGCCTCTGAGGGGCCCTGGTTTGTGCCCCCCACCCCACCCTTAGAGGCTTCTGGCACACAAACAGGGACAGCTGGGAGGGACTTGTCCCAGCCCCGGCTGCTGCCTGGCACGCTCAGGCAGAGGGGAACTGGCCCAGGCTGCTGCCAGGTTGTGTGGCAGAGAGGTGCGGGGACGCTGTGCTCCAGGAGGGTTTGGATGGATGGAGACGAGAGATCTCTGAAGGCTGCTCTTAGAATATCAGGTTTGTTACAGAGGGGGAAAGGTCCTGCGTGGAGCCGCCAGACGCAGCACGGGGCAGGGCCTGAGGGACTGGGGAGGGAGAGACAAGGGGGAGAGAGAGACAAGAGGATGCTCCAGGAGAGGGGGGAAGTTCCAAGAGGGGGGGAGTTCCAGGAGAAGGGGAGTTCCAGGAGAAGGGGAGTTCCAAGAGAGGGGAAATTCCAAGAGAGGGGAAATTCCAAGAGGGCGTCTGGCTCCTCAGAGACTCCTTATCAGGGGGTTTCAAGGTGGGCTGGAACAAGACCTGGGCCAGTGGGGTCACAGACACCTGATGCTTCAGGGAAGGGTTACAGGTGTGGGATGAACCATACATTGGGGTGAGATCCAACAGTCCATTTGGCCTTTGGACCTATCTACTTCTCTAACTTCACTGGTTAAACTAACACTGCATCAATTCTCTCTTCTTATAAGGAAGAATGTACAACAATTATTATTGACATGAACAGTGCATGAGAACTCTAGTAGAAATATGTCAACATTAGGAGGCAGAGAAAACTTTTAAAAGAACTTTAAAGCATTTAAAAGAGCAGGGTGATATTACACAGCCTTCCTGTGATGTCACACACCCTTGTGATGTCACACAGACATCTATGGGATGTCATATTGCCCCTGTGATGTCACACTGACCCTGTGATGTCACTCGGACATCTCTGTGATGTCACACTGACCCATTGATGTCACACAGCTTTTTGTGATGTCACAGGGGCATCTCTGTGATGTCACACTGACCCTGTGATGCCACACAGACATTTCTGTGATGTCATATTGCCCCTCTGATGTCACAGAGCTTTTTGTGATGTCACATGGACATCTCTGTGATATCACACACACATTTCTGCGATGTCATATTGCCCCTGTGATGTCATACCTCTATCTCTGATGTCACACGTACATCTCTGTGATGTCACACAGCAGCTGTGACATCACACCACTTTTGGTAATGTCACATGGACATCTCTGTGATGTCACACTGACCCTGTGACATCACACGACCTCCTGTGATGTCACTCGGACATCTCTGTGATGTCATATTGCCCCTGTGATGTCACACAGACATATCTGTGATGTCACACAAACCTGTGATGTCACACAGTCCCTGTGATGACACACAGCTCTCTTTGATGTCACACGGATATCTCTGTGATGTCACTCTGTTCCTTTGAGGTCACACAGGTGTCTGTGATGTCACAGAGCCCCTGTGATGTCACACTGTTGCACTAGGACACAAAATAACTCACATCATCATATTAAGATTAAAAGAGAAAAAGGAAGTAACTTTCATTTTTGCTTTATGTAACATATTAATTTTTTAAAGCGGCAATGGATTGGAGGATGTAATTACTACTTCTCTAACTTCACTGGTTAAACTAACACTGCATCAATGCTCTCTTCTTATAAGGAAGAAAGTACAACAATTATTATTTACATGAACAGTGCATGAGAACTCTAGTAGAAATATGTAAACATTAGGAGGAATAGAAAACTTTTAAGAGAACTTTAAAGCATTTAAAAGTGCAGGGTGATATTACACAGCCTTCCTGTGATGTCACACACCCCTGTGATGTCACACAGACATCTGTGGGATGTCATATTGCCCCTGTGATGTCACACTGATCCTGTGATGTCACACAGACATCTCTGTGATGTGACACTGATCTCTGTGAGGTTACACAGCCACTGTGATGTCACACTGTTGCACCAGGACACAAAATAACTCACGCACTCTTATTAAGATTAAGAGAGTAAAAGGAAACAACTTTATTTTTTAATCACAGTATCACAGAATAATGAGGTTGGAAGAGACCTCTAAGATCATCAAGTCCAACCTGTGCCCTAACACCACAACCAGACTATAGCACCAAGTGCCAAATCCAGTCTTTTTTTAAACATATCCAGAGATAGTGATTCCACCACCTCCCTAGGAAGACAATTCCAGTATTTTATTATTCTTTCAGTGAAAAAGTTTTTCCTAATATCCAACCTAAACCTTCCCTGACAAAGCTCGAGGCTGTGTCCTCTTGTTCTGCCAGTTGCTGCCCGGTGGAAGAGACCGACCCCCACCTGTCTGCAGCCTCCCTTCAGGAGCTGTAGAGAGCAGTAAGGTCACCTCTGAGCCTCCTCTTCTCCAGGCTAAACAACCCCAACTCCCTCAAACATTCCTCACAGGGCTTGTGTTCCCAGCCCCTCACCCGCCTCGTTGCCTCCTCTGGACGTGCTCAAGCATCTCAATGTCCTTCCTGAACTGAGGGGCCCAGAACTGGAAACAGCACTCAAGGTGCGGTCTCACCAGCGCCGAGTACAGGGGGAGAATGACCTCCCTGCTCCTGCTGCTCACACAATTCCTAATGCAGGCCAGGAGCCATTGGCCTTCTTGGCCACCGAGGCACATTGCTGGCTCATATCCAACCGGCTGTCCACCAGCACCCCCGGGTCCCTTTCTGCCTGGACACTGTCCAGCCACACTGTCCCCAACCTGTAATGCTGTAGGGGATTTTTGTGTCCAAAATGCAGAACTCGGCACTTAGACTTAGTAAACTTCATGCTGTTGGACTCTGCCCATCCGTCCAATCGATCCAAATCTCTCTGCAGAGCCCTCCTTCCTTCCAACAGATCAACACAAGCTCCCAGCTTAGTATTTCTGCAAATTGACCAATGAAGGACTCAATGCCCTCATCCATGTCGTCTATAAAAATATTCAATAGAACTGGTCCCAGCACAGAGCCCTGAGGGACACCACTGGTGCCTGTCCCAGCTGGATGCAGCACCGCTCACCACCGCTCTCTGGGCCGGCCATCCAGCCAGTTCCTAACCCAGCACAGAGCGCTCCTGGCCCAGCCGTGGGCTGCAGCTTTTCCAGGAGTGTGCTGTGGGAGACAGCATCAAAGGCCTTGCTGAAGTCTAAATAGCCAACATCCACAGACAGCCCTGCCTGCATCCACCAAGTGGGTCACCTGGTCATAGAAGGAGACCAGGTTGCTCAGACATGATCTGCCCTGTGTAAACCCATGCTGCCTGGGTCTGGTACCCTGGCCATCCTGTAAGTGCTGTGTGGTAGCACTCAGTATGAACTGTTCCATTACATTTCTATAAATATATCTGGTATTCCATCGCTAATCCTGTGGGACAAAGTGCACTGAAGTTCAATTCCACCTGTCCAATCTTTTACACCTTTGAGAAAGTCTGGGGCTGGGATTGGATCCAGCCACTCAGAGGCTCCTCTCTTTGAACAAATTTTAGAAGTCTAAACGTCCTGGAGGGTTTTGGGGTTTCAGGGTGGCTGCTGGGTATCATTTCTCCATCTCATGATTCAGCAGGAGTTTCTCCAATAAAGAAATAATGCTTTTGCCCGAAGCTCCCACTCTACTTGTGACAGAAACCCCGTGAGTGTCTGGGACCTCCCGCCTCTTTGGCAGCCTGGGCACTCCTGGGATGTCACCGTGGAGCCCCTGTGAGTGCCTGTGACAGATCGGTGCCTTTGCAGCACAAGGTGCGCTGGGATGTCACCTTGGAATGGCTGTGACTGCCTCTGACCACTCGGCTCCTTACCATCCCCAGAAAGCCCTGGCAGGTCTCCATGGAGCCCCTGTCTCTCTGTGTGTGACATTCCAGCTCTTGAAGAGCCTGGAGACTTGGGAAGTCCCCATGGAACCTCTCTGAGTGCCTGTGGCAACTCGGTTCCTTCACAGGCAAACATCACCAGCCCCTGTTGCTGTGGTCAGTTTCCATGGAGACCATCATCAACCCCCCATTGCGATGGTCAGTTTCCATGGCAGCCATCCCCAGCCCCTGTTGCTATGGTCAGTTTCCATGGCAACCATCCCAGACCTGTTGCTATGGTCAGTTTCCATGGCAACCATCCCCAGCCCCTGTTGCTATGGTCAGTTTCCATGGCAACCATCCCCAGCCCCTGTTGCTCTGCTCAGTCCCTGGGCAGCTCCATGGAGATCCCATGCCAGGGGTGGTTGCCATGGACACCAGCTCAGGCCTGCAGCCACAGGCTGTTGCCATGGCAACCTCTGGCATCCCATTCTCAGCATCATGGGATCCCAGAACCACAGAACTGGCTGAGCTGGGAGGGACCCATCAGGATCCTCGAGTCCAGCTGCTGGCCCTGCACAGGACACCCCAACACTGCCAGCCTGGGCCTGGCAGCGCTGTCCAAACACTGCAGGAGCTCAGAGAGCCCTGGAGCTGTGACCCTTCCCTGGGGAGCCTGGGCAGTGCCCCAGCAGCCTCTGGGCAAAAACCTTTCCCTGAGATCCAACCTCAGCCTGCCCCGACTCAGCTGCAGCCGCTCCCTGCACTCCTGTCCCTGGGCACCAGAGTGAAGAGGTTCCCTCAGCCCCAGCCAGGGACCCGCTCCCAAGGCTGCTGCCATGGCCACCAGGGCTGGCACCAGCTGCGATGCTCGGTTTCCATGGGCCGGGCTTCAGGAATGGGATTCCCCAATTTCCTGCTCCCGCTAAAACCGCGCTGCCACTCGCTGCCCTCCCGCCTCCCATGGAAAGCACAAAAGGCAAAGATCCTGAGCTGGGATTAGAACAATTTAATGGGAACAGCAATGAGATAAGGAACAAACAGGAACAGCGACAACAAAAGGGATAAGAAAAACTATTTACAAGGAAAACTACAACACAATCAGTAGACCATATGTCATTCATCCACTCAGTTGTACATGCCACTGAACTGCTGCACCAGGGGACTGGCATTATCACACCTTGCGTTTCCCTTTGGCATTCTCTTTCAGGGCGCAGATATGACAAAACCAAAAAGTTCAGCTTTAGTCAATCTTTACCTTCAAAGGAAATTCAGGACTGTGCAGCAGAGACCAATGTTCTGCATGTTCAGGAATCTCGTGCAGAGAGCGATGCTCTGTGAAATCAGGAATCCCGTGCAGAGAGCGATGCTCTGTGAAATCAGGAATCCTGTGCAGAGAGCGATGCCCTGTGAAATCAGGAATCTCGTGCAGAGAGCGATGCTCTGTGAACAATCACTCGGCCAATGGCCCAGTGCAGCCGCCTGCAGGAGCCCAGGCTGGCACAACCAGCCCGGAGCCGCTCTGTGGCTACTGAGCCGGGCCGAGCCGGGCCGAGCCGGGCCGAGCCGCAGCGATTTTCAAAGGAGATTGGCACTGGAGCTACTGACTTGACTTCGGTGCTTTCTGTGAAAAACGCCAATCACTTGGTTTTTAAGATTTTAAAAGTTTATTAATTGGAGTAATAAATTAACACTTAGAGTAATAAAAGTTTAAGAGGTTGGACAATTACAAGACAATAAAAAGCAAAGAATTACGGACGTCCGGACGCTGTCTGTGAAAAACGCTGCGAGGCCTTTCCCGCCCTGCGCCGCCGGGATCTGCCCGGCGACCGATGACATCACTGGAGCCTCGAGCTGCCATTGGCGGGCCGCAAAGAGCGGAGCCAATGGCGGGGCCGGAGGCGGCTCTGGGGGCGGGGCCGCAGCGGAGCGGCGCCATGGCTCCCGCGCTGGGGCTGGGGGCGCTCCTGGGCCCCGGGGCGGCGGCGAGAGGCGAGGGGGACCCCGGCACCGGGAGGGACTCTTTGATCGCCCATTCCGGAGCACCGAGGGGCCTGAACCCCCATTCCCGGGCGCCGCCATCCCCCCGCACCCCATTCCCGGCATGGGTTCTACCCTGCACCCCCTTATCCGGCACCAGCAACCCCCGCACCCCTTTCCCGGCCATCCCGCCTCTCCCAGCCCCCAGAGCCCCCTTTTCCTTCACCCAGAGATCCCCTGGAGCCCTATTCCTGCCTTTCCCAGCGCCCAGCCCCTCCTTTCCTCAATGCCGAGGACACCCGGGACCCCTATTCCCAGCCAGCCCGGGTTTTCCCACCTTTTGCGGGGAATGGGGACACCGGGGAGCCGTGGAGCTCCTTTCCCTGGATACAGGAACCCCCTTAACCCTGCCCATCCCACCTCTACCCACCCCAGCCTTCCCCTTTCTTAATCCTGGAACCCCCAAACCCCGTTCCCAGCTCTCCCGTGCCCCCTTTCCTTCCCCCGTGCCCCCCCAGCCCCCAAATCTCCGTGTGCCCCCAGTTCTCCTGTCCCTGCGTTCCCTGCCCGTGGCGCTGTCGGGGCCCGGCCCGGGGTTCCCGCAGTTCGTGTCCATGGGGTCCCTGGATGGGATCCCCTTCCAGCGGAGCCGCAGCCGAGCCGGGATCTCGGCACAGCCAGAGCCGGCACAAGGAGCGGAGGACTTCTCCTCCCCCTGCCTGCTGGCTGTGGGCGAATCTCAGCAGAGGCAGAGCCTTGGCTGGGCTGGCCCGGCCCGGGGCTGCTCCTGGGGCCTGGCGGCTCCTGGCTCGGCCTGGGCGAGCAGCAGGGTGGGCCTTAGCAGCGGCCAGATGTTGGCAGCTGCAGCCGCCAGAGCTCGGCCCTGCGGCCTCTCCTCCCGCTGCAGCTGGTGGGCTCCCCAGGAAGGGGATTTTTCCTTTTTTACCTGCATCTTCATAGAGACATATCAGCTTTCTCAGCGGTTTAACAGACTGTCATTGTCAAAGCTAATTACTGATTGGGTTTGTGTCAGACACGGAGGAAACTGCTCGGAGCTTCTCTGTGCATTTCTTCCATAAGCACCTCCCATGCAAAACCAGCCCAGGATAGCAACAGGGGGCTGGGGATGGAAACTGAGCACAGCAACAGGGGCTGGTGATGTTTGCCTGTGAAGGAACCGAGTTGCCACAGGCACTCAGAGAGGTTCCATGGGGACTTCCCAAGTCTCTTCAAGAGCTGGAATGTCACACACAGAGAGACAGGGGCTCCGTGGAGACCTGCCAGGGCTTTCTGGGGATGGTAAGGAGCCGAGTGGTCAGAGGCAGTCACAGCCATTCCATGGTGACATCCCAGCGCACCTTGTGCTGCAAAGGCACCGATCTGTCACAGGCACTCACAGGGGCTCCACGGTGACATCCCAGGAGTGCCCAGGCTGCCAAAGAGGCGGGAGGTCCCAGACACTCACAGGAGTTCCTGTCTATTGTAAATGCAGGCAAACCCAATGGAAGAAATGATGATGTCTGACTCACTTCAGAAGGCTGAATTATTTTTTTATTATAATTATGGCTAAAATACATTAATATACTATATGAAAAGGAAGAGACTAAAACTACATACTGCTTTCTCTAATTCTATCTCTAACTATAACACAACTCGTGACCCTCTCTCCAGAGTCCAGACAAGGTGGGTTGGATTGGCCATCAGGCTCAAAGAATCCTCACCAGAATCCAATCAAGCACTCACTCCACGTAAACAATTCTCCAAACACATTCCACATAGGAAAAACAAGGAGCGGAAATAGAAGTTGTTTTCTCTTTCATTTCTCTCTGTGCACCTCTATGAAAAATCCTGAGAGGGAGAGAAATGTGCTGCCACACCTGTCATGGGCAGAGTGGGAGCTTCAGGCAAAAGTTTAGTTTCTTTATTGGAGAAATTCCTGCTGAGTCATGAGGTGGAAAAATGGCTTGGACTTTGGTTACAGGTACCTCTTCTAACTCTTCACTGTCTTTTTCCATCGTGCGCTATGACCGCTACCTGTCCATCTGCAAAGCCCTGCACTACGGGACCCTCCTGGGCAGCAGAGCTTGTGCCCACACGGCAGCAGCTGCCCGGGCCAGTGGATTTCTCTTTTCACTGCTGCACCCGGCCAAAACATTTTCCCTGCCCCTGTGCCAGGGAAATGCATTGGGCCAGTTCTTCTGTGAAATGCCCCAGATCCTCAAGCTCTCCTGCTCCAAATCCTATCTCAGAGAACATGGGTTCATTGCCCTTAGTGCCTGTTTAGCATTTGGGTGTTTTGTGTTCATTGTTTTCTCCTATGTGCAGATCCTCAGGGCTGTGCTGAGGATCCCCTCTGAGCAGGGACGGCACAAAGCCTTTTCCACCTGCCTCCCTCACATGGCCATGCTCTCCCTGTTTGTCAGCACTGGCACATACTTGATGCCCCTTTCCATCTCCTCCCCATCCCTGGATCTGGCCCTGTCAGTTCTGTACTCGGTGGTGCCTCCAGCCCTGCACCCCCTCATCCACAGCCTGAGGAACCAGGAGCTCAAGGCTGCAGTGTGGACACTGATGACTGGATGATTTCAGGAACACTAAACAGCTGGCCCATTTTTGCAAATCGCTTGTAATAAAAGTCATCTTTGATACTTCTTTTGGTTTCATTTTGGAGGTTCTTTTTATTTCTAATACACATTTAACATTGTCCTCAAAAAATGTCATTGCTTGTGCCATTTCTCACTTTGTTTCACTCCACCTTCCCTGCGGCTACAGACTGTGTCAATGAGGTGCTGCGCTCTCAGTGACTTTAAAGGAACTAAAGGCTGTCCCAGCACAGTTTTCTGCAGAGATGCCCTTTTGTTGCCTTCTCTGGAGCTGCAGCAGCAATGTCCCAGAGCGTCCTCATGGAGCTGCCAACAACCTCCCCCCTCTGCAGCCCTGGCCTCTCCCCCAGCTCACAGAGGTGCCGCATCCTTGCAGGCACAGACACGGCAGCACTGGCTCAGCAGCCCCTGTTTGCACTGCACACAGCAGGCAGGAGCACCCCATGGTGTTGGTGTGGGGACATGGACCTGAGGCAGCACAAATGCCATCAGCCCCTGGGGCCAGGAAGGGCTGGGGGATGCCAGGGAAACCACTCAGCTTTGTCCTGGCCTCTGCAGTCAGCCAGAAAGTTTGTTCCCATCAGCTGGGAGTTTCCTGTCCCACTGCAGATGCTGCTGCTCAGAGCCAGGGCTGCCTGGCAGCCACCCCCAAACTGCCAGGAGCCTTTCCTTGGCTTCACTTTTTCTTTCTTTATTCCCCCTGCTACAGATTTCTTCCTGCTGCCCACCCCTTTTCCCTCTCCTGCAAGCTGCCCATTCCTGTTTGCTCTTTCCTCTCTGGCCTCCAGTCCCCAAATTGGCACCAGAACCTCTCTTAGGGAGCAGGATCATCCTACAAGTGCTGCAGGAATTGTCTGCAGGCTCCTGCAGTTCTCCCTGCTGCTCCCTTGCCAGAGGCACCCCAGGCCAGCGGGGCACATCTGGGCTGCTGTGTCTGGCTGTGGGGCTCCCTGTTCTGGGCAAGGAGCTGCAGAGGCTCTGCAGGACTGACAGGATGGGCTTTGGGGCTGTGAGGAGAAGCTGAGGGACCTGGGTTGATGCATCTTCTGAAGAGGAGGCCCAGGGCTCATCCTGCAACTGCTCCAAGGGTGGTTTCAGAGAATCACACAATCAGCAAGGTTGGAAAAGACCTTGGAGATCATCAAGTCCAACTTGTGTCCTGACACTGCCTTGTCTCCCCTGAACCTTCTCTTCTCCTGGATAAACAACCCCAGCTCCTTCAGCCGCTCCTCACAGGAATTGTGCTCCACACACCTCACCAGCCTTGTTGCCCTTCTCTGGACATGCTCCACCCCTCCCTGTCCTTCCTAAATTGGTGGCCAAGAACTGGACACAGGACTCGAGGTGCTGCCCAACCAGTGCTGAACACACAGGAAGAATCACTGCCCTGCTGCTGCTGGCCACACCATTCCTGATCCAGCCCTGATCCATTGGCCTTCTTGGCCACCTGGGCACACTGCTGGCTCATGTCCAGCCTGCTGTCCAGCAGTCCCTGCAGGTCCCTTTCTGCCTGGCTGCTCTCCAGCCCCTTTGTCCCCGGCCTGGAGCACTGCAGGGGTTGTTGTGGCCAAAGTGCAGGACCCGGCACTTGGACTTGTTAAACCTCACATTGCTGGATTTGGGACCTCTGCAGAGTCCTCCTACCCTCCAGCAGATCAACATTCCCAGCCAGCTTGGTGTCACCAGGCACAGCCTGTCTCCCTGGCCCAGCAGCAGTGGACGGGGGGCACGGCCTGTCCCCCTGGCCCAGCAGCAGGGACAGGGGGCACGGCCTGTCCCCCATACCCAGCAGCAGGGACAGGGGGCACGGCCTGTCCCCCTGGCCCAGCAGCAGGGGACAGGGGGCACGGCCTGTCCCCCTGGCCCAGCAGCAGGGACAGGGGGCACGGCCAGTCCCCCTGGCCCAGCAGCAGGGGACAGGGAGCACGGCCTGTCCCCCTGGCCCAGCAGCAGCCCCGTGCCCTGCCCAAGGCGCTCCCAGCAGGGGCTGGGCCCCAGAGCCAGGGGGAGACCCCAGTCCCGGGGCAGCGTTTCTGCCCTGTCCCCTGTCCAGCCCAGCCTGCCCCGTGTGCGCAGTGACCGCTGGCACGGGCTGCACTGGACACTGTGACCTGCTGGGGACACTGAGAGCTGCCCCGCTGTGACACTGCCGCTAAACATGTTGAGCTAAGACAAGGATGGGGACATGGGGGGGATCTTGCAGGGGATGTGGGGGATGCTGGGTTTGAGGGACTTGAGGGTTCCTGGGAGGGACCTGGGAGTTGCTCAGGGCTTTGGGCACCCCAGGCTGAGCGGCTCCAGTTGCACTGGGAGACCCTGGTGGAGGTTCTGGGCAGCTGGTCAAGGACCCCCTGCCCTGGAACTGTCCCCATGTGCCCCCATCCCAACGCCTCGTCCCCCTGCAGTGGCTGCCCCATTCCTTACTCCCCTTCCATACTCCCCTTGCCCCTGCCTGTTCCCATGTCCCCCCTGTCCCGTTCCCGTCCTGCTCCCATCCCAATCCGGACCCCATTCTTGATCCCTGTACCGTATTCCCTGTCCCTGTCCCCATTCCCAGTCCTATTCCCTGTCCCCATTCCTGGTCCCTGTCCCCATTCCCTGTCTCTGTCACCACTCCCAGTCCCTGTCTCCATTCCCATTCCCCATTCCCTGTCCCCATTCCCATTCCCTGTCCCCATTCCCGGTGAGACATTAATTTGGAAGAATTAAGAATTTTAGGAAGTTAAGATGATAGTTAAATTAGATGTTGCTGACTTAGTGGAAGTAGATAAATGGGCTTTGTTCCTAGTTAACAGTAGCTGGATCTTAGATAAGATATCCAGGATCTATTAACTCATTGCTTGTCAGCTTTATGTTTGGGTAGCTGTGCTTATAATGAGAAACAGAATGTGACAAACAGATTTCAGGGACACAAAAACAGTTGCAGACTTCCCCTACTTTAGGAATCCATTAAGCACAGGGAAACGACAAGGATTCATTTGTCACGTGTGCATGGGAAAGGCAGAAAGGTCAGAACGAGGAAGACTTATTTTACTTCTTCATTTTGGAGACCCCTCCCCAAAATGGACCCCTGACTCATTTCAGGGAGCAGAACTACACATGCTTAATAGCCTTTCTGCCAATTAGCATCTGAAGCGGAGCAGAGGAAGTGACAGGGATATGAATATGCATTCATATTTTGTGTATTCAAGACCTCTGTCAATAAAAAGCTTTGTAATACCTGTGATTTTTGCAGTGTGCATTAGGGAATTGTCCCAGGTACTGCCCGGCTGTCTCAATAAATATACACTTTCTAACTTTAAACTCTTAGAGAGTTTTTGTCTGTCTCAGTTGGATATCGATATTAGATCGATATTCATATTTTAATAAATCATTGTCTTAAAGAAGTCCTAGTATGTGTATATGTCTTTTCTTAATATTCTAGTAATTCTTCTTGCATTGCTTCAAGATAAACTGGTATGATTCAAAGAATATCCACTGAGGTACACATAGAACATGGATTTATCATAAGGAAATTGCAGTTGCAAAGTTTTTTCACTGAAATTCTGCCACTTGTCATCTATTTAAAAGTTAAAGGTCAGCTATTAAAGTCAATAAAAAAATTTCTAACTTCTAACAAAGGGAAAAGAATATATGGTTTGCAGTAAATAAAATAGAAATACAGAAAATATCTCCCAAACAAGTTCCTTGCTCTGATCAAAACATCTCCCAATCAAGTTCTTTGCCCTGAACCTGGCTGGTAAAGAAAAATATTATCAGTAAGCCTGGATGAAACTTTGCGTAAGTTACTAGTATTCAAAATCCATGTTCTGTTCCTATTATTATTTATTATACAAAGTAAAAAGGGGAAAGGGGTTGGATTGAGGGTACACCCTCCTCCCCTCTGAGTCTGTTCTCATGTTTTACAATAAATCCTACAACAGTACAATACAGCTGCCTAAAATATGGACACTGGAAACCACAGACAGCATTACAAATGATCACCTGCCTCATGGACACTTCATAGAAGGACTTGATTTGTTTACAAATTATTTCTCATGTTTACAAACAGTTTTTCTGTTTACAGACTGTTTTCTGGGAGTTTGGTTTTTCTCCAAGGGATCAAGTGCTTAAAGATTGTTTTTTAAAATTGTGTTTTTCTCTAAGGGCTAAATGGCCTCAGGGTTAAATAGCTTTCTGCTTTTAGAGATAAGTTCAATTTGTAACCGAGAAGCATTATGCCTGTGGCCTGAGTTCTCCCCTAACAGTTCCTGGAGGGGAATGCTGCAGCTCCAGTGTAAATTAGATGCACGCTGTCCTCTGTCACCATGTTTGCAAAGGGCCCTTGCAGATGGGTGACAGAGAACAATACACAGAATTTTATAAAGAAAAGAAGGGTGAGATGTTACCATGATTGACAGGGGTCTTGACCAATCAAATATCTCCCAAAACTGCAGGCACCTCATGGGCCAGAACCTCAAGGGGCGTGGAGCTCAAACCAATGAGAACTTCCAGACCTGGTCTTTCAAATGCCCTGTGTGAGGGGGGGCTTGGGAAATAGAATCTCTCTGTTGCCCCATGAACTCGGGAGGAGCAGTCTTTGTCTCCTGTGCCCTCGCTGCCCCAGGAGACCAAAGAGATGTTCACCAGGGCCCTCCCTGTTTGTGGCCGTCCAGTGCCGAGCTGAGCAGGCAGCCAGTTGTGTTTGCACGTGAGCTGCCACAGGAAGACACACAGCAGCTGGAGATTTGAATAGCAGGGCTTGGGCTAATTCTTTTTCTTTTAGAGTGCAAGAAAGACGCAAAAGCACAAGGAAACATGACAGTGTTTCGGTGGATTCTCTTTGTCCTGTGAAGTTGAGTAGCTGTTGGTGTTTCTGTGCTGCTGCTAATCCCTTCCATGAAAAAATCATTCCGGGAAGGAGCAACAACATCTGACACGCACCAAGTGTTGCCACCAGTTGCTCCAGGTGCTGCTACCAACAGCCCCTGTAGGACGGAGCACAGCCCCCAGTGCACACCAAAAGCCAGGGAATCTCAGGAAAACGGGAAACTGGACAAGACAAACACAGATCTGAACCAATGTGGTTAATCAAATATTCTCCGTTTATTCGAGATAAGATGGTAGTTTATATAAGCTTCTACATAGTTTACAGAAACAAAGGCACTCTGATTGCTAGGCTAATATTGTTTACCTTTTCCTTAAAGTGGCTTGAGCCTTACACTATAAACGTATACTAATTCACACCCAGACAGCCCAGTGGTCCCCGTCACACCTTAATACTATTTCTATCTGCGCCACAAGCTCTGAATTTCTAACTGCGTCAGAGGCTTGAAGGCCTCACAAGGCCCAAATCTGGGGCCTAAACTGGAGTAGCTCAAATCTCATAACTCATGTCCTCTTTCTCTGAAAAATGCTGCAACACACACCAGCTTTGGCTGCCCTCTGGCAGAGAAGCCCTTTTGGGGCACAGGTTTCTGGGGCAGCAGACGGGCACCGGTGCTGCCAGGGCTCGGGGGAACTCTGCTTCGGCGGGGACTGTGCCTCAGCGGCTGATGTCAGCGCTCCCCGGGCCCCAGGCTCAGAGCAGCATTCCTGCCCTGGCCCACACGTTCCTGGTCTGTGTCACACGGCCGTGCTTAGGATGGCCACCACGTGGGACGTGTCCCGAGGAGGCCGTGCCAGCTTCTGTGCAGGGCCCCGTGCCCTTCCCGCCGCGGCTGCGTCGGCAGCCCTGGGGGCTCCTGCTGCTCTGAGCCCGCAGAGCAGGGCAGCGTTTGCTGATGGTCTGAGCCGTTCCTAAAGATCCTGTTGGGCTGTCTGACACACCTGGGGCAAGGCATTCCTTCCAACCTGGGCCACTCTGGGGGGCTGGGGGTGGCCCCAGGGCAGGTGGCAGAGTGTGCAAGGGCCCTTTGTGACACGGTGCAGCATGGTCACCATGGAATGGAACGGGACAGGGTATCCAAGGGCCCTTTGTGACATAGTGCAGCATGGTCACCGTGGAATGGAACGGGACAGGGTATCCAAGGGCCCTTTGTGACATGCTGTGGCATAGGTGTTGGCAGTGACAAGGCCACTCCACAGTGCTCTGTGCACACGCCGAGACAGGACGGAGAGAGCGGTGCTGTAAGGAGCCTTGGCACAGCCACTCGTTCCTTGCTGACCCGGAGCTTTCCCGAGGTATTACTCCTGCAGGTGAGCTTGTGGCCAGACCAGAGCACTTGGTGACCCCTGGCCTTCCCGAGGCATCTCTTCTGCAGCTGCCCTCGAGGGCAGACCGTGGCATTTGCTTTGCACTTTCCTTGACAGGAGTCTCCTGTCCTTGTGGCTGGAGCCCCCAAGACCAGAGTGCAGGACTCGCTGTCCTGTAGCCTTGCCAAGACTTCACTCTTGCAGGTGCCCTCAAGGTACGACTGCAGCACTTGCTGACTCGGACCTTTTCCTTTTCACCTTCTGCAAGTAGCCATGAATCCAGGCAGTGACGCAGAGCACAGACCTGCGAGCGTGCCCAAGCTGGCCTGGGGGAAGGAGGAGAAAGAAGGCCCTGGAGCTGCCCCAGCACAGCAGCCTGAAGAGGTGGAGCAGTTCCAGCCACTGCAGAAGGGTGAGTGGCAGAGCTGGGCCACAGGGCTGGTGCCTGCAGCCAGCTTGGCCCCATGCCATGCCATGCCATGCCATGCCATGCCATGCCATGCCATGCCATGCCATGCCATGCCATGCCATGCCATGCCATGCCATCCCATCCCATCCCATCCCATCCCATCCCATCCCCTGGGGCCATGCCCATGGACAGGATGGAATAGGGGCCGGGCAGACACCCCACAGCCGTGCTCCATGCCCTGGGGCGGCGCGGGGCTGTCCCTGCCTGGGCAGTGCAGGGCTGGGCTGTGTTCTCCGGCCTCTCCCGCAGCCCCTCAGCTCGGGCTGCGCTCGCTCTTTGCCAGGTGCAGCCGTGCAGCGCACACGAGAGCAGGAACGCACCCGTGGCCGCTTCCGCAGAACAGCGCAGGTACCTGCAGCCATCCCCACCTGGGCTGGGCCTGCTGGCACTGCTCAGCCCAGCACTGTGCTCGGAGCACTCCATGCAACATCCCGGGCTTCTTGCCCTTCTGCTACAGATGGTTTGCAAATTCATGAAGAGGATTCGGGAGGAAGAGAGCAGCGTCGTGGGCACTGTGGTCAGAGCGTACTCTCCCATCTTCAAAACCAAGGCCAGTGCTGCCCTGCTGGATATGCTTGTGGAGGAGGGTCCTTCCAGCCCAAAGCAAGTGAGCAGCCTGTGGCCTGGCTTTTCTCCTCCCAGCAGTTGCGTGGCCTCCCAAGCCACGCCTGCTGCTCCCTGGAAGCCTTTGAGGCCATGGCAGTGTGGTGGCAAGGGAAGCACTTCTCTGGGGCAGCTGGGCACATTCCTTCCTCTGGCAGCTTTCCAAGTCTCCCCTGCCTTCTCCAGGTGCCGGCCATGGTGAGGTACATCCCCCAGTGGCTGGTGGCCAATGAGTTTCCTGAGTACAATCTGTACAGGCCCCTTCTGGATCTGACAGAGGCACAGCCCTGTGACGTGGTGATGGCTCTCCTGCGTGTGGCCCCAGTGTGTGACAGGTATGGGGCCCACGTGTCCACAAGGCTCAGCAGCCCTTCAACCTGTACAGCCTGTCCCAGGTGTCTGACCAACAGAGAATTCCAGGGCCCTCTGGCTGCTCCCTTTGCCAGCCCTGGCCCCTGCCAGCCCCCCAGCGTGCTGCCATGCTTCCCCCCTGCCCCTCAGGGGCCAGTCCCACAGGGCTGGGCTGCCTGCGTGCTGCCAGTGAGGGGCAGTGGGCAGAGGCAGGGCTGGCAGAGCAGCTCAGCTCCCCGCTGCCACCCAGGCCACGCTGCTGTGTCCCAGACTCCTCTGAGACAGAGCTGTGACCCCACAGAGCTGCTTTGGCCATGTGGAAGAGCATCATGTGCTCGCCCAGGACTGCAGAGCCGGCCATGCTCGTACTCCTCGATGTACTGGGGAGCTGGCCAGAGCACAGCACGTGCACCTCCGATGGGGACCACACGGCTGTCCTTGCCCTGGCTGTGAGTTTCTGCCTTTGCTGGCCCCAAGGCCACCTCTCCAGCAGCTCTCCATCCTCCCTCCCCCACGGCGTCTCCCTGCCTCAGGCGCTGGGCTGAAACTTGGCCTCGGGGCAGCTTCAGGGCCACCAGGCCCGGTGCTCCCCCTTCGGTGCTCCCCCTGCGTCTCTCCTGGCCTCTCCCTCCCGTACTGGGCCCTGCCACACGGACACCTCGGCACTGAGCGCTGTCTCGGGCTACTCTGTCCTTTGCAGGCAACCGTGGTGATGTGGAAGATCCTCCAGCTGCCCTGTGTGCCACATGTAGTCACCGTGTGTTTCCCCTGCCTCTTTGTGCATCTGCTCTTCCAAGTGCTCTTCAGCACTCTGGATATGCCAGAGGAGGTCGATACCTTCAGGAAGGGATGCCAGCAGCAACACAGCCTTGCCACCAACCCCAGCAGGTGCTCCATGCCAGTCCTCCTGTCCTTGCCACATCCCTGGGCAGGGGCCAGTGCCCCCAGCGTGACCTGGGCTTTGCTCTGCACACAGCTTTGCAGAGCAGACCCTGAAGGCCCTGCTCTGCCGACTGCACTATGAGGATGTGGTGGTGGCCATGGAAGACAAGCGTGGCTGGGACACACTGCTCTGTGCTGACACCCACCACTGTGCTGTGGGCGTGCTGGCCAGGTGAGACCCCCTGCTCCCCAGCTGTCCCTGGCATGTGTGCCCTGCGCCCCAGGTGCCCCACACAGTCCCCGTGGCCGTGGGCCAGACGGCCTTGTCACCAAGGGACGGCCAAGGAGGCTGCAAAAGGCTGGGAGAGGAGCGTGCCCAAGAGCAGCAACCTCCCAGAGGGCTCAGCTGCCCCTTGCAGTGTGCTGGAGAAAGGCCAGACCTCGGGGAGGCAGTCCTGGGAGAGGTTTGCCCCCGCTGGCTCAGGGGTTTGGCTCCTATTTCCTCCTGTCAGAGAAATGCGCCGCGCATCCGAAGCCGTGTGTTCCGCGATTGCATTCCAGCTGCTCGGGCTGCTCAGCAAAGACACGCCATGCCGGGATTTGGCCGCCCTGGCGTTCCTTGTGGAGGTGAGCCTGAAGGCCAGCGCTGCCTCGCTGAGCTGCCTCCCGGCTCTCTGCCCTCTCTTGGCCGCAGTGCCTGGGACGGAGCCCGCGCCCTGTGCTGCTGCCTGGGCCCGGCCCTGTGCGGTTCTGGGCTCCCGCCGGCCGCTCCCCCGTCACTGCCCTGTGCCTTTCAGGGCCTGGAGCGCCTGAACCTGAGTGAATGCCGTGACAGCGTCCTGGAGTTCTTGTCAAAGAACCTGCAGAGCGAGTGCAGGAGGAGGCGTCACTTGGCACTCAGAGGCCTCGTGGTGCTCGGCACCACCAGTGCCTCGGTGAGAAGAGCGCAGGGGCTGAAGCCGTGCTGCCAGCGTGGGGCTGGGGAAGGCAGTCCCTGGGGCTCGGCTGGCCTTGGGGCAACTGAGGCAGCTGCTGCCAGCTCTCCTGCCTCCTGCTGCAGCTGCCCGAGTGCTTTGGCACAGGCCTTTGGCCCCTGGACCCTGTGGCAGCAGGATGGTGTTTCACACACTTGTGTTCCACAAGTAGATGGCCAGAAGGATGTGGAGCCTGCATGAAAGGCTCGTGGAGCTCCTGCAGGAAAATGACGGCGTCATGCTCAGGATGACCGCGGTTCTCCTCAGAGCTGTATTTCTCTGCAAAGAGGCCCCAATGACCAGCACCCTCGCCCTGCAGCTGGCTGAGGCGCTCCTGCCACTCTTTGACAACGTAAGGCTCTGCGCCTCCAGCCACGGCCAGCGGGTGCTACCCGCACACTTTGTGCCCTGTGCACTTACAGGCTGTGCCCAGGTGGGCCTGAAGCAGCTGACGCTGAGGTCTTTCTTCCTTCCTTTCATACAGGAGGATAGCCAGGTGCAGTTGAGCTCCATGTTTATCTTCCGAGACATGCTGGATCGTTTTCCGGAAGAGGAAAGAAAGGCCCTGAAGGCACACGTGCGCCAGAGCCTGCTGCCACTCTCCTTCCACTGCCATGATGAGAACCAGCGAGTGGCAGAGGTGAGGACTCAGCAGCTGCTGCTGTTCCCCTGCCAGGGGCTGGGCTGCCCCTGCCCTGGCACCTCGCAGGCTGCAGCCTCCTGCTGGCCCTGGCACAGGGACGGGTCCTGCGCCCTGGGCTGTGGGGCCATCTCCGCGTCTCTGCTGCTCTCCAGACTTCTCAGGAAACACTGCTTTGTGCGGCCGAGTTCCTGAAGCAGACGGATCTGGAAAAGCTGCTGAAGAACCAGAAGCCGTGGAAGTTCACGGAGTGCCTGGTAAGGAGGGCCGGGAAGCCGCAGCCCCAGCCTGGAGAAGCCCCCTGAGCGCGGTGCTCGGTGTGCGGGCTGGCAGCTGTGCCCCTGCCCGCTGCTGCAGCCCGAGGCCGCGCGGGCTCTGCTCCAGGCTCCTGCGGCCCGAGCCGGGTGCCCATGGAGCCCCGGCCCGGCGGGGCTGCGGGGCCAACCCTTCCCTCCTGCCGCTCTCTGCAGCTGGCAGAGGACAGCAGCAGCGTGGCCGAGCACCTGCGCCGGGCCCTGCCCTACCTGCAGAGCCCACAGGAGCCCCTGCGAGAGGCGGCCGTCAGGTTCATGGGTGAGCCACGAGCCGGGCCAGGAGGCCGTGTGGGCACAGGGCTGGCAGCGCCGCTGGCAGGGAGCTGTGCCGCCGGGCCTGACAGGCTCTGTGTTCCCAGGGACGGCCGGGCGGTACCTGAGGGGGAGGAAGGAAGAGCTCCAGCTCATCTCTGAGGGTGAGTGAGGGCAGCGGGCTGCCAGCGGGGGCTGGCGGGGAGCTGGGAGCCCTGCCCCGGCTGCGGAGGGCTCTGCTCCCTGTGCGGACCAGGGCCGGCGTGGGCAGAGCACACAGAGGTTTCAGGGCACCTGGGGGATTCCTGGCCAGCAGCTTCGGGCTGATCCAGCTGGTCCCTGCTCCCTGCTGGCCGTGGCCAGAGCCGGCTGGGATGGCCCTGGCACAGAGTCCCCTCGGGTCCCCTCAGATGTGGGAACTGACCATGGCTCTGTTCCTCTCTCTTTCAGCCCTTGAAGGCATGGCCAATGACATCAGTGTCCCTGTCGGAAGCCTGGCAGTTCAAACATTGTACGTCCTCCAGGAAGCAGAGAGAGCTCCATACTCCATCTTTGACAACCTGCATGATCGGCTCCGCAGGGCATGGAGGAGACGGCCTCGTCTGTCGGGGCTCGGCTGGCTGCGCTGCTGGAGCTCTGCAGAGAGCTGATCCCAGAGGCTCTGTCTGCTGGGGCCGCCCGAGCCAGCAGGAATGTTTCGTTTCTTTAAGATTGTTCTTTTCTTTCTCTTTGTTTTCCTTTAGCATATAAATATAGGATGTGTTGTAATAGACAGACTCCCAGGATCTTTCTTTGGCTTTCCAGGTTCTGCAGGGCCTAGGGGAAGAGGGACAAAAGGGATCCTGGGCTCAGCAAGCTGCCCAGGCATGCAGGGTTGCAGGGAAGATGGGCAGAAGCCCCTTGGCCTTTGGTGGTTCTGCCAAAGCCTTTGTGCTGCCCACAGAGCAGATGGGCAGGGGCTGGAGCTGTGGGGATCTCTGTGAGAGCGGTGCCTGGAGATGGCCACAAGCCCTGTCCCAGGCAGGAAGCGCCATCTGTGTCCTCCTGCCCGTGTGTTGCTGCCTGGATTGCTGAGGGCTCCCAGGTGCCTCTTGATGGGGCTCCTCTGGAGCTCCTGTGGGGCTGCGGCGCTGCTGCCGGGCAGGTTGGCCGGGCTGGGGAGAGCCTGAGGGGACGGGGCCACGAAGGGATGAGGGGCTGTGGAAGCCCTGACAGGACAAGGCAGTGGGAAGGCACGGGGGGGACGTGTGAGGGAGTGGGTAACCTTGGCTCGGGGAGGAAAGTGGGTTGGAGCCAAAGAGACCACTCACCCCGATGTTCCTGTGGCAAACAGAGCACGTTTATTCTCAAGCCCTTCCTTCTAAAGGGCCTTTGAAAAACCCAGTCTGGATGATTTCACTGGTCTGATCTCTGTGCCCCTTCAGATTCTGGCCTGGGGAATGCCTGCAGCCTTGGGAGAGCTGTGATGGGCCAGGCCCCTGTCAGTCAAACCAGGGCTGGTACATTCACCCCGTACAAGCCAGCCTGCACGGTGACACGGCAACAGAGTGCGAGGCACAGCTGCGGGTGCTCCCCGTGAACCTCAGCTCTGGGACCACTGCCTGCCCCAAGCTTCAGGGGCTGCAGGGGGAGCCCGGCTGGGCTCTGCCCTGGGGCCATCCTGCAGGGACAGCTGCACACAGCCTGCAGCTTTGGGAATGGCATTAGTGCCTAGGCTGGGGGGGAAGCTGCAAGTCCTTGACTGCTGTCTTGTGTTGCTGAGAAGAGGAAGGACATCTTGGAACTGGGGATGCTCTATTTGAAGTCAAGCGGGCAACTTTGTGGTGGGGGAGCTGCGTGGGCCAAAAGGACGCAGGGGTGCCGGTCAAGAGCAGCTGAAGGTGGGCCAGTGTGTGGCCAGGTGGCCAAGAAGGCCAAGGATGCCCTGGCCTGTGTCAGCAGCAGTGGGGCAGCAGGAGCAGGGCAGTGACCGTCCCCCTGGGCTGGGCAGCGCTGCAGCCATGGCTGGGAGTGCTGTGTCCACTTGTGGGCCCCTCTGAAGCAGAAAGTCCTCGAGGGGCTGGAGCATGTGCAGAGAAGGACACGGGAGCTGGGGAAGGCTGTGGAGCACAAGGCCATGGAGGAGGTGCTGAGGGAGCTTTAGCCTGGACAACGGGAGGAAAATGGTGAACATGGAAAATCCCATGATGAAATACACTGAACTGGAAGATATTGGCAAGGGGTGAGTCCAGCCACAGTTACTTCTACACAACCATGGGCCAGGTGTTTTGCTGGTATATCAGGTGTTTCACTGGAAGATCTATCCAGTGTGAAGTCAGGCCAGCTGCAAACGTGTTCAGATACTGGGGATAGATTGTCCCATCGCTTCAGTGCTGCTCAGAATTTGTGTGTGTGCTCAGAAAGCATTGTCAGAGACATCTCCATGCTGCTGAGGTCTTGCCAGCATCAAGGAACAGGACCTGGAAGATCTCTTTGTCTCTCAAGTGTGGGACAGCTCTGTGTTAACTTCTTTAGCATTTTTGTATGTCTCAAAATCACACTGCCACACTAATGAAAAAAGAAGAACCTTGCTTGCCTGAAAGAGCAACCTACCCCCTATCAAAGCTGTGAAATAACAGTTCTCAGGAACATTTCTTTCCCATGGTTTGTGGAAGGAAATATTGCACGGTCAGGATAGGAACCACACAGTTTAGAAAATGAAACCCAAGATGAAGGAATAAATTCCCTTTAGGAGCTGAGGCAGTAAACCCCAACGCTTCAGCAACCGGCCCAGGCACCGCCCATGCATTTGAGAGGAAAAAGGATCATCTGCCTTCTGACAGAGCCCCCCTGCATCCTGCAAGTTTTAGGCATTTACAGCAGAGATCTCCTGTGTGGGCTGGCTTTCACTCTGAGAAATAAACAGCTTCTCCCTTCTCTGCTTCTGTTTTGTTTCTAGGACTTTTGGACATGTGGTTAGAGCACTCAACAAAGCCACAGGAGGAGAGGTAAATGTCAACAGCCCCCGCAGACTCTGCTGCACCCGAGGGGCTTTCTCCTCTGGTGTGGGCAGCTGTGGCCAGAGCTTTGGGCACAGCTGTGCTGAAAAGGCAAAAGAAGCACAGACTGGTGCCAGCCTGCAAAATACATTTGGGACAGTCTTTGTCCTTCTCAGCTGCCAAAAAGAAGGCCCAGAGGGCAGCAGTTCATTTCGGAGAAGGATGTGCTCACTCGCTCTCAATTGCTAAAACAAAGGTGGTGCCTCAGAGCATCTCACTGCTCTTTGGGGCGACAGCTTCCGAGTTCTGAATTCTCATCTCTGCCTGCCAGCAAATGCATCTGAAAGTTACTGGTAGTTCCTCAGCCACCTGCAGTGCTGCACTTGGGAACTGCACACAGGGAGAGATCTGCAAGGCATCCCTAAAAGCCATCGCCCAAGTTGTATCCACAGAGTATTGAGGCATGGATCACTTCTTCTGAATCCCATACAAAGCAGCAGGGAGTGGGCTCAGAGATTTGTGAGTGATAGCTGAGACACCACTGTTAGCAAGTGGACACGGCAAAACCTCAGTGGCCCCGTGTCCTGTAACTGGCCTCCAAGGGCGCGGAGCAATGGGCTGTTGCAATGTCAGTTCCAGTTCCTGCAGTGCCTAATCACGAGGCAGTTTGGCACAGCTCGGCTGCGTCATTGCAAAATCACTCGCTCCATGTGCCTTGTGGTCTCGTGCCACCAACTTCTCAAGTTACTGATTTTCAGTGTCATTTTAGGTTGCCATAAAGAAAATAATACTTAAAGGATTGAAGGGGAAGCAAGTAACCGTTAATGAAATCAGTATCATGAAGAGGCATAGGAGTCCCAGTGTTGTGAATTATTTAGACAGGTGAGTGGTCATGGACTTATCCCATGAATGTGTGTTTACATACAGCAAACACGAGAGGTTAAAAACCCACTTTGGTCACTTTTAGAAAGTAGAGCTGTTAATTATTCTGTATTAATATTTCTCTACTCATCTCCAATGGATGAGAAGAGAGTGCATCTTATCTGCATGAGTCTTCCCTGGCACACGTAGTTTGAAAATTATTCAGAAATTATTCAAAACCTGGATCAGCTCTATCTTACTAAGTTAATACCCTCTAAGTTCACTGCCTCCACATTTTTTTGGGATTGCTTTTAAAAAGTTTTTTAAATGCTGGTGAACCATCCTAAAGCTGATTTCCCTTGGATTGTTGCCCTTCTTTTCCATTGCTATGCATGCCAGGAAGACTAGGTGCTTATTTCCAGAAACACCATGCGTGACAGGCTTTTTATCTGGGCCGTTACTAAACCATGATTTTCGTTCGCTGGCTCTGGGGGCTGGGAGAGGCGGGATGGCCGGGAAATGGGTGCGGGGGTTGCTGGTGCCGGATAAGGGGGTGCAGGGTAGAACCCATGCCGGGAATGGGGTGCGGGGGGATGGCGGCGCCCGGGAATGGGGGTTCAGGCCCCTCGGTGCTCCGGAATGGGCGATCAAAGAGTCCCTCCCGGTGCCGGGGTCCCCCTCGCCTCTCGCCGCCGCCCCGGGGCCCAGGAGCGCCCCCAGCCCCAGCGCGGGAGCCATGGCGCCGCTCCGCTGCGGCCCCGCCCCCAGAGCCGCCTCCGGCCCCGCCATTGGCTCCGCTCTTTGCGGCCCGCCAATGGCAGCCCGAGGCTCCGGTGATGTCATCGGTCGCCGGGCAGATCCCGGCGCCGCAGGGCGGGAAAGGCCTCGCAGCGTTTTTCACAGACAGCGTCCGGACATCCGTAATTCTTTGCTTTTTATTGTCTTGTAATTGTGCTAACTCTTAAACTTTTATTACTCTAAGTGTTAATTTATTACTCTAATTATTAAACTTTTAAAATCTTAAAAACCAAGTGATTGGCGTTTTTCACAGAAAGCACCGAAGTCAAGTCAGTAGCTCCAGTGCCAATCTCCTTTGGAAATCGCTGCGGCTCGGCCCGGCTCGGCCCGGCTCGGCCCGGCCCCGCCCATCGGGTGCCGTGGGTGCCTGGAAACCGCGAGCGCGGCGGCGGCGTCTGTGCCGAGCGGCGGTGATGGGCTCGGCACGGCTCAGTAGCCACAGAGCGGCTCCGGGAAAAGAGCTGAAGTTTGCGCTCCGAGTCCTGTGGCCCTGAGCGGGCAGCTGACTGCAAAAAATCCGAACATTGGATCTGTACAGAGGGGTTGCTGACCCCTGCCAGGTTTCCAGGGCAGCCAGAGCCCTACAACACCCTGGATTCCCAGACGGTGTCACAAAGGGTCCTGGGGCTGAGGGTGGCACAGAGGGTGGGGGCAGCTTAGAGGCAGAAGGGGTCTGCAGAAGTAAAAAGGGCGGCACAGACACTGAGAGGCCACGGTGGGGAGCTGGAGGGTGACACAAGGAGGCTGAGGGGCAGAAGGGGTCTGCAGAAGTAAAAAGGGCGGCACAGACACTGAGAGGCCACGGTGGGGAGCTGGAGGGTGACACAAGGAGGCTGAGGGGCAGAAGGGTCTGTAGGACTAAAAAGGGAGGCACAGAGATGCTGAGAGGCTGCAGTGGGGAGCTGGAGGGTGACACAAGGAGGCTGAGGGGCAGAAGGGTCTGTAGGACTAAAAAGGGGGGCACAGGGACACTGAGAGGCTGCAATGGGGAGCTGGAGGGTGACACAAGGAGGCTGAGGGGCAGAAGGGTCTGTAGGAGTAAAAAGGGAGGCACAGAGATGCTGAGAGGCTGCGGTGGGGGAATGGAGGGTGACACATGGAGGCTGAGAGGCAAGGGGTGCCTTGAGGGACAAACTGGAGGGTGCCTGAGGGTGACAGGTGAACAAACCCTAAGCTCACCCCAAACAGCACCCCAAGAACACCAGTTTTCCCCAGCAGCTGCTGCAGGCAGTGACCCTAATACTGGGACAGCCCCAGAACCCTCCCAGCAGCTGCAGGCAGTGACTTTAATTAAAAGGCATGGATGGTGTCTGGGACTGAGCACTTTTTAAGGTATTTTTTAAAGTGTTTTTAAAGGGTGTTTGAGGGGTTTTCTCACAGAAGCTCTTGAGGAACTTTCTGGGAGGTTTTAGGCTACTTGTAGGGTATTTTCAGGGTTTTTAAAAGATTTATTTAAGGTGCTTCAAGGGCTTTCTTAGTACTAATTAGAATTTCTATGGGGTTTTTTTGGGGGTGTTCTTGGGGCTTTTTTAGGACTATTTAAAAATTTTTAGGGCTTTTTTAGGACTATTGGGGGTATGTGGAGGACTCTTAGGACCAGAGTATTTTAAGGTTTTTTTGAGGGAAGTTTTATGGTTTTTAGGGTCTTATCAGTGTGTTTTAAGGATTTTGGGGCTATTTTTAGAGCTCTTTTAGGAATGTTTAGGGATTTTTAAAGGTTCTTTGGGGATTTTTAGGGGTTTAGGGTTTTTTTAAAGTAGGGTAATTTTATTGTATTTTAAGGGTATTCTGAGCCTATTTTTATGATTTTGTGGGGGTTTAGGACATAGTGAGGATGAGGGTGTTCTTAGGGCATTTTAATGTTTTTTTTAGGGTCTTTTCATGGCATAGAGGCTGAGGGGCATCTCGAGGGGCACTGTGGGGGCTTGAGGGTGACAGAGGCTGGGAGCTGAGGGAGGAACAGGGGGAGGGGACAGTGGGTGACACAGGGAGATGCTGAGGGGGGCAGTGGCAGCTGGAGGGTGACACAGAGCAGCAGCTGTCATTTCCCTGAAGAGTTTTCTTCTGTATCCAGCCCATTATTCCCCTTGAACTCAAATCAGAGGAGCCAAACAGCCACAGCTGCTCTGAATCAGCCCAATCAGGGGTATATTAACCCCAGCCTTTGCTAAGAGGCTTCATTTTGTCTTTGGGATCCACTGGGGTAAGTGCTCTCCTCTCATTTTTGTGAAGAGGCTCTTTCAGCTTATCTCTGTTTGTTCTCTGCAGGTGCTTTTGGGCTTCTAATGCAACAGAGGCTTTGAAGATACTGTGAAGAAAACAACACTGAACACAGGTAGTATTTAATTTCATGATTTGGGGTTGTGCATTCAGGGGTAGTGAAGTGCTTTTGTAATCTCTAATTATTTTTTGGTTGATTTTGGTTTTGTTTTTTTTTTTTAGAAGGAGTGCAACTTCCTGTAATTCCAGGTTGTGTCGAGTACAACATTTTTTCAGCAGAGTGATCATGTTCCAAAAGGGATCTGTGCTGTGTCAAAGATGATGTCTGAGATTGAGGCTTCAGGTGAGTTGAGAATTGGGACTAGGAGTGGGAGAGTGAGCAGGGTACCTAGTTAAGAGTTATCGTGGTGGGGTTTTGCAGGCAGTAGGGTGAGAAATGGTGTCTATTTGCAAGGCTTTTCACAAGCATAGCAGAGGCATCCGTGTGTCATACAGCACACAAGCTCATCCACTGAACTCGCAGAAATGCCCTGTAACTTTGCCTCTCTAAACCAGGTGCTACTCATAATAACAGCCAAACCTTAGACTAGGGATGGAGCTGGAGACTTGAGCACCCAGGCACACTCAGGAGAGGATAAGTATCTGACTTGCTGGGATTTGGCCCACATAACACTAAACTCAACCATTGATTTTCCTGTTCTTTATTCTAGCTGACAAAGAGGCTAACAGGAGATCCCCTCCGAGGCAGACTCATTTCAGGTCCAACGTGGATTTGCATTTTCAGTCATCCAAAAGATAAGTTGGGTCCATGGCCTGGGGATGGGAGTAGTGGCCCCCTTCTGCAGCCGATGGGGATTTGCATCCCCAGATATGTGCAAGATAAGTCAAGAGCTACAACCCACAGAGGGGATGGAAGAGAGGTGCCAGGCTGGGACTCCTCAGGAGGGGTTTTTGAGTTAGTTTTAGAGATGAGGATGTCCAAGAAGTGTCTCCTTGGGCCAGCTAAAGGAAAAGTGTCTGTTTTGATCTCAGTGCTGAGGTGCGTAGGGCAGAGCAGTTCTGGTGTGTGTTCTGTCACTTGTCTCTGGTGCACTCTGTGTTCTTTGGGTCTCTCGGTCCTTTCTTCTCATCAAAAGCTCTCTCTCCCTGGCATGTCCCCTCGTTTGTCATGTCCTGTCCTGTGTCACGGGTGTCTGCACATATTTGTACCAGAGCTGCTCTGCCCTGCTGCTTAGCCTGTAATAGCACAAGTCCTGGGGACTTGAAATTGGTAATGCAGGGTGTAGTTGGGCTCCAGATTGTATTAGGAGATTGACATAAGATGTTTTGTGGGGTTAAGTTGTCCTGCGGCCGTTTGACTCCAGTCCTGACTTCCTTTCAGATGCAGACATTTCAAGTCTGTGGCGGAGGGCCCCATGCCTGGGTGAGGAACCTCCCATGAGCAGGTCAGTCATTGTTTGCATTTACAGGGGAAGCCTAAGTGGTGACTGTGTTACAGCCCTGTTCTTTGCCTTTATTTTTAGGAGGTCCAGGCAGATAGCAGCAGTCAAAGCCCAGTGTGCCAGGTGAGCAGTGGACAGAAGCAGTTGTTCTTGCTAAGGTTTCAGTTTTTGGTGCAACTGTAAGCATCCATTCTTGTTTGTGTGCTTTAGGGAATTTACTGGGAGTATGCCAAGCCCCTGTCACCAGCTGGCTGATGGACTGGGTTTGCTGTGCTTGTGAGTCCTCTGGAAGTATTACAGGACCCTGTGATGAAGCCTTCCAATTTTGCATTTCAAGGTCCCATCCTGGTAGCCCAGAGGAGTGGCCAAGGAGTTGTGGTGAGTTGGGGAGGTAGGGAGGAGGAGTGGGAGTCAACTCAAGTTTCATCATTGTGTCCCCTTAGCCTAGGTGTACCCTGCAATGAAGGCGTCAGAATCCAACCACACCCAAAGTGTGCTGGCCCAGAACCCGGGCATTCTGAGGAGGATGGTGAGTAGCAAAATTATCAGGTTTTGGCCAATGTGCTGTTAAGGCTGTGCACTGATGTTTGGTTTTCTTTCTCCTGGCAGGCCAAGAGGTGACAGCTGGAACTTACCAGACAGGCAGACGGCCTTCTTCTGCAGCCAACAGGGATTTGCATGCCCAGATATGTGCAAGATAAGTCAAGGGCTACAACCCACAGAGGGCATGGAAGAGAGGTGCCAGGTTGGGACTCCCCAGGGGGGTTTTTTGAGTCAGTTTTGGAGATGGAGATGTTGAAGAAGAGTCTCCTAAGCCCACCTAAATGCAAAGTGTTTGTTTTGATCTCAGTGCTGAGGTGCGCAGGGCAGAGCAGTTCTGGTGTGTGTTCTGTCACTTGTCTCTGGTGCACTCTGTGTTCTTTGGGTCTCTCTGTCCTTTCTTCTCATCAAAAGCTCTCTCTCCCTGTCCTGTCGCCTCGTTTGTCCTGTCCTGTGTCACGGGTGTCTGCACATATTTGTACCAGAGCTGCTCTGCCCTGCTGCTTAGCCTGTAACAGCAAAAGTCCTGGGGACTTGAAATTGGTAATGCAGGGTGTAGTTCGGCTCTAGATTGTACTGGGAGATTGACATAACATGTTTGGTACTGTTAAGTTGTCCTGCAGCTGTTTAACACTAGTCCTAACTTCCTTTCAGATGCTGACAGTTCAAGTCGGTAGCAGAGGGCCCCATGCCTGGGTGAGGAACTTCCCATGAGCAGGTCAGTCATTGTTTGCATTTACAGGGGAAGTCTAAATGGTGACTCTGTTACAGCGGTGTTCTTGGCCTTTATTTTTAGGAGGTCCAGGCAGATAGCAGTCAAGGTCCAGTGTGCCAGGTGAGCATTGGAGGGAAGCAGTTGTTCTTGCTTAGGTTTCAGTTTTTGGTGCAACTATAAGCATCCATTCTTTTTTGTGTGCTTTAGGGAATCGGCTTGGAGTACGCATACCTCTTTCGCCACTGGCTGATGGACCAGGTTTCATGTGCTTGTGATCACACCGGAAGCATGACAGGACCCTGTGACAGAACCTTCTAATTTTGCATTTCATGGTCCCATCTGGGTAACCCAGAGGAGTGGCGATGGAGTTGTGGTGAGTCAGGGAGGTAGGGAGGAGGAGCGATGCTCTACTCAAGTTTCAGCTTTGCCACATCACCTTGTCCCCACTTAAGCTAGGTGTGCCCTGAGATGGTGGTGTCGGCCTCCAAGCACGCCTGCGGTGTGTGGCCCGACCATTCTGAGGAGAATGGTGAGTAGCAGAATTGTCACGTTTTGGCCGTTGTGCTGTTATGGTTGTGCACTGATGTTTGGTTTTCTTTGTCTTGGCAGACCAAGACAGAACAGCCTGGTGACAACTGGAACTTCCCAGACAGGCAGGAGGCCTCGTTCTGCACCTGATGGAGATTTGCATCCCCAGATATGTGCAAGATAAGTCCAGGGCTACAACCCACATAGGGGATGAAAGAGAGATGCCAGGTTGGGACGCCCCAGGAGGGGTTTTTGAGTCAGTTTTGGAGATCTGGATGTCCAAGAAGCGTCCCCTTCTGCCACCTAAAAGGAAAGTGTCTGTTTTGATCTCAGTGCTGAGGTGCGCAGGGCAGAGCAGTTCGGGTGTGTGTTCTGTCGCTTGTCTCTGGTGCACTCTGTGGTGTTTGGGTCTCTCTGTCCTTTCTTCTCATCAAAAGCTCTCTCTCTTTGGCCCGTCCCCTCATTTGTCCCGTCATGTGTCACGGGTGTCTGCACACATTTGTCCTGGAGCTGCTCTGCCATTCTGCATAGCCTATAATAGCACAAGTCCTGGGGACTTGAAATTGGTAATGCAGGGTGTAGTTGGGCTCGAGGCTGTACTGGGAAATTGACATGACATGTTTGGAGCTGTAAAGTTGTCCTGCCGCATTTTGACACTAGTCCTAACTTCCTTTCAGATGCAGACAGTTCAAATCAGTGGCAGAGGGCACCAACCCAGGGTGAGGGTGTTGTACTAAGCAGGTCAGTCATTGTTTGCATTAGGAAGCCAAAGTGATTGCTCAACCTTGGAAAGAAAAGCCTGAGTTTGTGCTCAGGACGCTACGGCCCTGAGCGAGAAGCTGATTGCAAAAAATCCCAACATCGAAGGATAAGTCCCAGACAGGAACTGCCCCCATCTCATACTTGTGCTGCCCTGACAGTCCCAGTGGAGCCCTACAAACTGACATCAGGAACCTGGACTGGTGAGTTTTCTTTCCCAGGGAAAAGAGCTGATGTTTCTGCTCTCTACACGGGATTCCTGATTTCACAGAGCATCGCTCTCTACACGGGATTCCTGATTTCACAGAGCATCGCTCTCTACACGGGATTCCTGATTTCACAGAGCATTGGTCTCTGCACAGGATTCCTGATTTCACAGAGCATCGCTCTCTGCACAGGATTCCTGATTTCACAGAGCATCGCTCTCTGCACGAGATTCCTGAACATGCAGGACATTGGTCTCTGCTGCACAGTCCTGAATTTCCTTTGAAGGTAAAGATTGACTAAAGCTGAACTTTTTGGTTTTGTCTCATCTGCGCCCTGAAAGAGAATGCCAAAGGGAAACGCAAGGTGTGATAATGCCAGTCCCCTGGTGCAGCAGTTCAGTGGCATGTACAACTGAGTGGATGAATGACATATGGTCTACTGATTGTGATGTAGTTTTCCTTGTAAATAGCTTTTCTTGTCCCTTTTGTTGTCGCTGTTCCTGTTTGTTCCTTATCTCGTTGCTGTTCCCATTAAATTGTTCTAATCCCAGCTCAGGATCTTTGCCTTTTGTGCTTTCCATGGGAGGCGGGAGGGCAGCGAGTGGCAGCGTGGTTTTAGCGGGAGCAGGAAATTGGGGAATCCCATTCCTGAAGCCCGGCCCATGGAAACCGAGCATCGCAGCTGGTGCCAGCCCTGGTGGCCATGGCAGCAGCCTTGGGAGCGGGTCCCTGGCTGGGGCTGAGGGAACCTCTTCACTCTGGTGCCCAGGGACAGGAGTGCAGGGAGCGGCTGCAGCTGAGTCGGGGCAGGCTGAGGTTGGATCTCGGGGAAAGGTTTTTGCCCAGAGGCTGCTGGGGCACTGCCCAGGCTCCCCAGGGAAGGGTCACAGCTCCAGGGCTCTCTGAGCTCCTGCAGCGTTTGGACAGCGCTGCCAGGCCCAGGCTGGCAGTGTTGGGGTGTCCTGTGCAGGGCCAGCAGTTGGACTCGAGGATCCTGATGGGTCCCTCCCAGCTCAGCCAGTTCTGTGGTTCTGGGATCCCATGATCCTGAGAATGGGATGCCAGAGGTTGCCATGGCAACAGCCTGTGGCTGCAGGCCTGAGCTGGTGTCCATGGCAACCACCCCTGGCATGGGATCTCCATGGAGCTGCCCAGGGACTGACCACAGCAACAGGGGCTGGGGATGGTTGCCATGGAAACTGACCACAGCAACAGGGGCTGGGGATGGTTGCCATGGAAACTGACCATAGCAACAGGGGCTGGGGATGGTTGCCATGGAAACTGACCATAGCAACAGGTCTGGGATGGTTGCCATGGAAACTGACCATAGCAACAGGGGCTGGGGTGGTTGCCATGGAAACTGACCATAGCAACAGGGTCTGGGGATGGTTGCCATGGAAACTGACCATCGCAATGGGGGGTTGATGATGGTCTCCATGGAAACTGACCACAGCAACAGGGGCTGGGGATGGTTGCCTGTGAAGGAACTGAGTTGCCACAGGCACTCAGAGAGGTTCCATGGGGACTTCCCAAGTCTCCAGGCTCTTCAAGAGCTGGAATGTCACACACAGCGAGACAGGGGCTCCGTGGAGACCTGCCAGGGCTTTCTGGGGATGGTAAGGAGCCGAGTGGTCAGAGGCAGTCACAGCCATTCCATGGTGACATCCCAGCGCACCTTGTGCTGCAAAGGCACCGATCTGTCACAGGCACTCACAGGGGCTCCACGGTGACATCCCAGGAGTGTCCAGGCTGCCAAAGAGGCGGGAGGTCCCAGACACTCACAGGGTTTCCGTCACAAGTAGAGTGGGAGCTTCGGGCAAAAGCATTATTTCTTTATTGGAGAAACTCCTGCTGAATCATGAGATGGAGAAATGATACCCAGCAGCCACCCTGAAACCCCAAAACCCTCCAGGACGTTTAGACTTCTAAAATTTGTTCAAAGAGAGGAGCCTCTGAGTGGCTGGATCCAATCCCAGCCCCAGACTTTCTCAAAGGTGTAAAAGATTGGACAGGTGGAATTGAACTTCAGTGCAATTTGTCCCACAGGATTAGCGATGGAATCCCAGATATATTTATAGAAATGTAATGGAACAGTTCATACTGAGTGCTACCACACAGCACTTACAGGATGGCCAGGGTACCAGACCCAGGCAGCATGGGTTTACACAGGGCAGATCATGTCTGAGCAACCTGGTCTCCTTCTATGACCAGGTGACCCACTTGGTGGATGCAGGCAGGGCTGTCTGTGGATGTTGGCTATTTAGACTTCAGCAAGGCCTTTGATGCTGTCTCCCACAGCACACTCCTGGAAAAGCTGCAGCCCACGGCTGGGCCAGGAGCGCTCTGTGCTGGGTTAGGAACTGGCTGCATGGCCGGCCCAGAGAGCGGTGGTGAGCGGTGCTGCATCCAGCTGGGGACAGGCACCAGTGGTGTCCCTCAGGGCTCTGCGCTGGGACCAGTTCTATTGAATATTTTTATAGACGACATGGATGAGGGCATTGAGTCCTTCATTGGTCAATTTGCAGACGATACTAAGCTGGGAGCTTGTGTTGATCTGTTGGAAGGAAGGAGGGCTCTGCAGAGAGATTTGGATCGATTGGACGGATGGGCAGAGTCCAACAGCATGAAGTTTACTAAGTCTAAGTGCCGAGTTCTGCATTTTGGACACAAAAATCCCCTACAGCATTACAGGTTGGGGACAGTGTGGCTGGACAGTGTCCAGGCAGAAAGGGACCCGGGGGTGCTGGTGGACAGCCGGTTGGATATGAGCCAGCAATGTGCCTCGGTGGCCAAGAAGGCCAATGGCTCCTGGCCTGCATTAGGAATTGTGTGACCAGCAGGAGCAGGGAGGTCATTCTCCCCCTGTACTCGGCGCTGGTGAGACCGCACCTTGAGTGCTGTGTCCAGTTCTGGCCCCTCAGTTCAGGAAGGACATTGAGATGCTTGAGCACGTCCAGAGGAGGCAACGAGGCTGGTGAGGGGCTTGGAACACAAGCCCTGTGAGGAACGTTTGAGGTAGTTGGGGTTGTTTAGCCTGGAGAAGAGGAGGCTCAGAGGTGACCTTACTGCTCTCTACAGCTCCTGAAGGGAGGCTGCAGACAGGTGGGGGTTGGTCTCTTCCACCGGGCAGCAACTGGCAGAACAAGAGGACACAGCCTCAAGCTATGTCAGGGGAGGTTTAGGTTGGATATTAGGAAAAACTTTTTCACTGAAAGAATAATAAAATACTGGAATTGTCTTCCTAGGGAGGTGGTGGAATCACTATCTCTGGATATGTTTAAAAAAAGACTGGACATGGCACTTGGTGCTATAGTCTGGTTGTGGTGTTAGGGCACAGGTTGGACTTGATGATCTTAGAGGTCTCTTCCAACCTCATTATTCTGTGATACCGTGATTAAAAAATAAAGTTGTTTCCTTTTACTCTCTTAATCTTAATAAGAGTGCGTGAGTTATTTTGTGTCCTGGTGCAACAGTGTGACATCACAGTGGCTGTGTAACCTCACAGAGATCAGTGTCACATCACAGAGATGTCTGTGTGACATCACAGGGTCAGTGTGACATCACAGGGGCAATATGACATCCCATAGATGTCTGTGTGACATCACAGGGGGGTGTGACATCACAGGAAGGCTGTGTAATATCACCCTGCACTTTTAAATGCTTTAAAGTTCTTTTAAAAGTTTTCTCTGCCTCCTAATGTTTACATATTTCTACTAGAGTTCTCATGCACTGTTCATGTAAATAATAATTGTTGTACTTTCTTCCTTATAAGAAGAGAGAATTGATGCAGTGTTAGTTTAACCAGTGAAGTTAGAGAAGTAGTAATTACATCCTCCAATCCATTGCCGCTTTAAAAATTTCATATATTACATAAAGCAAAAATAAAAGTTACTTCCTTTTTCTCTTTTAATCTTAATATGACGATGTGAGTTATTTTGTGTCCTAGTGCAACAGTGTGACATCACAGGGGCTCTGTGACGTCACAGAGACCTGTGTGACATCAAAGGAACAGTGTGACATCACAGAGATATCCGTGTGACATCAAAGAGAGCTGTGTGTCATCACAGGGACTGTGTGACATCACAGATATGTCTGTGTGATATCACAGGGGCAATATGACATCACAGAGATGTCCGAGTGACATCACAGGAGGTCGTGTGATGTCACAGGGTCAGTGTGACATCACAGAGATGTCCATGTGACATCACCAAAAGTGGTGTGATGTCACAGCTGCTGTGTGACATCACAGAGATGTTCGTGTGACATCAGAGATAGAGGTATGACATCACAGGGGCAATATGACATCACAGAAATGTGTGTGTGACATCACAGGGGCTGTGTGACATCACAGGGGCTGTGTGACATCACAGAAATGTCTGTGTGACATCACAGATATCTGTGTGACATCAGAGGGGCTGTGTGACATCACAGAGATGTCCATGTGACATCACAAAAAGCTGTGTGACATCACAGGGGCAATATGACATCACAGAGATGTCTGTGTGACATCACAGGAGGTTGTGTGACATCACAGGTGCTCTGTGACATCACAGTGATGTGTGTGACATCACAGGGGCAATATGACATCACAGAGATGTCTGTGTGACATCACAGCAGGTTGTGTGACATCACAGGTGCTGTGTGACATCACAGAGATGCCCCTGTGACATCACAAAAAGCTGTATGACATCAATGGGTCAGTGTGACATCACAGAGATGTCCGAGTGACATCACAGAGAGCTGTGTGACATCACAGGGGCAATATGACATCCCATAGATGTCTGTGTGACATCACAGGGGTGTGTGACATCACAGGAAGGCTGTGTAATATCACCCTGCTCTTGTAAAGGCTTTAAAGTTCTTTTAAAAGTTTTCTCTGCTTCCTAATGTTTACATATTTCTACTAGAGTTCTCATGCACTGTTCATGTAAATAATAATTGTTGTACTTTCTTCCTTATAAGAAGAGAGAATTGATGGAGTGTTAGTTTAACCAGTGAAGTTAGAGAAGTAGATAGGTCCAAAGGCCAAATGGACTGTTGGATCTCACCCCAATGTATGGTTCATCCCACACCTGTAACCCTCCCCTGAAGCATCAGGTGTCTGTGACCCCATTGGCCCAGGTCTTGTTCCAGCCCACCTTGAAACCCCCTGATAAGGAGTCCCTGAGGAGCCAGACGCCCTCTTGGAATTTCCCCTCTTGGAACTCCCCTTCTCCTGGAACTCCCCTTCTCCTGGAACTCCCCCCCTCTTGGAACTTCCACCCTCTCCTGGAGCATCCTCTTGTCTCTCTCTCCCCCTTGTCTCTCCCTGCCCCACTCCCTCAGGCCCTGCCCCGTGCTGCGTCTGGCGGCTCCACGCAGGACCTTTCCCCCTCTGTAATAAACCTGATATTCTAAGAGCAGCCTTCAGAGATCTCTCGTCTCCATCCATCCAAACCCTCCTGGAGCACAGCGTCCCCGCACCTCTCTGCCACACAACCTGGCAGCAGCCTGGGCCAGTTCCCCTCTGCCTGAGCGTGCCAGGCAGCAGACGGGGCTGGGACAAGTCCCTCCCAGCTGTCCCTGTTTGTGTGCCAGAAGCCTCTAAGGGTGGGGTGGGGGGCACAAACCAGGGCCCCTCAGAGGCTCACAGGGAGGCCCCACAGCCCCTCCTGCCCACAGCCAAATCTCTCCAGACTGCTCTGCCAGGGCTGGCAGCCTTGGGTTCCTCTGCCACCATTGCATGGCTCTGTACCCTGCATTGCTCTACTTCAATTCTTGTGCTGTTAGGTAAAACAGAACACACCACCCAGTTCCAAAACAGGGCAACAGAGACAGTCAGAAAACAGAGCACCCGAGAGGTGGAGGTATTCAGTTTTGTGAAGAACAGGCCCCAGGGAGACTTTATTGCCGCTTTCCAAGACTTCAGAGTGGCATTGAAGAAAGTGGGGGACACCTTTTTTAACAGGGCCAGTTACAATAGAATGTGGGTGAATAGTTTTAAACACAAAGGGGATCTAATCAGAGTAGGTCTAAGGAAGAACTGGTTTACTCGGAGCATGGTGCCACCCTGGCACAGGTTGTCCCAGGACTTGTAGGTGCCCATCCCTGGAACCATCCCAGGTCAGGTGGGACAGGGCTCTGAGCAACCTGATCTCTTTAAAGATGTCCCTGCTCATTGCAGGACACTTGGACCAGAGGACTTTACAGAGCCCTGCCAGCCCAGCCCAGCCCAGCACTGCTCAGCATTTTCATTTGAAGAGCACCAAGAGTGGAGGTGAGGAGGAAGGGGCTCATCTGATGCCTCGGGCCTCACTGGAGGAGGAGCCCATCCCTCGCACACTCTTTCACCTGCAGCCCCTTTGCGTTTTACCTGCAGGAGCTCGTCGGCAGACCAGCGCCGCTCCTCGTCTCTCTGCAGGCAGCAGCTCAGGAAGTCACGCAGCCAAGCCGAGAGGAGCTTGGGCTGCCGCAGCTGAGGCGTCCCTGCTGTGGCTCTCAGGTGTTTAGTCTGGAGAAAAAGGGAACACGAGGCTCCACCTGCTTCTTTCCCATCTGTAACTGCTCTCCAGAGCCCATTGTTTAACCTCCATTCTGCAGTGGCAGTTTCTGCCCTGGCAGAGACCCAGGGATGACTTTCCTTTACCAACAAAAAACCCAAACTCTGATGCCACCACAGCTTTGCCAACATCCTGCCAATCTTGCCTTGGCAGCCAATTTCATTGACTGACCTAGTTAGTGGGAACTACATCAGCAAAAGCACATTTCCTTCTCTGAGGATTCACACCAGCTGGACAGCCTTTTCGGAAGGGGGACTTTGCTATGTTAACTAATTCCAAGGATTAGTACATGAACGGCATCTCTGCAGTGCTTGTTGATCCCTTAAGCACAGTTGCCATAGAACAAGACTCATCAAGTTTTTTGTCCTGCTCTTGAAAACTATGGTAATTGGAAGAAAAGAAAGGAAATCCACCAGTTAATCCCCAGGTAAAGAAACAAACATTTACAATCCCATATTCAACACAGACACATTAAGATGCATGCACAAATCTATTGGGATGAAAATGCCTGCTTGGGCACACAGGAGCCACCTGCAGCTCTGTCTCTCAGCAGTCTAAAAATTTCATCTTCCCTTATGCAGCAAAAGAAAAACTTTTCCTGCTCAGAAAAAGGAGAAATGCCATCCCTATGGACACCCTCTGCTCGTTTGCCTACTCAAGTCAATGCATGAGTGGTAGGCCCATCCCAGAAAATGCCAGGAAACAAACAGGAGGTTTTGGCGGGCTCTCCCCCTCACCAGGCTCCGGCTTGGTGACGTGGAGAACGTGGCTTGGGCTATGAGAGAAACACGGCCACTAAGTGTTTCAGCAACACTGCACAAGAAGCAGAAGGGACTCTGTGGCCTTGAAGCCTCATGCCCAGGTTTCAGGCATGTTTCCCAGTGAGCAGAAACTGCACAGGGGGTTAAGTTCCTCTCTAGAAACCACTGTTTTGGAAACTTTGCTGGGTTTGGGGTTCTTTCCTTCATTTCTGGAAGGATAACACCAGTTCTAAGATGCTCGTTTCCTGCTATTGGGGTCATCTACAGAGACAAAAGAAACTGGAACCGCTTATAACCCAAAGGAAAGTGTTGCCTGAGAATGAGGTTTGTTTGCATGTGGTAAGGCTTGAGTTCCACACTGATGCAACCAAAACTGCAGCAGATGCTGATGTGCTGCAGGGACATTTTTAGGTGGAAGTCGTTCCAGCAGATGGCAATGGGATTTTGTCCAATGGCACGCAGAACACGGGGCAGGTGAGAAAGACAAGCGGGATCAGTATTTGCTCCTTACCGTGGCAGGACTTTGGTTCCAGTAAGGAACATTTTGTTCTACCATTTCAATTCCCACAATTCCAAAAGACCATATGTCCACTTTGGGGCCATATGGTTCACGCATCAGCACTTCAGGCGCCATCCACCAAGGAGTCCCGGCTACCGAGGACGGTCTCTTCTCCTCAGGGCCGAGCTCAACAGAGATGCCAAAATCAGCTGAGGGGAAAGCAAAATACTGGTTTTATTTGAATTCTGTGCAATTAGGAAATCGAGCAAAGGAATTCCCCAGTAGAAGTTTGAGAACGTGCTGTTGAATGTCCTGGACAACTGTCCCTGCTCTGTTTCCTCAGGACTTTAGCCAAGGAAATATGGTATTGGCGACTTTAAAAATCCCCACATTTTTTACACTGCCTTCAGCAGTGGCTTTTGTTCTTTGGAAGCTTTAGACTTGTAACTGCTTCCCTCTGGAAGGGACACACAGAGAGCAATGCCACTCTTGGCTGCTTGTTCCTCGTCATACCTCTGTGCACATTGCAACCGTGCCATCAGCTCACCGTGGGGGGGTCCCTGCACTGCCCCCAGCACCATTTTTGGGGAGCTGGCAGTCACTCAAAGCAGCCCCTCACCCCACATCCCTGGAACACTGCACCTGACCAAGGATATACTGACCCAGCTTGACAGAGCCGTCGGCTCCGAAAAGGATGTTGCTGCTCTTCACATCTCGGTGGATCACGTCGTTTGAGGGAAGAAAATCCAGTCCTTGCAGGCACTGAGAGAGAAAACAGAAACAGGAGGGCAAAAATTAGCGCTGTGATTCCATGGCACAAGAAAAGAAACAAAGAATCTAAAAGATGCCCTGTGCGGGGGAATGGCGAGTAATGGCAGAACGCAGCGCCATTGAGAGGAAGAGCTGCTGCTCCAACACTTGCAGAGCAGGACCTTTCTAAGGAAAGGCATGCCAGCTTTTGAAAGAGCAACAGCACCTGCTGTTGTTGTACACTGTCCCCTGCAAACCAGCCAGGATGACTGCTGCTGCAGTGGGTGTGCTCAGAAGCAAAGAGCATTTTGGCTGCACTACTGTGGGTTTTAGCTGAGGAATGAGGGAAATGAGTCTCCCCTTTTTCCTTTGCTGTTCGTTTCAAATCCTGCTACCAGCACCTTTGCTTTTACAAGCAAGGAATGCAGCGAAGACAGGCAAAGGTTTAAGGAGGCAAGATGGAGAACAGCAAATACAAGAGGCAGAGTGAGAATACAACAGCAGGAGATAAGAGTACAAGAACAGAGTACAGTGAGTGCGAGGGCACTGGCAGGCATTTCACTTGAGATGCTTTTACTTGCCCATAGCATACCAGCAATGCAGAAACAAAGCTTTATACATGAAACCTCTCCTGTTCTGAGCCCCTGTTTCCCAGACAATCCTGCCCAAACCCTTGGAAGCACAGGTGGGATTGCTGCCCTCCTGACTGATGGATGCTATGTCACCTTCACACAGGCAGGTCTTGCTGATGACATCGTTCAGAGTGCCTCCGTCCATGTACTCCATGAGCAGCCAGAGTTCCTCACCCAGAAGGTAGCTGAAAGAAGGAAACAAGGGCACGGGCATGAACGTACATGGCTACATTGCTGTTTGGAAAAGACAGGGGTTGATTCCTGTTTTCAGGTCCCTTTGAGACAAAGGCAGAATCAAAGCAATAGACATTCCCTCTTGGCTGTGTGTTGTTTGCAATCTGTGCAGTCTCAAGGAGAAAAGAACAGCTGTGAAAAAGGAGATGTCTTAGATGGCCAGCAAGCGGAAAGCGTGGTTTAGTAACAGCCCAGATAAAAAGCCTGTCACGCATGGTGTTCCTGGAAATAAGCACCTAGTCTTCCTGGCATGCATAGCAATGGAAAAGAAGGGCAACAATCCAAGGGAAATCAGCTTTAGGATGGTTCATCAGCATTTAAAAAACTTTAAAAAATCTATCCCAAAAAAATGTGGAGGCAGTGAACTTAGAGGGTATTAACTTAGTAAGATACAGATGATCCAGGTTTTGAATAATTTCTGAATAATTTTCGAGCTACGTGTGCCAGGGAAGACTCATGCAGACAAGATGCACTCTCTTCTCATCCATTGGAGATGAGTAGAGAAATATTAATACAGAATAATTAACAGCTCTACTTTCTAAAAGTGACCAAAGTGGGTTTTTAACCTCTCGTGTTTGCTGTATGTAAACACACATTCATGGGATAAGTCCATGACCACTCACCTGTCTAAATAATTCACAACACTGGGACTCCTATGCCTCTTCATGATACTGATTTCATTAACGGTTACTTGCTTCCTCTTCAATCCTTTAAGTATTATTTTCTTTATGGCAACCTAAAATGACACTGAAAATCAGTAACTTGAGAAGTTGGTGGCACGAGACCACAAGGCACATGGAGCGAGTGATTTTGCAATGACGCAGCCGAGCTGTGCCAAACTGCCTCGTGATTAGGCACTGCAGGAACTGGAACTGACATTGCAACAGCCCATTGCTCCGCGCCCTTGGAGGCCAGTTACAGGACACGGGGCCACTGAGGTTTTGCCGTGTCCACTTGCTAACAGTGGTGTCTCAGCTATCACTCACAAACCTCTGAGCCCACTCCCTGCTGCTTTGTATGGGATTCAGAAGAAGTGATCTATGCCTCACTACTCTGTGGATACAACTTGGGCGATGGCTTTTAGGGATGCCTTGCAGATCTCTCCCTGTGTGCAGTTCCCAAGTGCAGCACTGCAGGTGGCTGAGGAACTACCAGTAACTTTCAGATGCATTTTCTGGCAGGCAGAGATGAGAATTCAGGACTCGGAAGCTGTCGCCCCAAAGAGCAGTGAGATGCTCTAAGGCACCACCTTTGTTTTAGCAATTGAGAGCGAGTGAGCACATCCTTCTCCGAAATGAACTGCTGCCCTCTGGGCCTTCTTTTTGGCAGCTGAGAAGGACAAAGACTGTCCCAAATGTATTTTGCAGGCTGGCACCAGTCTGTGCTTCTTTTGCCTTTTCAGCACAGCTGTACCCAAAGCTCTGGCCACAGCTGCCCACACCAGAGGAGAAAGCCCCTCGGGTGCAGCAGAGTCTGCGGGGGCTGTTGACATTTACCTCTCCTCCTGTGGCTTTGTTGAGTGCTCTAACCACATGTCCAAAAGTCCTAGAAACAAAACAGAAGCAGAGAAAGGAGAAGCTGTTTATTTCTTAGAGTGAAAGCCAGCCCACACAGGAGATCTCTGCTGTAAATGCCTAAAACTTGCAGGATGCAGGAGGTCTCTGTCAGAAGGCAGATGATGTATTTTCCTCTCAAGTGCATGGGCAGTGTCTGGGCCGGTTGCTGAAGCGTGGAGATGTCTCTGACAATGCTTTCTGAGCACACACACAAATTCTGAGCAGCACTGAAGCGATGGGACAATCTATCCCCAGTATCTGAACACGTTCGCAGCTGGCCTGAGTTCACACGGGATAGATCTTCCAGTGAAACACCTGATATACCAGCAAAACACCTGACCCATGGTTGTGTAGAAGTAACTGTGGCTGGACTCACCCCTTGCCAATATCTTCCAGTTCAGTGTATTTCATCTTGGGATTTTCCATGTTCACCATTTTCCTCCCGTTGTCCAGGCTAAAGCTCCCTCAGCACCTCCTCCTTGGCCTTGTGCTCCACAGCCTTCCCCAGCTCCCGTGTCCTTCTCTGCACACGCTCCAGCCCCCCGAGGACTTTCTGCTTCAGAGGGGCCCACAAGTGGACACAGCACTCCCAGCCATGGCCGCAGCGCTGCCCAGCCCAGGGGGACGGTCACTGCCCTGCTCCTGCTGCCCCACTGCTGCTGACACAGGCCAGGGCATCCTTGGCCTTCTTGGCCACCTGGCCACACACTGGCCCACCTTCAGCTGCTCTTGACCGGCACCCCTGCGTCCTTTTGGCCCACGCAGCTCCCCCACCACAAAGTTGCCCGCTTGACTTCAAATAGAGCATCCCCAGTTCCAAGATGTCCTTCCTCTTCTCAGCAACACAAGACAACAGTCAAGGACTTGCAGCTTCCCCCCCACCCTAGGCACTAATGCCATTCCCAAAGCTGCAGGCTGTGTGCAGCTGTCCCTGCAGGATGGCCCCAGGGCAGAGCCCAGCCGGGCTCCCCCTGCAGCCCCTGAAGCTTGGGGCAGGCAGTGGTCCCAGAGCTGAGGGTCACGGGGAGCACCCGCAGCTGTGCCTCGCACTCTGGTGCCGTGTCACCGTGCAGGCTGGCTTGTACGGGGTGAATGTACCAGCCCTGGTTTGACTGACAGGGGCCTGGCCCATCACAGCTCTCCCAAGGCTGCAGGCATTCCCCAGGCCAGAATCTGAAGGGGCACAGAGATCAGACCAATGAAATCATCCAGACTGGGTTTTTCAAAGGCCCTTTAGAAGGAAGGGCTTGAGAATAAATGTGCTCTGTTTGCCACAGGAACATCGGGGTGAGTGGTCCCTTTGGCTCCAACCCACTTTCCTCCCCGAGCCAACGTTACCCACTCCCTCACACGTCCCCCCCGTGCCTTCCCACTGCCTTGTCCTGTCAGGGCTTCCGCAGCCCCTCATCCCTTTGTGGCCCCGTCCCCTCAGGCTCTCCCCAGCCCGGCCAACCTGCCCGGCAGCAGCGCCGCAGCCCCACAGGAGCTCCAGAGGAGCCCATCCAGAGGCACCTGGGAGCCCTCAGCAATCCAGCCAGCAACACACGGGCAGGAGGACACGGATGGCGCTTCCTGCCTGGGACAGGGCTTGGGGCCATCTCCAGGCACCGCTCTCACAGAGATCCCCACAGCTCCAGCCCTGCCCATCTGCTCTGTGGGCAGCACAAAGGCTTTGGCAGAACCACCAAAGGCCAAGGGGCTTCTGGCCATTTTCCCTGCAAACCTGCATGCCTGGGCAGCTTGCTGAGCCCAGGATCCCTTTTGTCCCTCTTCCCCTAGACCCTGCAGAGCCTGGGCAGCAAAAGAAAGATCCTGGGAGTCTGTCTATTAAAACACATCCTATATTTATATGCTAAAGAAAAACAAAAAAAAGGAAAGAACAATCTTGAAGAAATTAGACATTCCTGCTGGCTCGGGCGGCCCCAGCAGACAGAGCCTCTGGGATCAGCTCTCTGCAGAGCTCCAGCAGCGCAGCCAGCCGAGCCCCGACAGACGAGGCCGTCTCCTCCATGCCCTGCGGAGCCGATCATGCAGGTTGTCAAAGATGGAGTATGGAGCTCTCTCTGCTTCCTGGAGGACGTACAATGTTTGAACTGCCAGGCTTCCGACAGGGACACTGATGTCATTGGCCATGCCTTCAAGGGCTGAAAGAGAGAGGAACAGAGCCATGGTCAGTTCCCACATCTGAGGGGACCCGAGGGGACTCTGTGCCAGGGCCATCCCAGCCGGCTCTGGCCATGGCCAGCAGGGAGCAGGGACCAGCTGGATCAGCCCGAAGCGTCTGGCCAGGAATCCCCCAGGTGCCCTGAAACCTCTGTGTGCTCTGCCCACGCCGGCCCTGGTCGGCACAGGGAGCAGAGCCCTCCGCAGCCGGGGCAGGGCTCGCAGCTCCCCGCCAGCCCCCGCTGGCAGCCCGCTGCCCTCACTCACCCTCAGAGATGAGCTGGAGCTCTTCCTTCCTCCCCCTCAGGTACCGCCCGGCCGTCCCTGGGAACACAGAGCCTGTCAGGCCCAGCGGCACAGCTCCCTGCCAGCGGCGCTGCCAGCCCTGTGCCCACACGGCCTCCTGGCCCGGCTCGTGGCTCACCCATGAACCTGACGGCCGCCTCTCGCAGGGGCTCCTGTGGGCTCTGCAGGTAGGGCAGGGCCCGGCGCAGGTGCTCGGCCACGCTGCTGCTGTCCTCTGCCAGCTGCAGAGAGCGGCAGGAGGGAAGGGTTGGCCCCGCAGCCCCGCCGGGCCGGGGCTCCATGGGCACCCGGCTCGGGCCGCAGGAGCCTGGAGCAGAGCCCGCGCGGCCTCGGGCTGCAGCAGCGGGCAGGGGCACAGCTGTCAGCCCGCACACCGAGCACCGCGCTCAGGGGGCTTCTCCAGGCTGGGGCTGCGGCTTCCCGGCCCTCCTTACCAGGCACTCGATGAACTTCCACAGCTTCTGGTTCTTCAGCAGCTTTTCGAGATCCCTCTGCTTCAGGAACTCGGCCGCACAAAGCAGCGTTTCCTGAGAAGCCTGGAGAGCAGCAGAGACGCGGAGATGGCCCCACAGCCCAGGGCACAGGACCCGTCCCTGTGCCAAGGCCTGGAGGAGGCTGCAGCCTGCGAGGTGCCAGGGCAGGGGCAGCCCAGCCCCTGCCAGGGGAACAGCAGCAGCTGCCGAGTCCTCACCTCTGCCACTCGCTGGTTCTCATCATGGCAGTGGAAGGAGAGTGGCAGCAGGCTCTGGCGCACGTGTTCCTTCAGGGCCTTTTTTTCCTCTTCCGGAAAACGATCCAGCATGTCTCGGAAGATAAACATGGAGCTCAACTGCACCTGGCTATCCTCCTGTATGAAAGGAAGGAAGAAAGACCTCAGCGTCAGCTGCTTCAGGCCCAGCTGGGCACAGCCTGTAAGTGCACAGGGCACAAAGTGTGCGGGTAGCACCCGCTGGCCGTGGCTGGAGGCGCAGAGCCTTACGTTGTCAAAGAGTGGCAGGAGCGCCTCAGCCAGCTGCAGGGCGAGGGTGCTGGTCATTGGGGCCTCTTTGCAGAGAAATACAGCTCTGAGGAGACCCGCGGTCATCCTGAGCATGACGCTGTCATTTTCCTGCAGGAGCTCCACGAGCCTTTCATGCAGGCTCCACATCCTTCTGGCCATCTACTTGTGGAACACAAGTGTGTGAAACACCATCCTGCTGCCACAGGGCCCAGGGGCCAAAGGCCTGTGCCAAAGCACTGGGGCAGCTGCAGCAGGAGGCAGGAGAGCTGGCAGCAGCTGCCTCAGTGCCCCAAGGCCAGCCGAGCCCCAGGGACTGCCTTCCCCAGCCCCACGCTGGCAGCACGGCTTCAGCCCCTGCGCTCTTCTCACCGAGGCACTGGTGGTGCCGAGCACCATGAGGCCTCTGAGTGCCAAGCGACGCCTCCCCCTGCACTCGCTCTGCAGGTTCTTTGACAAGAACTCCAGGACGCTGTCACGGCATTCACTCAGGTTCAGGCGCTCCAGGACCTGAAAGGCACAGGGCAGTGACGGGGGAGCGGCCGGCGGGAGCCCAGAACCGCACAGGGCCGGGCCCAGGCAGCAGCACAGGGCGCGGGCTCCGTCCCAGGCACTGCGGCCAAGAGAGGGCAGAGAGCCAGGAGGCAGCTCAGCGAGGCAGCGCTGGCCTTCAGGCTCACCTCCACAAGGAACGCCAGGGCGGCCAAATCCCGGCATGGCGTGTCTTTGCTGAGCAGCCCGAGCAGCTGGAATGCAATCGCGGAACACACGGCTTCGGATGCACGGTGCATTTCTCTGACAGGAGGAAATAGGAGCCAAACCCCTGAGCCAGCGGGGGCAAACCTCTCCCAGGACTGCCTCCCAGAGGTCTGGCTTTTCTCCAGCACCCTGCAAGGGGCAGCTGAGCCCTCTGGGAGGTTGCTGCTCTTGGGCACGCTCCTCTCCCAGCCTTTTGCAGCCTCCTTGGCCGTCCCTTGGTGACAAGGGCTTCTGGCCCACGGCCACGGGGACTGTGTGGGGCACCTGGGGCACAGGGCACACATGCCGGGGACAGCTGGGGAGCAGGGGGTCTCACCTGGCCAGCACGCCCACAGCACAGTGGTGGGTGTCAGCACAGAGCAGTGTGTCCCAGCCACCCTTGTCTTCCATGGCCACCACCACATCCTCACAGTGCAGTCGGCAGAGCAGGGCCTTCAGGGTCTGCTCTGCAAAGCTGTGCGCAGAGCAAAGCCCAGGTCACACTGGGGGCACTGGCCCCTGCCCAGGGATGTGGCAAGGACAGGAGGACTGGCATGGAGCACCTGCTGGGGTTGGTGGCAAGGCCGTGTTTCTGCTGGCATCCCTCCCAGAAGGTATCGACCTCCTCTGGCACATCCAGAGTGCTGAAGAGCACTTGGAAGAGCAGATGCACAAAGAGGCAGGGGAAACACACGGTGACTACATGTGGCACACAGGGCAGCTGGAGGATCTTCCACATCACCACGGTTGCCTGCAAAGGACAGAGCAGCCCGAGACAGCGCTCAGTGCCGAGGTGTCCGTGTGGCAGGGCCCAGTACGGGAGGGAGAGGCCCGGAGAGACGCAGGGGGAGCACCGAAGGGGGAGCACCGGGCCTGGTGGCCCTGAAGCTGCCCCGAGGCCAGGTTTCAGCCCAGCGCCTGAGGCAGGGAGACGCCGTGGGGGAGGGAGGATGGAGAGCTGCTGGAGAGGTGGCCTTGGGGCCAGCAAAGGCAGAAACTCACAGCCAGGGCAAGGACAGCCGTGTGGTCCCCATCGGAGGTGCACGTGCTGTGCTCTGGCCAGCTCCCCAGCACATCGAGGAGTACGAGCGTGGCCGGCTCTGCAGTCCTGGGCGTGCACATGATGCTCTTCCACATGGCCAAAGCAGCTCTGTGGGGTCAGAGCTCTGTCTCAGAGGAGTCTGGGACACAGCAGCATGGCCTGGGTGGCAGCGGGGAGCTGAGCTGCTCTGCCAGCCCTGCCTCTGACCACTGCCCCTCACTGGCAGCACGCAGGCAGCCCAGCCCTGTGGGGACTGGCCCCTGAGGGGCAGGGGGGAAGCATGGCAGCACGCTGGGGGGCTGGCAGGGGCCAGGGCTGGCAAAGGGAGCAGCCAGAGGGCCCTGGAATTTTCTGTTGGTCAGACACCTGGGACAGGCTGTACAGGGTGAAGGGCTGCTGAGCCTTGTGGACACGTGGGCCCCGTACCTGTCACACACTGGGGCCACACGCAGGAGAGCCATCACCACGTCACAGGGCTGTGCCTCTGTCAGATCCAGAAGAGGCCTGTACAGATTGTACTCAGGAAACTCATTGGCCACCAGCCACTGGTGGATGTACCTCACCATGGCCGGCACCTGGAGAAGGCAGGGGAGACTTGGAAAGCTGCCAGAGGAAGGAATGTGCCCAGCTGCCCCAGAGAAGTGCTTCCCTTGCCACCACACTGCCATGGCCTCAAAGGCTTCCAGGGAGCAGCAGGCGTGGCTTGGGAGGCCACGCAACTGCTGGGAGGAGAAAAGCCAGGTCACAGGCTGCTCACTTGCTTTGGGCTGGAAGGACCCTCCTCCACAAGCATATCCAGCAGGGCAGCACTGGTCTTGGTTTTGAAGATGGGAGAGTACGCTCTGACCACAGTGCCCACGACGCTGCTCTCTTCCTCCCGAATCCTCTTCATGAATTTGCAAACCATCTGTAGCAGAAGGGCAAGAAGCCCGGGATGTTGCATGGAGTGCTCCGAGCACAGTGCTGGGCTGAGCAGTGCCAGCAGGCCCAGCCCAGGTGGGGATGGCTGCAGGTACCTGCGCTGTTCTGCGGAAGCGGCCACGGGTGCGTTCCTGCTCTCGTGTGCGCTGCACGGCTGCACCTGGCAAAGAGCGAGCGCAGCCCGAGCTGAGGGGCTGAGGGAGAGGCCGGAGAACACAGCCCAGCCCTGCGCTGCCCAGGCAGGGACAGCCCCGCGCCGCCCCAGGGCATGGAGCACGGCTGTGGGGTGTCTGCCCGGCCCCTATTCCATCCTGTCCATGGGCATGGCCCCAGGGGATAGCATGGCATGGCATGGCATGGCATGGCATGGCATGGCATGGGATGGGATGGCATGGCATGGGATGGCATGGCATGGGATGGCATGGCATGGCATGGCATGGCATGGGATGGCATGGCATGGCAGGGCATGGCATGGCATGGCATGGCATGGCATGGCATGGCATGGCATGGCATGGCATGGCATGGCATGGCATGGCATGGGGCAAAGCTGGCTGCAGGCACCAGCCCTGTGGCCCAGCTCTGCCACTCACCCTTCTGCAGTGGCTGGAACTGCTCCACCTCTTCAGGCTGCTGTGCTGGGGCAGCTCCAGGGCCTTCTTTCTCCTCCTTCCCCCAGGCCAGCTTGGGCACGCTCGCAGGTCTGTGCTCTAAGTCACTGCCTGGATTCATGGCTACTTGCAGAAGGTGAAAAGGAAAAGGTCCGAGTCAGCAAGTGCTGCAGTCGTGCCTTGAGGGCACCTGCAAGAGTGAAGTCTTGGCAAGGCTACAGGACAGTGAGTCCTGCACTCTGGTCTTGGGGGCTCCAGCCACAAGGACAGGAGACTCCTGTCAAGGACGGTGCAAAGCAAATGCCACGGTCTGCCCTCGAGGGCAGCTGCAGAAGAGATGCCTCGGGAAGGCCAGGGGTCACCAAGTGCTCTGGTCTGGCCACAAGCCCACCTGCAGGAGTAATACCTCGGGAAAGCTCCGGGTCAGCAAGGAACGAGTGGCTGTGCCAAGGCTCCTTACAGCACCGCTCTCTCCGTCCTGTCTCGTCGCGTGCACAGAGCACTGTGGAGTGGCCTTGCCACTGCCAACACCTATGCCACAGCGTGTCACAAAGGGCCCTTGGATACCCTGTCCCGTTCCATTCCACGGTGACCATGCTGCACCGTGTCACAAAGGGCCCTTGGATACCCTGTCCCGTTCCATTCCACGGTGACCATGCTGCACCGTGTCACAAAGGGCCCTTGGATACCCTGTCCCGTTCCATTCCACGGTGACCATGCTGCACCGTGTCACAAAGGGCCCTTGGATACCCTGTCCCGTTCCATTCCACGGTGACCATGCTGCACCGTGTCACAAAGGGCCCTTGGATACCCTGTCCCGTTCCATTCCACGGTGACCATGCTGCACCGTGTCACAAAGGGCCCTTGCACGCACTGCCACCTGCCCTGGGACCACCCACCTGGCCCAGGTTGGAAGGAATGCCTTGCCCCAGGTGTGTCAGACAGCCCAACAGGATCTTTAGGAACAGCTCAGACCATCAGCAAACGCTGCCCTGCTCTGCGGGCTCAGAGCAGCAGGAGCCCCCAGGGCTGCCGACGCAGCCGCGGCGGGAAGGGCACGGGGCCCTGCACAGAAGCTGGCACGGCCTCCTCGGGACACGTCCCACATGGTGGCCATCCTAAGCACGGCCGTGTGACACAGACCAGGAACGTGTGGGCCAGGGCAGGAATGCTGCTCTGAGCCTGGGGCCCGGGGAGCGCTGACATCAGCCGCTGAGGCACAGTCCCCGCCGAAGCAGAGTTCCCCCGAGCCCTGGCAGCACCAGTGCCCGTCTGCTGCCCCAGAAACCTGTGCCCCAAAAGGGCTTCTCTGCCAGAGGGCAGCCAAAGCTGGTGTGTGTTGCAGCATTTTTCCGAGAAAGAGGACATGAGTTATGAGATTTGAGCTACTCCAGTCTAGGCCTCAGATTTGGGCCTTGTGAGGCCTTCAAGCCTCTGACGCAGTTAGAAATTCAGAGCTTGGGGCGCAGATAGAAATAGTATTAAGGTGTGACGGGGACCACTGGGCCGTCTGGGTGTGAATTAGTATACGTTTATAGTGTAAGGCTCAAGCCACTTTAAGGAAAAGGTAAACATTGTTAGCCTAGCAATCAGCATGCCTTTGTTTCTGTAAACTGTGTAGAAGCTTATATAAACTACCATCTTATCTCAAATAAACGGAGAACGTTTGATTAACCACATTGGTTCAGATCTGTGTTTGTCTTGTCCAGTTTCCCGTTTTCCTGAGATTCCCTGGCTTTTGGTGTGCACTGGGGGCTGTGCTGTGTCCTACAGGGGCTGATGGTAGCAGCACCTGGAGCAGCTGGTGGCAACACTTGGTGCGTGTCAGATGTTGTTGCTCCTTCCCGGAATGATTTTTTCATGGAAGGGATTAGCAGCAGCACAGAAACACCAACAGCTACTCAACTTCACAGGACAAAGAGAATCCACCGAAACACTGTCATGTTTCCTTGTGCTTTTGCGTCTTTCTTGTACTTTGTTTATAGATATGTTCTGCCACCGTGTGCCATTCAGCACGCACCAATGGGGTGAGATGTTTTTACTTTAAGTCCAATGAAATTGGTCTGCAGGATGTTCTCTATAAAAAGAGCGATGTATTTGAAATACAGTTGTTGAGTTTAGTTCTTTCAGCCTTCTGACTTGGAGTTTCTCTGTTCCTGTCCTGTCTCAACAGCGACAATTATAATTGGTTATGTAATACTAATATGCTGTAAAATTAAATCATTATTTTGGCAGTTGATTGTAGCATATCACAGGTGCTTAGGAATCCAATCTTTGGGCCTTTATAGAGGCAAATAACCTCAAAAAAATTCCTAGCATAACCTCTGATATAGCAGACATTGTAAATGTTGCAATGACCTTTAAGGTCATGCAAGTTTTGCCCAAAGCTTTGTTTTTTAGATATTAGAGCCTGGATACTGTGCTGTAAAATTTGGTGTACTAGTGCACCTTTGTTGCTATAGGACACGAGAAAGCACAACGCGAGCCACTTGCCACTTTGCAAGGTAAAAGAGAAAGTTTATTTTCTGACTCCAACTTTTATACTTCTCCAAAGGTGACAGTGGATTGGAGAGTGAACGGGCCACCTCTCCAAAGACATTGGACAAACTACTAGTACATCAACTTTCTCCACTCCCATGAAGGAATTCAAAACAATATGTTATTTATAGAAACTGTGTGGGAAAGTTTTCCAATAGAATGTAAACTCAGAAGGCTTTAGAAAACTCAAGAATCAGGGCGACACACCTTCCTTCAGTTGTATCTGTAGATAGACACTGTCATACAGAACTTGTGATTACTGTAAGACCATGCTTGCTTTCTCATTACAAAGCTAATAGTGTGTCAAAAAAATTGAGTCACAAGGCTTTTGGAAACACATGATTCTGTGAATAAGTAGGCTGCATTTCTGAAAGAATGGTTGTCCCTGCACAATAGTGCATTTCACTCCAAAAAATAATATTTTTCCTGAATATCTGAAATACTTCACAGATGAGTGGAAGAGGAAGGTCCTTTCTCAGAGGCCAGCATGGTTTGGCTTACAACTAACAACTTTCTGTGCTTGAAACCACATTGAATGTTAGATTTAAAGTACTTGCCTTCATCCATCCTCAATATTTTTAGTTATATGCTGTTTTGCAGCATATGACAAAATACAGTTAGCTTTTCCATCTTGAGATTATATCTGGAGTCTTCCATCCTAGGTCCAGATAATTAGATGGGTTTCATTAACCCAGAGGAAATAAGTGAAAGGAAGACTTCTGTGTCATGTTAATCCTTTTGTGTCCTTTCCCAGCCACAGATAGCACTTGGCAGGGGGGTTAAAGCAATGTGAAAGATGCAGCACCAGCTCCAGTTGCAGGCCCATGGACATGAATGAACGCCAGCCCTTTCCCATGGGAAACAACACTCACCCCCCAGTTTCCTGATGTCAGTTTGTAAGAGGCATTTGGCACTGCCAGGGCAGCTGGAGTTGTAGGTGGTGGCAGGTTGGGTCTGGGAGACATCCTGCACCATTTGGAATTTGAGGAGTGCACTTGGCTCCTTGACTCCTCATTGTGTCACCACACGCAGGAGCCCAGAGCTCCTGCAGAAACCATCACAGCGCTCAGTGGGAGCAGACTTGTGTCCAGTCCTCACACAGAGCTGTGGTGTCCAGCATCCGCCTCATTGGAACGAGGAACTGTTCCAGCCTTTTAGAAGGACCAAAAGAGGCTTGGCCTTCAGATGAGCTCCTTCCCAGCTCTTGATTTGCTGCCCTGGGTAAGCTGCTGCTTGTGGCAACACTTGTTTTACAGCTGCCAGCCCTCTCTGCTGGCCAGCAGCCATTGCAGGAGCTTCTGCTAGTGACATTGAATCTTTCAGAAAATCCTAAGGAAAGCTCAGGGCAAAACCTGTCAAAAGAACATTGCCAGGGTGATGCTTTTAACATTAAATCTTTCCTCCGTGCTCCATGCCATGCACAGTAAATATTTGAGGAAGCAAATTTGCTGCTCTAGAAATTCTTCAAAACAGTAATTAAACCACAACAGAACACAATTTTTGGATGTGACAGGATTCTCATTTTAATTCATTGTGCAGAAAACTTCAGGAGCACTGCTTGTGAGCTGGGTGTCTAACCTAAGTGACCTTGCCACCAAGAATTTAGAAAAGTGGGGAGAAATGGAATCACTACCACAAGGATCTGCATTGTGATTCTCCCACAGGCCTGAGGACATGACCCACTTCCACTGGGCCGTGGCTTTTTACCCTACATCCAAACTTCATGTTTCAGATTGTGGTGGTGAATCCCCCCGGCCTTGTCAGGCCACACAGTGATTTGAGAAAGGCTTGTCAGGCCTCGGCCTTGCTGAACAGCCCCTGGACCCAGCTCCTCTGGAGCTTTTCAGAAACATTGAGTGCTCCAGGAACTTGTGCTGTCTAACGAGATCCTGGGGTGTGCTGTGAACAGCCTTGGAAACCACTTTTCTGGCCTCAGTGGCACGACATCCTTCTTCTCCCACTTTCAAAGGCAGGCTGCTGATCCAAAGTGCAGCCATGGTGAAGCATTTTATTTTATAATCAGCGCTCCAAAAGGAGGCCCTTGGAGCTCTCCTGGAGCACAGCGGCTGCCAGCAGCAGCCTCCCTCTGCGTGGGGCCTCTCAGAGCCAGCGAGCTCGCAGGTTTGCTGCTCTGGCAGGATCACCCATCAACAATGGATCCTGGGCCAACAGCCCCACTCCTGGAGGCTCCAGCTGACCTGGAGTTAAGCTTGAGTGCTCTTAAGCTTTTAGGTGGTATTCCTTTGGATCCTTGCTCTTTCTGTCCCCTTCTCAAATGCACACAAACACACACACACACACACACACACACACACACACACACACACACACACACGTATAGTTCTCAGTACATTTCTTGTTTGATTGACTGTATTTTATTTGTTACTTTTTTTCCTTGCTGTGCCTTAATCGACTAGTAAGTAATAGTGTGAGTTCTGCCATTGAATTTTGTTGAGCTGTTGCTCAATATTCAATCTGGCTTTTACTGAACCTTGCCAAAGAATTTTTAAGCAATCTCGGACACTTGTTTGTAACAAGCCTTGGGAGCATGAGGTGCAGGGTTGACACTGGAAAGCAGGAGAGTCATTCCAAAGTGACGAGTGTAACTGTTCATTTTATTACTCTTCTATTTATTTCACTCTAACAAGACAAGCCAAGCTTTTATTGGAGGCAGAATGTGTGTGGGATGTACTACAGTATTATCCTATAACTGTGGTCTGAATGGCACCCAGGCTGGAGTGTAAAAAGATTTGAGGAATCCTTGTCACTTGTTATTGGCCTCACAGTCCAATCATCCTTCTGCAAACAGGTTGCAAACAACACAGTTGGACTGCTGTCCTGGGTAAATATACATACAGATGATTTTTCCAAAGCAGTGCATCTTTTCTCATGTCCTCTTCATACCTATGAAATTGTGATTAAAAACACCCGTGAGCCAGATCTGTGTGAGGTTGCAAAGGAGCAAAGCTTTGGGATTTGGGCACACTCCTCTTGATTTCTTTGCTCAGGCCTTTTGTGAGCACAGAATACATCTACATGGAAAACTTTTGACTAGACAGGATCTTGTGGGTCCATTGTCCCCCAGACATGTCAATGGGTGGCTGAGTTGTAATGTCAAATGACAAAGAGCAGCACAAATGACACAAAGAAAACGTATCAAAAGAGGAAGAGGAGAGGCCCAGTGATGAAAGGATGTGGTGAGACACTGGCACATCGAGTGAGCTGCACTCCCATAACCTCTAGGCTAAATAGGTCTGGGTCTCACATTCTCCGCTTGGCTTATTTAAAGTTTATTTATTTATTTACCTTTTTTTTAATCATAAAACTAAAATATATACACTTAAAAATATGTCATAAAATTTCAAGATACAGTCAAAATACATTTAATCAAAACTACATCTAAATATCAGAACATATGTATATCTGTATCTATGAAGACTAATGCATAAATCCTATTCTTCAACTACTCTTCAGGCAGGCGGCAGCTTCTTCCTGAGCTTGGAGGGATGAGCGCTCTTCTGGATGGGAAGCAAGGACTTTGCGGGTAAGAGACAATCAGAAGTGTCCAGAAAAAACCTCTTGGTAAGAGGATAGCCAGTCAGGTCTGCAAAGTGAAGACACAAAGTTTTAACAGATGCCACAATGCAAACCTAAAGCAGCTTGAGCTGTAGATTTCATGGGACACATTTCCTGCCAACTTCTAAACAGCTGCACAGGGAAACATGTTCCTGCTGGCAGCCCCTTGAAGCACGCCAGGGGCACAGCTGTTCCCTAGGAATGTGCACAGGCTCTCTGGGCTGCCACAGGACCCTTTCTCCCTCCAGAGAGCGGCCCAGCTCCCCCCTCACCTCTGTGTGAGGCTGATCCATGCTCAGCCTTCACCTTGTCTTCAGTCTGGAGTTTCTTCAGGCCCCCCATGTCATGACTAGGAAGGGCGATGGCGAGAGCGGGGGCCGATGCACACCCTTCCTTAGTGTTTTGTCATTTTTGGCACAGCTAAGAAGTCAAATCCGGAGGTGTCCAACTCAGCATGCTGTCATCTTCCTGGAGAACATCCTGCCTTCACCAGTACAAAATGTTGGAGAGGTTCTCCCGCATGTGTTGAGGCTTGCTGGCTGCACATTTCTTCAGCTTGTTGCCCATCGCCTCGTAGAGGGCCAGGGCAAGCTTGGTGGCCACCGTGCGGATGTTGGCACTGCGGACAGGCAGCGCTTTGTTCTCCAGGAAGGACCAGAGCACGGGCAGGGCATAGCGCTGGACGACTTCAGGGCTCCTGGCATAAACCCACTCCACGAGCTCTGCCGGGAGAGAGGCACAGCTTCTTACCCACCAAGCTCCATGCAAACAAGGATCTACCTCTGCTTTTGCTTCTTGGAAGCCTCTCTGGCTAAGATCAGTGAAATAGCACATGGAGCCCCATGATCCAGAAACGGGCAAAGCAGCTGCTGGTCCTTGAAACAGAACCACCAACCCCTCAGGACTAATTTCTCCAACCAGAGCCTTGTACCTATGGCAGACTTTGTACCTTTACTAAATTATTTCACAATCTGTTTCTGCATGAACAATGACTGAAATGTCAAATTGCATTTTATTCCCATTAAGGAGTTGTCTAAACCCACACTGAAGATTTGGAAATGCACCCTAGAGAGGCAATTGAAAGATTTCTAGTAAAAGGGGTGACTCCATGTCTGTGACTTTGATTTCAAGTGCCAAAAGTCTAATCTGACTCTTCCCTTTGCTCAGTGGCACACAGCAAAGGGCAGTATTAGAACACACTTCAAAGCTCCAGCCCACCAGAGACGGCTGCTGCTCGACAGCTGGATTAGAAACATCAGTGACTAGCTGGTGTCTTTGGCAGAATGTTTTTGTAGCTCCCAACACAGAGCTGTTTCAAACTTCAGCGTGTCTTAATTACCCAGACCCCATTGCCGTGGCATTTGGGCATCTCCACATTTTAATGGCATTTCCTCTCCCTGTGTTAATGGCATTTTTTTTTATAATGTCCACTGAAATACGGGCATAGAGAGAGAAAAATGCTACACAGCAGACTGAAATGTAACCAAAACACAAGTATTTTTCTCACATTGTTTCTGAAATCTGTCTGCTCATTTTCTGAACTGAACTATATCAAACACAGACAAAAATTTACTTCCAGCAGTATATTTGGAGGCCATACCTGCGATACACTCTGCGACATCCAGCAGAGCTTGGCCGCTCAGTTGGCTCCATTGGTGGCTGAACTCTTTCATCAGTGATACTTTATCTACAAGTGAAACACATGTTTTTGCTCACTCTTCTGAGGTTATAGGAGAAAGGACAGTGAGGAGGGAAAGGGCAGGAGCAACTCCATTTTATACAAGAAAGTAAATTTCTGCTGATTTTTGAACCCTTTTCATCTTTCCTTCCAGCCTACTTGGCAGGGTTTAAAATCCCAAAAGAAAACCTCTCTTTTCACATTTGTAAATCTAAGCTTGTCTTCTGTACCAGGAGCTATGTTAAAACATTTCACATCAGGGATCTCAAGAGGTCAGTCACATGTAAGCAGTGAAAAGGGTTTGTATCCCACAGCAAAAAGGAAGAACTCCATCCTTGGGACACAGAAAGACGCTGAGTCAGGCAGTTCCTGAGTCACAGAGCAGCTGAGGTGGAGAAAGTGGAAATGCCCCTTGGAGACCTCTTCAAACACTCAATTTTTCAGCCATTTTCAGAGCTGACATAAATCTGTGTGGCAAAGGAATTTCGAGCAGCCAGTGCCCATGTAGGTATTTGCTAGAGCAATCTTGCCCCACGCAAAACAATATGTGGAACAAGGCACCATTGACAGCTGGATTTAGACTTGTCTGTTATAAAGAAATGAACCTGGTGAATTGTAAGTTCCCCTTTGAAAAAAGACAAAGAAGAAAAAGGGAAAATAGGCAGCTAATGCCTATAATGTAGAGCCTTCCAGGTGGCTGCTGTGCAGAAGCTCTGATGGGTCAGTGTCCCTTCATGCCAACAGCCAAGCTGTTCTTTTGGGAAGTCAAACGGGGCCCAAGCAAACTCCAAAACCCCTTTGCCCCTGAATTGTAGCAAAGCTGTAGTCCGGGACTTGCTCTTCAGACAAGCAGCACAGAGCCAAGGGCTCCTGGGACTTTTGGGAAATGCTGATCACGTGCAAGCCTGTTGGGGGACTGGTGCATAAGGGCTGCACCTCCACAGCTTCTGGTGGGTGTCAGCTGGAGCATTCCACAGACAACAGCAGCTGTCAATGCACTCTGTTCTCTTGTGTAGGACAGATGGAGACGCAGTTGAGGGGAGTCCCTGCCAGGGCTCAGCCTCACCTAAATGAGCAACAGATTCTTCCAGTGCTCTCACAGCTGCAGCATGAACCCCGGCATCATTTGAGCTCAGGTTCTTTGCTATTCCTTCTACCAAGCGGATCATCACAGGGTTCATGGCATCATCCAAGAGGCCTATGATTTCAGCCAGCACGTCCAGCGCCTTCTGCCTCACTTTCTTGTGGCTGTCACATATTCTCAGGACAAAATAATCAAAAATCTGTGAAGAGAACAAGCAACATGAAAGCTGGATTAAAATGTCCTTGTTTGAAGTGTGGATGCAGCACTCAGGGGATCCTTTCTCTCAGGTCAGCACTTGCTTGCACAATTTCACTGTTTTCCTGTGGGCCACTCACTGGAATGGTTGTGCAACCTCATGCTGCTTGAATGATTTTCTTCTGTTTTTAAGTGTTTTGGTTGGGGACAGAATAGTTCCTATGGCATTTCTCTCCGTCTATAAATCATTAAATCAATTCTATTTATTAATGCAAAAGGCTACCTTTGCTTTACAAGTATGGAAGCAGATATTTACAATGCCCATTTTTCTATACAGTTGCCTCAAATACTGAAGGCAATTATGATTTTTCCAAAACTATGGCTGGAGGAGATCTAAGTTTTATTTTGTTTGTCTCAGAATCTGTGTCTGGAGAAGTGCAGGGCTCCAATCAACCCCTCCAGGATCCAGACCACTTCTCTAAGTAAAAGGTGGACTTCTGAAATGCCATGTGCTGTACAGCTCTCATTAGAGCAGGTTCAGTCCCCTTGACAGCCACATTATCAGGCACCTTTTTCTGGAAAAAGGGAAAAAGCAACTACTGGGAGGAGAAGGCAGAGATCTGTCCTTAGCTGTTTTCCTCCTTTTTCAAAGAGAAAAAAGGCTCCCCAAGAAGGCTGAGAACTGTCTTTACCAAGAGGAATAGGGACAAGGATGGAAATGAGTAGCCAGAGTTGTGCCTGTGTAAGACAAGATGGAGTTTACAGATGTATTGTTTAAAAAATCCTGGGTTTAAACCAACCCAGCCTGATACTTCTGTTCCCCATGCAAGCCCATTTTTAATCTGGATAATACTTGCCATGCTTTCAGTGGCTGGATTCCCTTCAATTAACCCAACTGGGAGTAGGAGACAGCAGCAGTTACACCAGAAGAAAATTCTGTCATCATCTGATGAACAGCCTCAATAGGCACCTGCCAGACAAATACAGCTGGACTGAAATAACTTGTCCTGAAGCCTGGACCTGAATTAAATTTGTCTGGGTAAGAGGGACCAGCCTGTCCCAAACAGCCAGGATGTTGTGCCAAGACACACTGAATTACCTTTACCCTACAGGCTTGGGAAAGGAGCTAAAGGAAGGGAAGAATGAAAATACCCTACATACTTGGACAATGTTCTTGGAGATTAGCTGGGGGCTGCTTTTGCACAGCTCTAGGAGGAGTGCCACTCCTTCCAGCCGTGTCTGAAACCCCTTGGCTTGCAGGAGATGGTAAAGCTTCTGGAGCATATCCGTCTCTTCCACAGCTGCAGGTAACGTGACCTGGGCTTTCGCACGGTGTAATAGGCGTCCATCAGAAGTAGACTCCACCCTGGAAAACAAAACCAAATTAGAACCTGTTGGTGATGATACCTTCAGTGAAATGTGAGCAAATATCTTGAGGAGCTTTCCTAATGATGTGATTTCAAGCTAGAAAATAATGAGGCTCTGAAGAACAACGTGAACCTTGTGACAATCATTATGGGAGACAATCTGCAAGTGACATTCTCACACTGCTCACTCAGGAAAACCAAGGATGAGATGCATCTGATCTATCTTCAGATGGCTTCCAAGGCACACAGGTCACATTGCTTTGTGGGGAAAGAGAGATGCTACTTCCAAGTTTAAATGCCTCCTCATATGGGACGTGTGTGTCTTTTAATAAGGCAACTCATTACTCTGGAGAAGTGCCTCTACAACCAGCCATGACAATTTGGAAAAGTAGCTCAGATGCATCTGAACAAATGAACAGGGACATATCTGAAGGATCCAGAAAATCAGTAACAGAGATAAAACCAGAAGCCAGATATCCCAGAACCATGCTCACATTTCATTTGCTTCCCTAGAGACCAGATCCACAGCTTAACAACCCCACTGGGAGCAATTCTCCTGGATCAACCTCTCTCATTCATGAGCACGGGAAGATGCTAGCCATGCTCCTGAGGCACGTGGTCACTTTCCTGACACCACTGAGTGTGACAGAGCTAAATAAATCCCCTCTGTTATCAGAGGAGAACAGGTACAAGTCTCTGCCATTGGCATGGAGAGACAGCGAGGACAAAATTCCTTCTTAAATGCTGATTGCAGCACAGGAGGAAATCAACCAAGCATGCTGTCCATCAAGCAACCTATATGAAGGACAGGAATATCAAGACAAAAAGCCCACATTGAGACACCTGTTGACCAAAGCTGCTCAGGAATTGCCTTGCTACTTACTACTCAAACTTGGTACTGTTTGAGGGTAAGAAAACCATGATTCAGCCAGGCCAAACCACATGGATGAGGACTGCATCTTTGTGGAATGGCATCTTGCTTCTAGACTGGGACTGCTCATCAAAATACCCATCTGAAAAAGATTCCACTCAGATGAAAAAAGCCCTGGTTGAATTTACTAGTCCCAAGTCAGGCAGCAGAAACTTGGCCCTGGCATAGCCTCCACAACTGTGCCCTTGGCATTGCAGTGGATTGTCTGAGCTGCAACCAATGGGTGTCTTTTTGTCTCTCCATTTTTGTGAAAACCCCTCCAGAGAAGTTGTGTTCAGTGTAATGCAGAGGTAGACATTTTTTATCCTAGAGTGTTTGTAGGGAGAGGAAACAATCCCTGGCACTGGTCATCTCTGCCAGAAAGATTTTCCTGAGGGAGAGGCATGTAAAGCTTGTCATGTGCTTGGTCACATCTCACCAAAGTGCTCAGTACCGTTTGCTAGAAGGCATCGTGTCCTGGGGCTTCTTCGGGCCATCATTCCTCTTCTCCACCGGCTCCTTGACAGATGGGCATTCACTCTTCTGGTTTTCCATCCCCTACAAAGACACGGAGAAACCCCATCAATCTTTAGAATATAAAATAGGAAATTCCCTGTTTAAAACACCAGTTAGAACAGGATCACTGCTATCAAGGCTTAGGGAAACATTTCCTAACATACAGAAAGAAATGGACCAGAGATTCAGTGATGCCAACTCTTTGTTTTCTATAGCCCAAGGCAGGTTATGGGTGCTACCATACTGAGCAGCAGTCTAAACCCCCAAATTCATTAATCTTGAGCACAAATGGGAATCATGCAAACTGGTAGGCAATGAGTGTTCTTAAAGGAAGCAGAAGAAAAAATGGGACTCTTTGGGGATTGGCCCATTGTTTGGAAGTTGATTTGGTTCAACACTAACTCTCCTTGTGCCTGCAGAAAGGCAGACTCCCTTCTATATTTTCAATTAAAAAAGTAAAATCCCTCTCCAAACAAACAAAGGATTTTTCGCTGGATGCTGCTGGATTCACCAAGCTTCTTCCAGCTCCACAGGGCGTGACAGTAGGGCAGTATTCCCAAAAGACAGATTGTAATTGTAGCAGCTAGGATTGACTTGGACATCTTTTGTATATTTGGAAATTTTCTTGGTACTACTACTTCTGGTGTCTTTTGCAAAGACACTGTTATCTTCAGACTCTGTTATCTCCAATTCTCACTTAATTGCTTTACTGGGGGCAGAGCAGGGAGAGCGTGGTGGGGGCCTTACTCTTAAATATAAATCCATTTTCTCCTCTTTCCCTTTCTTCTTTGTGACCAATATTCAAAATATTCAAAACTTCACTTTTTCCCTAATAATATCAGTCCCTTTGTAGCCTGCAAATGAACAGGCTGAGGTTTAACAGCTCATTCCCAGGAGCAAAATGATGCAGCAGAAGAGGAATGAGATAAAGACAGATTGGGTATGTTTGATCTCGTATGAGCAGTGGCAATACTTGCACAAAGGAGACATTTCTCCTGCCAAGCACTTACTTTCTTCTTAATTCTTGTCAGAATGTCTTCCAGGTCACGGGTGGAAAGAGATCGTTCCAAAAGCATTTTCAATTTTTGGTGACTCAGAAACACCTTCACCATCTCCTGTCCAAAATGCCTAAGGAAGGATGGGAGAAAGGAAGGGAGGAAGGGAGGAAGGAAGGAAACGAAAAAATGAACAAAGGAAGAGTTTTAACAGAAGAGGATGATATCTTAAACTCGTCAGGTGCAATCCTTGCATGAGAAGGCATTTCCTACTCAGCAAAGAGGGAGATTTCCCTCCACTTGACACTGCACAGTGTTGTCAGCTGAACACAAGAGACAAGAGGAGAATGTGGGGCCACAGAAAAATACCATTTCACTCTGAAACTGTGGTATTCCCAGAGAACATGCAAAACACATCTGCTTTGTTGTCAGAGCCTATTAGCAGTGTCCTGCAGCCATTGCACAATAATTTGCCTTTCTTTAACTGGCAGGGAAGCCAGGACAAAACACCTCATGCATCCTATTGATTATTCTATACTATATGTATGCACAGAGGCAGCTAGTTGCTCTGGTGTTCTTGGCAGCTATTAATGGGAATTTCATCATCAAACTAAGGGGCTTTTGGTGGTTTGGGTTGCTTTGGCCACTAGGAAACCACAGTCTTCTTCAAGAAGAATTTTGGAGGTCACTGAGTCACAGATAACAGCATTGCAGAAATCTGCAGAAGGGATTTAGAAAGACTGAATACATTGGCTAACAAACCCTGAAATATTTCTAGGAAAGTCTTAATGAGAAACAGATGTTTGGGATCCTTCAGTGAATAACATTAGCCAACACTTTGGCTTTGTGTTGTGCACCTAAGACCAAACAAAACTGTTTGACTGGCTAATTGGAGCTCTTTTGAACTCGGTAAGAATCCTTCAAGTTACAGGAAGTTGGCAATGCACCTTTTTGCTGGCCAACCTCAGGTTACCCACTACAGTCATTTCCCAGGCAACCCAAAGCAGGGGTCACAGCACCAAGGCTGACTGAGCTCAAGAAGTGTTTGGACAATGCTCCCAGGCATGTGGAGCGACTCTTGGGGCTCCCTGCACATGGCCAGGAGATGGACTGGGTGACCCTGACAGGTCCATTCCAACTCAGCATATTCTCTGAGTCTGTGCCCCTTAGCCACATCGTGAGGTCACTTATTATTTCCTTTAGTTTCCATTAATTTGTCATTTTACCTTTCTAGCCAGACACAAAACGGTTTTCCTGTTTGAGGAGGTGAAATGAAGATCATTACCTTGTGTCCTGGTGACAGTCCTGTGCAAGCTTCCCTGCCACGTGTGCCAGCATCTCAGCCCTGGGGGTGTCTGCGAGCTTTGTGACTCCCATTCTCTCCATCAAAGACAGGAGGAGCTTGGCTGCGCACTCCCGCACCTGGGCACAGCGGCTCCTGGGAAGAAGAGAGCAAACCCTGGGCACAGGGAGAAGGAGCAAGAGCAGCACAGGCCTTGGCCAGAGCCTGCTCCCTGTCCTTGCTGGGGGAAGGAGGCCTGGCTTCTCCCTGCAACTTGAGACACCTGTAGAAGGTTCAGTCCTCAGGTAAACACAACGTTAGCATTGTACAGAAGGACTGCCTGCAAGGAACAGGGCGGAATTCAGTCTCCCTGCACTATCTGATACTCCATTTCTTTCACAGTATTTTCTCTGAGAAAGATTAAAGGAATAGATCACATATGAATTATTAAGAAATTAAGGACAATTCATGCTGACCCATCAGAGGGCACCCACTACACAGAGCTGCAGCAGGATTGACACTCTTTCCACCCATTTCTCCCCAAATCTGCAGACCTTCGGAGAAAAACAAATGCAGGGAAAACATGCTGTGGGCTGTGAAGTTGCAGAATATCCAGCAATGCAGCCTGTTTCTTCTGTGAGGCTTGGCAACGGATATATCTGAATGTTTTACCCTACTGAAAAGCTGAGGAAAGGGTGGCAGGCAGTTTAGCCAGGTTGTCCTGTTCTAGAGAGTGCCTCTTGGCAACTATCAGCCCAGCACCAGCACTTAAGGCAGCATTTGCTTCAGCTGTCCCATGGCAGTTGGCCTGTGAAGGTGCCTGTCAAGTGATTCATCATCTCAAGGCTAACATGAAACATCAGTTTGAATTGAAAGTAGAGCTCTAAGGCCAGGACAGTCATACAAGACTCCTTTTGGCAGGAGCTCTACTTGCTGTGTAGGCTGTGCCTCACCAACACATTCTCCCCCATGTGCTCTAGGCACCAGCAAGCACCCTCCTTATTTCTCAAATTAATGGCATCATGAGGAGACATGGTTTTCCCAGGGCCTCTGTGGTTAGTGCTGTTAAATACCAAACACCATTCACAGCTGCAAAAGCACAAAAGCACAAGGCTCTATCCTTGGCCTTTCATTTCCCCAGTGGTCATCATGTCTAGGAAAATCTGACAGACTGGGAGAACTCCAGGAGGCAGCAGGAAGCTGCATCTGAGGAGCTCTAGTTTAGATATCAGGAGAAAAGTTTTCCACCCAGGGGGTGGTTGGGCACTGGAACAGGCTCCGCAGGGCAGTGGTCACAGCACTAAGCCTGACAGAGTTGAAGAAGCATTTGGACAATAATCTCAGGCACTTGGTGTGACCCTTGGGCTGTTCTGTGCAAAGCCAAAAGCTGGACCTGATGATCCTGAAGGGCCCCTTCCAACTCCCCATATTCTACAGTTCTGTGATTCTGAGAAGTTCTATGATTCTGCTGCAGGAGGGCAGAAATACGTGACAAGAGGAAAAAAATGAGGTAGATCAGAGAATCAAGTCCCTGAGTTCACAGAAGATGCAGGATACAGGACTCTTCCCTCCCGCCATTCCCACTCTCTCTCTCATCCCTTCCCCCTCCCACACGCTAGAAGGTGAAGAATATCACTAAAAGAGGAAGAACCTACTTGACTGCCCTGTCCATGAGAGCAATCATTGCTCGTGCAGGAGTCACATTTTCCACCATGAGCCTCAGGGCATGACAGGCTGCCTTCTGAATGAACTCTGGGGTGTTCCACACCACCTGGAGAAGGACTGGAGCAACCTCATCCACCTCAGAGTCCATGTCCTTCTTCAGGTTTGCAAAGAACTCTCCCAGAGTGACAATTGCGGAGAAGGACACCTTTGAACGGAGGTTGGTCACCTGGGGAAGTCATGAGGGAAAACATAAGAATCACCTTGAAAAGAAATCAGTTGCCTTCGACAGAAGTCCCAGGAAATGACAAAACATCCTGCTGTTTCCAGAGTAACATAAAAGCACAATAAGAGCAGAAGAGCACAAGCACAGAAAGCACTTACTCAATTTCTGGCCTCAGACCTGCTTACTGCAGTCTTAAAAACAAAATTCACTAAAATGTTCTATTTTACACTTCTAAAATGCCCACTACTTTGATTTCAGGTCCTTTTGCTAGTAAATTAAAACAAGGACAGCTTTCAAATCATAGAGGCACAAGTCATAAAGATAAAAGAGTCAGGTGCTCCTATTCCAGCAAGCAACATTAGCAGTTGAAGCACTCAGCCAGGAAACAGAAAACACAGCCTCAGATCTACAGACTAATTTGCAGTGTTGAATTACAGTTTGGGCAGAGATTAGGATTCTGGTAAATAATGTCATTAGTGTCTCAGTTTCTGCATTTGCACATTGCATTATAATGGCACCTCACTCAAAGACAAGTGTCAGATACCTGACGTACCAGTAAATACAGCTCCATGTACACACAGAGTCTACAGATAGCTGACAGACATTAGAAATAGAAGGTCTAAAACCAGAAATGAAGACACGCCCTGAGCACACATGGAGATGAACAAGCACACACCTACTCTACACACCATGTATGAAGTACGGGGAACAATTCAGAGCGATGTTCTCACCTCGCTGGTAAGTGCCAAGCAAATATCCCGAAGTTGAGAAAGCAGGACATCTGAATGGGACTCAGCCAGCTGTTTGATCTTGAAGAGTCCCTTCTGCTTCTGCTCCCTGAAAGGCAAGTACCAAAAAGATTGATATTTCTCTCCATCCAAGAACTAGGCAGCACCCTCTGAAATGACCAGGCTGGCAGCTCATCCAAACCACGGGAGGTGCTTTGTTTTCAAGGAGCACTTAATGAAATTGTGGAACGCGTTGCCACAGGATGCTGTGGCTGTCAAAAGCATATAAAATCCAAGAGGCAACTAGAGGGATACCAGAGTCTTCATTTGTGGCCATTTAAGAAGACAGTATTTCTGAAATCTCTGGCACATGATGCCCCTCTGTCAGTGCTTCCTAGAAGCTGTGAGACTGGACCATGCTGCTGTTTCTTGTCACCTCCCTGTACCAGTCCCTGAGACACAGTTCCATGGGGCTGTTCCTGGGACATTTTCCTTCTTTGTCAGCCCCAGCAGGCAGTTCAGCAGTGACAGTCTGCACTGGCACTCTGGAGCTGAGTTTCCCCTCTTCAGTCTGGGCTTTTGTGTCACCCACTCCACCTCACACACTCCCCTAAAAAGCAGCAGGATGTCCTAGAAGATTCCACCCCTGGGCAAGAACTGTTGAAACTCTGGCTTTTCCCAAACCCCCCTACCTAAAACCAACCCCCACAGCAGCAACACGTTATTTAAAAGTCGCAAACAACCCCATCTCCCAGCACTTGCTTTGCACAGGCCCTCAGCTAGAGGAAGGTCTGTGAGGCATCAGGGCTGCAGCACAGGGCTGGTGACCGATCCCACAGGCACCCCTGAGTGTCATCCTGAACCCCCACACCTGCAGGATCTGTCTGCACCTCACAGGGCACCAAAGAGAAATGGGGAAGAGAAAGGGCAGAGCAAAGGCAGCTGCACAAGGAGATGCATCGTGGCAGATTTTTCATGGTTATGCCAGTGTGAATGGAGGCCTTACCCCTGTGTGAATGAAGCATCCACCAGAGAGTGATCAAAAAGACACCAAAAAGAAAACCAATATCACCTAACATTGTAGGGTTATCACCTCTGGGCCTCCTTCTGCCTGTGTATAATTTTGGGACACACTGCGAGTATTGACAAAGCATCTCAGGCCCATATGAAGCAGTGAGAAGGAAAAAGTTGAATTCCAAAAGTGCAAGATTCCTAGAGGATTTTCTTTTTTCCTTCTATTCTGCCATGAGCCCTTAGGAGTAATGACAGGCTGAGGGACTTGAAAGCACAACTCCATCCGTTTTTCAGAAAGAGGAACTCCCTGGAGCTGCTTCTGGGACTGCCAAGCAGGAGGTCACAGGGAGACCCTTTCACCTGCCATTGCTGGCAGCAGTGGGAGCAGAGAGGAATCTTACTCAGTCCCACTGGGCCAGTGGCCCACGGCACCCAAATCTCTGCACTCAAAACTGCTGCCATCCTGCTCTGCCTTCAGCCAGCAAATCATCTCATCCCACAGCTTTCTCTCTTCCCTCAAGATTTCCTTTGCAGCCCCATGGAGCAGCAGGCAAATGGAGGAAACAGCTGGAGCATTGCTGCAGAGCAAGGCCGAGAAAAGGCTGCTCTCAAATCTTTATCCTCTCAGTGCTCTGCAATGGTTTCACCAGTGCCTTTCGGCCCTCTGGGCTCTCGGGGCTCAGAGGCACCAGCAAGACTCACTTCTAACCAACCTTAATGCTAAGATGGACACAGAGTGAACGGGGCCTTTCTTACCAGTCATCGCTGCCGAGCAAGGACAGTGCCTCCTGCAAGGACTGCTGTGGGTCTGCAGAGGCCGTGTCCTTCTGCCCAGTCCCACGGCGTGGCTGCTCTCGGCGCTGGGCACCAGCGGCCATCTCCGAGGTCACTGTAAGGACAGGGTCGGCCATGGGCGCTGCAGCCCCGGGCGGGGCACCCCGCCATGGAGCGGCCTGCAGCCATCTCCCAGCCAGGGCTCCACGGGCACACACGGGCACTGGGGCAGAGGCTTCCCTGCTGTCGGGCACCTTGGGCTCCTTGCTTTCCCCCAGCCTCCCCGGCTGGGCACAGCTCCAGGCTAAACCTGCCCATGGCCCCGCAGCGCCAGCTCCGAGTGCCACAGGTGCCACAGCCAGCGGCAGTTCCTGCGGCCGCAGAGCTCCCGCTCCCTGCCAGACAGGGCCGGCAGCAGGACTGGCCGGCCAGGAGGGAGCCCCTCAGGTGCCTCTCTTGTCTCAGCGCCCTGATTTCCCCCAGCCCTGAGGATGGGGCACTCTGCAGCTCCCTGAGGAGAGACCTGCAGCTGCCTGGCCACAGCACCGAGCCAAGCCTGAACAACCCAGCCCTGCTGGGCCCGGCTCAATCCTCACGGAGCAGCTTCCAGGGAACAGCCACACCTGACCCTTCCCACTGACAGCGCCTCTGTGTCCACTGACCTCAAATATCCTAGACAGCAATGTCTAGAAATATTGTAGGCTAAATGTATGTGCAGCTGAGTGCACATACATTTAGCCTACTATTGGGAAGGGACTACTTTACGGATTCTTTCCAAGCATCATGAACCTTTACTCTCTTTACACATTGGATGTATCTCAAAGATGCTGAGGTGAATTTTATTTGTCATCTAACAGATGTGTTTGCCAACTCAGCATTTCTGAGATTTGTCTGGTGGAAAAATGCAATTTACAGACTAGACAGTTGATAAAAAAGCCTTCCAAATGCACTCTGAGGATAAAAAGATGCAAATACAGATGCACATTGTTGGCAGATGCCCTTTCTTGTTAATCAATTGACCTGGGTCTGCCTCAATTGAATTTTTTGGTACGGAAAAAACTTTACAAGGTATCAGAAAAATCAGATGATAAATGCATTTCTTATGAAACACATTTGTCATCAAAAGCACTGTTAATCAAAAATTTCACATCATGCACTCAAAAGCTCATTTTCTAATGTGTAGATGAAAACATTTGAGCTGCCTAAAATGATGGAGTACAAATATTTCCCAGAATCTAGATGAACTGCTCTAGACTCTGTAGGGTTTTTGTGCTCCCTTGCATGTTCTCACAAAGTATGGAGGAACCATAACATCAAAAATATTCAGACAGGAGCTAATCTGGGTGTCAGTGATGTACTCCAGCTGCTGACACCAGTGGTGGCCCTGCAGAAGTATGTAGACACACACATCTAGAGTCACTATGGATGGAGAGCCACGTCTGGCTAGCTCTGCTCAATTCTGAACATGGAAGCAGCATCACTAGAAAAGAGCATTCTAAGACCAAGATGGGGACATGGGGGGGATCTTGCAGGGGATGTGGGGGATGCTGGGTTTGAGGGACTTGAGGGTTCCTGGGAGGGACCTGGGAGTTGCTCAGGGCTTTGGGCACCCCAGGCTGAGCGGCTCCAGTTGCACTGGGAGACCCTGGTGGAGGTTCTGGGCAGCTGGTCAAGGACCCCCTGCCCTGGAACTGTCCCCATGTGCCCCCATCCCAACACCTCGTCCCCCTGCAGTGGCTGCCCAATTCCTTACTCCCCTTCCATACTCCCTTTGCCCCTGCCTGTTCCCATGTCCCCCTATCCCGTTCCCGTCCTGCTCCCACACCAATCCGGACCCCATTCTTGATCCCTGTACCGTATTCCCTGTCCCTGTCCCCATTCCCAGTCCTATTCCCTGTCCCCATTCCTGGTCCCTGTCCCCATTCCCTGTCTCTGTCACCACTCCCAGTCCCTGTCTCCATTCCCATTCCCCATTCCCTGTCCCCATTCCCATTCCCTGTCCCCATTCCCAGTGAGACATTAATTTGGAAGAATTAAGAATTTTAGGAAGTTAAGATGATAGTTAAATGAGATGTTGCTGACGTAGCGGAAGTAGATAAATGGGTTTTGTTCATAGTTAACAGTAGCTGGATCTTAGATAAGATATCCAGGATCTATTAACTCATTGCTTCTCAGCTTTATGTTTGGGTAGCTGTGCTTATCATGAGAAACAGAATGTGACAAACAGATTTCAGGGACACAAAAACAGTTGCAGACTTCCCATACTTTAGGAATCCATTAAGCACAGGAAAATGGCAAGGATTCATTTGTCACGTGTGCATGGGAAAAGGCAGAAAGTGCACAAGTGCTTAAAGGTTGTTTTTTAAAATTGTGTTTTTCTCTAAGGGCTAAATGGGCTCAGGGTTAAATAGCTTTCTGCTTTTAGAGATAAGTTCAATTTGTAACCGAGAAGCATTATGCCTGTGGCCTGAGTTCTCCCCTAACAGTTCCTGGAGGGGAATGCTGCAGCTCCAGTGTAAATTAGATGCACGCTGTCCTCTGTCACCATGTTTGCAAAGGGCCCTTGCAGATGGGTGACAGAGAACAATACACAGAATTTTATACAGAAAAGAAGGGTGAGATGTTACCATGATTGACAGGGGTATTGACCAATCAAATATCTCCCAAAACTGCAGGCACCTCACGGGCCAGAACCTGAAGGGGCGTGGAGCTCATAGCAATGAGAACTTCCAGGCCTGGTCTTTCAAATGCCCTGTGTGAGGGGGGGGCTTGGGAAATAAAATCTCTCTGTTGCCCCATGAACTCGGGAGGAGCAGTCTTTGTCTCCTGTGCCCTCGCTGCCCCACCAGACCAAAGAGATGTTCACCAGGGCCCTCCCTGTTTGTGGCCGTCCAGTGCCGAGCTGAGCAGGCAGCCAGTTGTGTTTGCACGTGAGCTGCCACAGGAAGACACACAGCAGCTGGAGATTTGAATAGCAGGGCTTGGGCCAATTCTTTTTCTTTTAGAGTGCAAGAAAGACGCAAAAGCACAAGGAAACATGACAGTGTTTCGGTGGATTCTCTTTGTCCTGTGAAGTTGAGTAGCTGTTGGTGTTTCTGTGCTGCTGCTAATCCCTTCCATGAAAAAATCATTCCGGGAAGGAGCAACAACATCTGACACGCACCAAGTGTTGCCACCAGCTGCTCCAGGTGCTGCTACCAACATCCCCTGTAGGACAGAGCACAGCCCCCAGTGCACACCAAAAGCCAGGGAATCTCAGGAAAACGGGAAACTGGACAAGACAAACGCAGATCTGAACCAATGTGGTTAATCAAACGTTCTCCGTTTATTCGAGATAAGATGGTAGTTTATATAAGCTTCTACATAGTTTACAGAAACAAAGGCACTCTGATTGCTAGGCTAACAATGTTTACCTTTTCCTTAAAGTGGCTTGAGCCTTACACTATAAACGTATACTAATTCACACCCAGACAGCCCAGTGGTCCCCGTCACACCTTAATACTATTTCTATCTGCGCCCCAAGCTCTGAATTTCTAACTGCGTCAGAGGCTTGAAGGCCTCACAAGGCCCAAATCTGAGGCCTAGACTGGAGTAGCCCAAATCTCATAACTCATGTCCTCTTTCTCTGAAAAATGCTGCAACACACACCAGCTTTGGCTGCCCTCTGGCAGAGTAGCCCTTTTGGGGCACAGGTTTCTGGGGCAGCAGACGGGCACCGGTGCTGCCAGGGCTCAGGGGAACTCTGCTTCGGTGGGGACTGTGCCTCAGCGGCTGATGTCAGCGCTCCCCGGGCCCCAGGCTCAGAGCAGCATTCCTGCCCTGGCCCACACGTTCCTGGTCTGTGTCACACGGCCGTGCTTAGGATGGCCACCATGTGGGACGTGTCCCGAGGAGGCCGTGCCAGCTTCTGTGCAGGGCCCCGTGCCCTTCCCGCCGCGGCTGCGTCGGCAGCCCTGGGGGCTCCTGCTGCTCTGAGCCCGCAGAGCAGGGCAGCGTTTGCTGGTGGTCTGAGCCGTTCCTAAAGATCCTGTTGGGCTGTCTGACACACCTGGGGCAAGGCATTCCTTCCAACCTGGGCCACTCTGGGGGGGTGGGGGTGGCCCCAGGGCAGGTGGCAGAGTGTGCAAGGGCCCTTTGTGACACGGTGCAGCATGGTCACCGTGGAATGGAACGGGACAGGGTATCCAAGGGCCCTTTGTGACACGGTGCAGCATGGTCACCGTGGAATGGAACGGGACAGGGTATCCAAGGGCCCTTTGTGACACGGTGCAGCATGGTCACCGTGGAATGGAACGGGACAGGGTATCCAAGGGTCCTTTGTGACACGGTGCAGTATGGTCAGCGTGGAATGGAACGGGACAGGGTATCCAAGGGCCCTTTGTGACACGGTGCAGCATGGTCACCGTGGAATGGAACGGGACAGGGTATCCAAGCGCCCTTTGTGACATGCTGTGGCAAAGGTGTTGGAAGTGACAAGGCCACACCACAGTGCTCTGTGCACACGCCGAGACAGGACGGAGAGAGCGGTGCTGTAAGGAGCATTGGCACAGCCACTCGTTCCTTGCTGACTTGGAGATTTCCCGAGGTATTACTCCTGCAGGTGAGCTTGTGGCCAGACCAGAACACTTGGTGACCCCTGGCCTTCCCAAGGCATCTCTTCTGCAGCTGCCCTCGAGGGCAGACCGTGGCATTTGCTTTGCACTGTCCTTGAAAGGAGTCTCCTGTCCTTGTGGCTGGAGCCCGCAAGACCAGAGTGCAGGACTCGCTGTCCTGTAGCCTTGCCAAGACTTCACTCTTGCAGGTGCCCTCAAGGCACGACTGCAGCACTTGCTGACTCGGACCTTTTCCTTTTCACCTTCTGCAAGTAGCCATGAATGCAGGCAGTGACGCAGAGCACAGACCTGCGAGCGTGCCCAAGCTGGGCTGGGGGAAGGAGGAGAAAGAAGGCCCTGGAGCTGCCCCAGCACAGCAGCCTGAAGAGGTGGAGCAGTTCCAGCCACTGCAGAAGGGTGAGTGGCAGAGCTGGGCCACAGGGCTGGTGGCCTGCAGCCAGCTTGGCGCCATGCCATGCCATGCCATGCCATGCCATGCCATGCCATGCCATGCCATGCCATGCCATGCCATGCCATGCCATGCCATGCCATCCCATCCCATCCCATCCCATCCCATCCCATCCCATCCCATCCCCTGGGGCCATGCCCATGGACAGGATGGAATAGGGGCCGCGCAGACACCCCACAGCCGTGCTCCATGCCCTGGGGCGGCGCGGGGCTGTCCCTGCCTGGGCAGCGCAGGGCTGGGCTGTGTTCTCCGGCCTCTCCCGCAGCCCCTCAGCTCGGGCTGCGCTCGCTCTTTGCCAGGTGCAGCCGTGCAGCGCACACGAGAGCAGGAACGCACCCGTGGCCGCTTCCGCAGAACAGCGCAGGTACCTGCAGCCATCCCCACCTGGGCTGGGCCTGCTGGCACTGCTCAGCCCAGCACTGTGCTCGGAGCACTCCATGCAACATCCCGGGCTTCTTGCCCTTCTGCTACAGATGGTTTGCAAATTCATGAAGAGGATTCGGGAGGAAGAGAGCAGCGTCGTGGGCACTGTGGTCAGAGCGTACTCTCCCATCTTCAAAACCAAGACCAGTGCTGCCCTGCTGGATATGCTTGTGGAGGAGGGTCCTTCCAGCCCAAAGCAAGTAAGCAGCCTGTGGCCTGGCTTTTCTCCTCCCAGCAGTTGCGTGGCCTCCCAAGCCACGCCTGCTGCTCCCTGGAAGCCTTTGAGGCCATGGCAGTGTGGTGGCAAGGGAAGCACTTCTCTGGGGCAGCTGGGCACATTCCTTCCTCAGGCAGCTTTCCAAGTCTCCCCTGCCTTCTCCAGGTGCCCGGCATGGTGAGGTACATCCACCAGTGGCTGGTGGCCAATGAGTTTCCTGAGTACAATCTGTACAGGCCCCTTCTGGATCTGACAGAGGCACAGCCCTGTGACGTGGTGATGGCTCTCCTGCGTGTGGCTCCAGTGTGTGACAGGTACGGGGCTCACCTGCCCAGAGGGCTCAGGGCTCAGCAGCCCTTCACCCTGTACAGCCTGTCCCAGTGTCTGACCAACAGAGAATTCCAGGGCCCTCTGGCTGCTCTCTTTGCCAGCCCTGGCCCCTGCCAGCCCCGCAGCGTGCTGCCATGCTTCCCCCCTGCCCCTCAGGGGCCAGTCCCCACAGGGCTGGGCTGCCTGCGTGCTGCCAGTGAGGGGCAGTGGGCAGAGGCAGGGCTGGCAGAGCAGCTCAGCTCCCCGCTGCCACCCAGGCCACGCTGCTGTGTCCCAGACTCCTCTGAGACAGAGCTCTGACCCCACAGAGCTGCTTTGGCCATGTGGAAGAGCATCATGTGCTCGCCCAGGACTGCAGAGCCAGCCATGCTCGAACTCCTTGATGTGCTGGGGAGCTGGCCAGAGCACAGCACGTGCACCTCCGATGGGGACCACACGGCTGTCCTTGCCCTGGCTGTGAGTTTCTGCCTTTGCTGGCCCAAGGCCACCTCTCCAGCAGCTCTCCATCCTCCTTCCCCCACGGCATCTCCCTGCCTCAGGCGCTGGGCTGAAACCTGGTCTTGGGGCAGCTTCAGGGCCACCAGGCCCGGTGCTCCCCCTTCGGTGCTCCCCCTTCGTCTCTCCGGGCCTCTCCCTCCCGTACTGGGCCCTGCCACACGGACACCTCAGCACTGAGCGCTGTCTCGGGCTGCTCTATCCTTTGCAGGCAACCGTGGTGATGTGGAAGATCCTCCAGCTGCCCTGTGTGCCACATGTAGTCACCGTGTGTTTCCCCTGCCTCTTTGTGCATCTGCTCTTCCAAGTGCTCTTCAGCACTCTGGATATGCCAGAGGAGGTCGATACCTTCTGGGAGGGATGCCAGCAGCAACACGGCCTTGCCACCAACCCCAGCAGGTGCTCCATGCCAGTCCTCCTGTCCTTGCCACATCCCTGGGCAGGGGCCAGTGCCCCCAGCGTGACCTGGGCTTTGCTCTGCGCACAGCTTTGCAGAGCAGACCCTGAAGGCCCTGCTCTGCCGACTGCACTATGAGGATGTGGTGGTGGCCATGGAAGACAAGGGTGGCTGGGACACACTGCTCTGTGCTGACACCCACCACTGTGCTGTGGGCGTGCTGGCCAGGTGAGACCCCCTGCTCCCCAGCTGTCCCCGGCATGTGTGCCCTGTGCCCCAGGTGCCCCACACAGTCCCCGTGGCCGTGGGCCAGAAGCCCTTGTCACCAAGGGACGGCCAAGGAGGCTGCAAAAGGCTGGGAGAGGAGCGTGCCCAAGAGCAGCAACCTCCCAGAGGGCTCAGCTGCCCCTTCTAGGGTGCTGGAGGAAGGCCAGACCTCTGGGAGGCAGTCCTGGGAGAGGTTTGCCCCCGCTGGCTCAGGGGTTTGGCTCCTATTTCCTCCTGTCAGAGAAATGCGCCGCGCATCCGAAGCCGTGTGTTCCGCGATTGCATTCCAGCTGCTCGGGCTGCTCAGCAAAGACACGCCATGCCGGGATTTGGCCGCCCTGGCGTTCCTTGTGGAGGTGAGCCTGAAGGCCAGCGCTGCCTCGCTCAGCTGCCTCCCGGCTCTCTGCCCTCTCTTGGCCGCAGTGCCTGGGACGGAGCCCGCGCTCTGTGCTGCTGCCTGGGCCCGGCCCTGTGCGGTTCTGGGCTCCCGCCGGCCGCTCCCCCGTCACTGCCCTGTGCCTTTCAGGTCCTGGAGCGCCTGAACCTGAGTGAATGCCGTGACAGCGTCCTGGAGTTCTTGTCAAAGAACCTGCAGAGCGAGTGCAGGGGGAGGCGTCGCTTGGCACTCAGAGGCCTCGTGGTGCTCGGCACCACCAGTGCCTCGGTGAGCAGAGCGCAGGGGCTGAAGCCGTGTTGCCAGCGTGGGGCTCTGGAAGGCAGTCCCTGGGGCTCGGCTGGCCTTGGGGCACTGAGGCAGCTGCTGCCAGCTCTCCTGCCTCCTGCTGCAGCTGCCCCAGTGCTTTGGCACAGGCCTTTGGCCCCTGGGCCCTGTGGCAGCAGGATGGTGTTTCACACACTTGTGTTCCACAAGTAGATGGCCAGAAGGATGTGGAGCCTGCATGAAAGGCTCGTGGAGCTCCTGCAGGAAAATGACGGCGTCATGCTCAGGATGACCGCAGTTCTCCTCAGAGCTGTATTTCTCTGCAAAGAGGCCCCAATAACCAGCGCCCTCGCCCTGCAGCTGGCTGAGGCGCTCCTGCCACTCTTTGACAACGTAAGGCTCTGCGCCTCCAGCCACGGCCAGCGGGTGCTACCCGCACACTTTGTGCCCTGTGCACTTACAGGCTGTGCCCAGCTGGGCCTGAAGCAGCTGACGCTGAGGTCTTTCTTCCTTCCTTTCATACAGGAGGATAGCCAGGTGCAGTTGAGCTCCATGTTTATCTTCCGAGACATGCTGGATCGTTTTCCGGAAGAGGAAAAAAAGGCCCTGAAGGCACACGTGTGCCAGAGCCTGCTGCCACTCTCCTTCCACTGCCAGGATGAGAACCAGCAAGTGGCAGAGGTGAGGACTCGGCAGCTGCTGCTGTTCCCCTGGCAGGGGCTGGGCTGCCCCTGCCCTGGCACCTCGCAGGCTGCAGCCTCCTGCTGGCCTTGGCACAGGGACGGGTCCTGTGCCCTGGGCTGTGGGGCCATCTCCGCGTCTCTGCTGCTCTCCAGGCTTCTCAGGAAACGCTGCTTTGTGCGGCCGAGTTCCTGAAGCAGAGGGATCTCGAAAAGCTGCTGAAGAACCAGAAGCCGTGGAAGTTCACCGAGTGCCTGGTAAGGAGGGCCGGGAAGCCGCAGCCCCAGCCTGGAGAAGCCCCCTGAGCGCGGTGCTCGGTGTGCGGGCTGGCAGCTGTGCCCCTGCCCGCTGCTGCAGCCCGAGGCCGCGCAGGCTCTGCTCCAGGCTCCTGCGGCCCGAGCCGGGTGCCCATGGAGCCCCGGCCCGGCGGGGCTGCGGGGCCAACCCTTCCCTCCTGCCGCTCTCTGCAGCTGGCAGAGGACAGCAGCAGCGTGGCCGAGCACCTGCGCCGGGCCCTGCCCTACCTGCAGAGCCCACAGGAGCCCCTGCGAGAGGCAGCCGTCAGGTTCATGGGTGAGCCACGAGCCGGGCCAGGAGGCCGTGTGGGCACAGGGCTGGCAGCGCCGCTGGCAGGGAGCTGTGCCGCCGGGCCTGACAGGCTCTGTGTTCCCAGGGACGGCCGGGCGGTACCTGAGGGGGAGGAAGGAAGAGCTCCAGCTCATCTCTGAGGGTGAGTGAGGGCAGCGGGCTGCCAGCGGGGGCTGGCGGGGAGCTGCGAGCCCTGCCCCGGCTGCGGAGGGCTCTGCTCCCCTTGCGGACCAGGGCCGGCGTGGGCAGAGCACACAGAGGTTTCAGGGCACCTGGGGGATTCCTGGCCAGCAGCTTCGGGCTGATCCAGCTGGTCCCTGCTCCCTGCTGGCCATGGCCAGAGCCGGCTGGGATGGCCCTGGCACGGGGCTCTCCTTGGGTCCCCTCAGATGCAGGTCCCCTCGGGAACTGACCATGGCTCTGTTCCTCTCTCTTTCAGCCCTTGAAGGCATGGCCAATGACATCAGTGTCCCTGTCGGAAGCCTGGCAGTTCAAACATTGTACGTCCTCCAGGGAACAGAGAGAGCTCCATATTCCAACTTTGGCAACCTGCATGATCGGCTCCGCAGGGCATGGAGGAGACGGCCTCGTCTGTCGGGGCTCGGCTGGCTGCGCTGCTGGAGCTCTGCAGAGAGCTGATCCCAGAGGCTCTGTCTGCTGGGGCCGCCCGAGCCAGCATGAATGTTTCGTTTCTTTAAGATTGTTCTTTCTGTCTTTTTGGTTTACTTTAGGATATAAATATAGGATGTGTTGTAATAGACAGACTCCCAGGATCTTTCTTTTGCTGCCCAGGTTCTGCAGGGTCTAGGGGAAGAGGGACAAAAGGGCTCCTGGGCTCAGCAAGCTGCCCAGGCATGCAGGGTTGCAGGGAAAATGGCCAGAAGCCCCTTGGCCTTTGGTGGTTCTGCCAAAGCCTTTGTGCTGCCCACAGAGCAGATGGGCAGGGGCTGGAGCTGTGGGGATCTCTGTGAGAGAGGTGCCTGGAGATGGCCACAAGCCCTGTCCCAGGCAGGAAGCGCCATCCGTGTCCTCCTGCCCGTGTGTTGCTGCCTGGATTGCTGAGGGCTCCCAGGTGCCTCTGGATGGGCTCCTCTGGAGCTCCTGTGGGGCTGCGGCGCTGCTGCCGGGCAGGTTGGCCGGGCTGGGGAGAGCCTGAGGGGACGGGGCCACGAAGGGATGAGGGGCTGCGGAAGTCCTGACAGGACAAGGCAGTGGGAAGGCACGGGGGGGTCGTGTGAGGGAGTGGGTAACGTTGGCTCGGGGAGAAAAGTGGGTTGGAGCCAAAGAGACCACTCACCCCGATGTTCCTGTGGCAAACAGAGCACCTCAAGCCCTTCCTTCTAAAGGGCCTTTGAAAAACCCAGTCTGGATGATTTCACTGGTCTGATCTCTGTTCCCCTTCAGATTCTGGCCTGGGGAATGCCTGCAGCCTTGGGAGAGCTGTGATGGGCCAGGCCCCTGTCAGTCAAACCAGGGCTGGTACATTCACCCCGTACAAGCCAGCCTGCACGGTGACACGGCAACAGAGTGCGAGGCACAGCTGCGGGTGCTCCCCGTGAACCTCAGCTCTGGGACCACTGCCTGCCCCAAGCTTCAGGGGCTGCAGGGGGAGCCCGGCTGGGCTCTGCCCTGGGGCCATCCTGCAGGGACAGCTGCACACAGGGAGCATTCCCTGCCACAAAGAGCCAAGCCAGGGCTGCAGGGCAGCTGCTCCAGCCCCGACTGCACTGCTGAGTGCTGTGCTCTGGGGCTGGGGCTCCCCACACAGGGGACTGCACTGGTGTGCCAGAGGGTGTCGGAATCTGTGGGTGTTGGTGATTCCGAGATTGTAGAAAGTCTCTGTCTTTCTGCCCCGTTGCCAAAGAAGAAGCCATAATTCGTCTGTGCTGTTTTCAAGGTTGTTTATTCTGTTTATCTCTAACATGTTCTGCTGCCCTGCCGCAGGTCTGTCCTGCAGGGCAGTGTGTGGGGCTCTGCCCTCAGTGGGATGTTACAAACATTAAATACCAGAAATTACGTGTACTATATTTACAATAATGTGCCAATATCTATCATCTACGTTGAACAGTGTGTCCCCAGCCTAAACCAACAGAAAAATGCCAACATCACCAAGAACATGGAGGTAAGGAAGAAGAAGGAGGAAGAACAGGATCAGGCCCACTTTCCTCCATCTTAGAACTCCTGACCCCCCTGTACAAAGTAAAACCCCCCTGTACAGGTGTTAAAACCCCCCTGTACAATACTAAAAAATTTTCCCCTCTAATTTGTGACTACTTTTACTATACCATCCAACCCTCTGTGACTGCTTGTTCCACCTTCAAAGTTGGTAACTCATTCCATGATTCAAACTCAAGATCACAGCTGTTTTCAGCTGCTTGCCAGGGTCTAAAATGCTTCTGACCAAGGCCTGGAACCTCTGAAAATGTCTGAGGGACATTTTGAGTTCCGACATCAGGGGACAGAGAAGCTGCAGCTTCCACCTAACTGAGGTGGGTGCGTGGGCTGGGAAGAGTGGGGAGGCTCAAGGGGATTCACAGAGCTCATCCTGCTGCAAGGATGAGGAAAAGGGAGCGGGAACTCAGCAGTGAGGAGAGCTGGGGGCTGGAGAGCAGCTCTGAATGACACTAAAATCCCACTGGACTTCTGAGACATTGCTGCTCCTCAGCCAGTGACAGGATGAGTCCCTAAGCCTGGGGCTCAGCCTTCCTCGTGGTGAGGGGCACCAAGGAAGGCAACAGTGTGATGGAGACTGGAATGGGCTGGGAACTCACTGGGGGAAAAGAGGGAGCAGTTGGGAAGAAAAAGGCAGGTGGGGGAGAGAACAGTTCAGAGAAGGGCTGAGCTACAGCTTGAGCAAGGTGCAAAACGTCATTTGGGGTCATCCCAGATTGATTTCATTTCAGAAGTTATTGAACAAGTTTATTTTTTGGGTGGCTGCATGTTTTTCCTTGGAGGTGTACACTCTGCAAACTTGAGCTGTGCTGCTGAAATGCTCAATCCAGTCTGTGCTGCAGGGCACCTTGTTATGTGTAGTAGATATAATTTGCGCCATTTCTAATATGATATATGTGATATTGAATATTTGTTAGAGCATACATGTCTGTATTAGGATTCCCCCCCCTCACAGGCGCAGGTGAGACCGGGTGTAGATTGGAAACTGATTTACAAGTAAGAAGGTACAGCTCGCCAGGAGATGGGCCATGTCTGGGGAGATACAGAAACCCCAGGTGCTGATCGTTAGCGTGAACGACCCGAGATGGATATCATGGAAATCCTGAGGCGTGAATACAGCGTTCCCGTAAATTTCATCAAAGGATTCAACAAACTCCAGACAGTGATTTGTTCTCCCTCATCATCAAAAAAGAAGAAAAGACTGATTGCTGAAATCTTGGCCTCAGGCGGAACTTTCCGTATAAAAACTGCTTGTACCAGGATGGAGGTGTGTGGGCAGAGAGGAAAACCTCTGCTGAGGCTGACCTCTTTGTTGCACACCCAGGGCCGACCCCGGGCTCGGCTCTGTTCTTTCCTTGTGGCTGGCTAGATAAAATTTGATTGTAAAATAAATATTTTATTTTTCATATTAATTTGGCTGGACAAATTTTCATTTATAACAAACTTGGTGACCCCTTACGTGATCTGGTTTGGGGGTATCCTGGGAGTTCCCTCTCCTGGATCCGGGCGGCGCCCTGCTGATTTTAGCAGCCGGACAGGACCGCAGAACCCCACGGAACCAACCAGATTCCAAAAGCAGCAAAAAAAAGCCACATTAAGGAAAGGATATAAACGGGCCCAGAGCTCTCGGAATTCGGAGCTAAATCTCCGAGGCTGCAGCAATTTTTCACTCGTAAAATCAACGTGCACGAAGAATCCACGCGGGAAAAGGAGCTGTGAGTACTGGGTGGTTGGGTGGCGCGTGGGTGGGTGTGTGTTTGAGTGAGACGTGGCATAGCCACGGCGCGAGTGAGGACCCCAATAAACCGCAGTTCCACTAGCCCGCGAGGGCGGTGGTCGGCTAAGGGGGAAGCGAAAGGACTCGGGTTTAACTCACAACACGCATACGACCTGAAACTGTGGGAGTTTACAGGGATCCACTCACGGACGGGTCGGGGGAGGGAAGGTACGTTCTCGTGGACTCGAGAAATTGGTAAACCTCACCGGCTCTGGGCTCGGGGAGCCCAGGAAAACAGGTAAAAAAGAGCTCACTCATTTCCCAGCCGAAAAACCCACAGATCGGTTTGCTGTGTGGTCATTTAGGTTGGCAAGGTTCGGTCGAGAGAAGACCGGTTTAAACACTTGGTAAAAACTCAGTTCGGGGTAAGACTGAAATAAATATTTTAGCACGCGGGTAACTGACTTCTCGGAACAACTTGTGGACACTGACTTGGAATACGGTAAGAAAACTTTAAATATGGGACAAGTGAACAGTAAAATACCCCTTAAGTTAATGTTTTAAAAGGCTGCGCAGCTCCGTGTAGCCGCAGGCAGCGTGGCTCTGCAGTTTTTAAAACTCGCGCGGCGGCGGCTCCCGGTGGCGGCGGCTTCGGTTTCCCCGCGGCGGGAGGGGGAAGCGGAGGAGGCTCCGACTTACGCCGATAGCGGCGGGGGCGGCGGCGGCTCCGGTGGTGGCGGGGGAGCACAGCTCGGGCTTTCCTGCCACACACAGGCAGCGGGGGAGCCCGGCTCGGGCTTTCCTGACACACACGGGCGGGGGGGAGCACGGCTCGGGCTTTCCTGCCACACACGGGCAGCGGGGAGCCAGGCTCGGCTTTCCTGACACGCACGGGCAGGGGGGAGCACGGCTCGGGCTTTCCTGCCACACATGGGCAGCGGGGGAGCCCGGCTCGGGCTTTCCTGCCGCGCATGGGCAGCACTGGTCGCCGCTCGGCCACGTGGCGTGGGGAAACCCGGTCCTGCAGGCGGCAGTTTTAAAAACAGCACAAGCTGCTGCTACTGCTCTGCAGGGCTGGAATCTAAGTGCTTTTGGCTTCTCGACCACGGGTTTTTGGGAATCGGTAGCGAATTTGTCTTGTTTCTGATCAATATAAAGTTGTGCTGTGCATTTTACGCCTAAAATGAGAGTGGGACAATGAAGAGCTAGATTATGCCAGGCTATAGGAACATGCCAGCGCGTGGCTGTTCCCTATTAAGACAACTGGCTACAAGGTAAGTACGGGGCAGCTGCTACCCCCATATCAAGTTCCTCCATCACAAGCACAAGTCTCGGCAGCCTCCACTCCCCCCCTCCCCCCCCCCAGATCAGTCTGCACCACCACCTAATACACAAGTCTCCGATGCAGGCGCTCCGGGACCGTCCCAACCCCCACCCCCCCTCTCCACACAGTCCGGGGAGACACACACACACGCATGCCACACCGGGGAAAGCACGTCCCCTCCTGCCAGTAGAACTCGGCAAAAAAAAAAACAAACAAGGAAAGGAAACACGGGAGATAGCGATGATGAAAGGGACAGACCTAATCTAATACCCCTTAAGGGGGGTCCCCACGGCTCCCGGAATAATTGGGTTTGTAAATATTCCCATTAACACGGGAGATGTAAGGGCTTTCAAAAAGGAAATAGGAAAATTGATGGATGATCCATTGGGGGTGGCAGAAAGGTTGGACGAATTTTTGGGAGATAGCATATATTCATATGATGATATCTCGGCTATATTAAGATCCTTGTTTACTACTGAAGAGCGAGATATGATAAGGCAGACTGCCATAAAGGACTGAGAATTCAGAAACCCCCAGGGTGGGGGCGGGGCAGAAAAGTAGCCAGAACAAAGCCCATCATGGACCTGTTACAGTATTTTTGAGAGAAAGAGGGCATGAATTGTGAAAGTTGAGCTACTCCAGGCTAGGCCTCAGATTGAGGCCTGGTGGGGCCCTCAAAGCCTCTGACGCAGTTAGAAATTCAGGGTTGTGGCGCAGGTAGAAAATAGTCTTAAGGTACTGTAGGGACCACGGGGTGTGAACTAGTATAGGTTTTATGGTGTACAGTGCAGGCCGTTTTAAGGAAAAGGTAAACAATGTTAGCCTACCAATCAGAGTGTCTTTGTTTTTGTAAACTATGTAGAAGCTTATATAAACTACCGTCTGATTTTGAATAAACGGAAAACGCTTGATGAACCACATTGGTTTGAACCTGCGTTTGTCTTGTCCAGCTTTCCGTTTTTCTGAGGTTCCCTGGCTTTAAGTGGCGCCCGCACAGGGACTCAGGAGGCTCCGAGAAGGCTGCCAAATTACTTTTAGAGTAACGGGCAGTCAGGTTTGAGTCGCGCGACAGGAATTTAGGTCCAAATCGCCTCATGGTGACGGGACCGGGATCCCAAATTCACTTTTTGTGAACGGGGATCAGGTGGAACGGAGCAGAAGTCTCCAAACTCCGAATTGGGCCGTTTCCCAACGGGAGGAAAAAGACTCTTCGCATTGTTGTTTGCTTGCGAGAGTCCGTTGGAGCAGTGGGAAGACCTCGGTGTTCACAAGGTACCTGAACGGCGGGTGTGGACGTGGCCGGGGCCGGAGAGCTGGAGCGGGGGTGCCGCCTTGCCGAAGAAAAGCGAGAGCGAAGCAACCCGCGGAGACTGAGGTAAGCCGCGTGCAGAAAGAGAGGGTGAAAGTTCACCATGGATGGAGATTTACAGGCTTCAGTGCGGCTGCTCTTTCATATTCTCTCAAAGAGAGCTGAAAAAGTTAAAGAAGCCGATTTAGAACAGTTGGTCATTTGGGCAAGAAGCAAAGGCAAGCTGCAAAAACCTTCCCTGCTTTTTAGTGAAACCGAGTGGCGAGAGCTGGGCCAGCTGCTCTGGGATGCAGTGATAGAGGGCAAAAAGGACAAGAAAACACTATTAGAGCTTGGAGGTGTTTGGAAGAAAGTTTCACATACCTTACAAAGCATGGCCGCGGAGAAAGAGGCAGCGGAAGCTGCCATTCGAGCATTCGAACAGTCTACAGCAGAACAAATAGAAACGCGAAAGCCATCGCGGGTTGAAAAATTCTTTAATGTTTGTAATATGCGGCCAGTGCGCGGGCAGAAAGCCCCAGTCAGCCCCTCTGTCAGAGATGTTGTCGCTCGTTTGGAGGGCGGCACGGAGCTGGGCAGCGCGGGGCCGGCCGGCGCGAGACGGAGCGGGGTTGCGGCCGCGCCCGGAACGGAAGTCTGCTCCCGAGCAGCGGATGTTAACAGCTCAGCGGCTCCGCGGAGTGAGGCAGACCAGGAAGTGACCCTCCCGGGTCCCTTGGGAGGCGGGGAGACACCTGAGGAGGCAGGCGGAGTTGGTGATGAAACAGGGCTGAGTCAGGAGGAGGAACTCGGGGGCGGAGATCAAGGCAGAGACCAGGGCGGAGACGGGAGCGGGGCGGCGTCGGCCCCTCGCCCCCCCGCAGCGGCTGCGGCTGCCGCGGCTGCGTGCAAACGCAGAGGAGCGGCCCGCCGATACCCGCCGGCGGCGGCGGCCGCGGCCAGCAGCCTGGCGCGGTTTGGAGGGGCTGGACACCTCAATGCTAGCGGAGTGGCAGAAGTAGCCACCCAAACAACACCAGAGCACAGCCCCGAAAATGCCAGTTCCCACCCCACCACCGTGGCGCGGCACTGCCCACTCCCACCGAGTTCAGATTCTGACGACTCAGAGCCAGACTTTCCGGTTGCCAATTGCAGCAGGGACAAGCGATCACAGAACAAGATACAAAGACCAAATACGTTACAGGAAAAAATAGCCCGCCTTGCCACCCTTTCAAATCGTCAGGCTCAACCAGTGGAACCTTCCACTGGACAGCAATTGGCATCGCCAGCAGTTTTAAAAAATCCCTTGCAGTCCCGATGGGCGTCAGTTGTGAAAGATGCTCTTTTAGACGGTGACTGGAAAGCTGCCAGCTCCCTGGTTTGTCCTGTCATAGTGTCTAATGGGAATGCCATCTGGGAGCCCCATGACTGGAAAATCCTACAGTCAGCTAAGCAGACAGTCACCACTTATGGGATCAGATCAGAAGCAGCCAGGAACATCATTCAGTATATATTCACAGCAGATGTGCTTTGTCCTAGTGATTCGTCTAACATTGCATCCCTGCTTCTGACACCTTCTCAATTCCTCATGTTTGAAAGGGAATGGAAACGGTTGGCAGTTGAGGAGGCCAACAAACATACAGATGCGGGAGACCCCTTTTTTGGAGTCCAGCCAGATATGCTGACTGGGCAGGGACCATATGCAACCAATCAGGTACAACTTACCTTTCCTATTGAAATACATCAATTGTCACAGCAATTGGCTCATCAAGCTTTGCTTTTGGTACCGGACAAGAAAAAGTCAGCATCCTATGCCACCATAAAGCAAGGAGCCACTGAACCATTCGGACAATTTATTGATAGGCTGTCAGCTGCTTTAAAGGATGCACCTGACGTGCCACCAGACGTTCAGGAACATTTATTCCGATCCCTTGCTTTTGAAAATGCTAACCCACCCACCAGAACCATCCTAGCCACCCTCCCTCAGGGCTGTCCAGTCGATGAGATGCTTGTCAGAGCCACACGCGCAGAACAGAGCAACCAAGCTGCGGCATTCGCCGCAACCATCCAGGATGCAATTGAACAACAAGGACACATAATTGCAGCTGCTTTATCAAGCAACAACACAAGGAGACAAAAGACGTAATGAAAAACTATAGCAATACTGAGTGTTTTCCAAGATACCAAGAAGGATGGACATTATGCAAATCAAAGTTATTTCAAATACAATGTGGATGAAAATTACTGTAAAACAAAAAAGGATAGAAATGTTATGAATGCTTGACAAGATTGTTTTAAACTATTTTAAACATTTCTTGTTAATAGGTTGATCATATAATGTAAGTTGTCTGATTTTTGTGATAAGAATTATTATTAAGATGTTAAGGTATTGAGGTGTTGTTTTAATATTTACAGTCAGTTTTCATATGTTTTATGGGGTTTTTTTTTTAGGTGATTGATTGTGAGATGTATTTTTCAGGATCCTGTGTGCTTGATTTTTTAACTACTCATGTGTTTTCTTTATTCAATTTTCTATGCAGCTGCAGTTCATCTTTTAGAAATTTATAGTCCAAGTTCTAGTTCAAGATTTCAGACTTCAAATTCTCAGATTTTTGAAGAAAAGGTTTGTTGTATTTAGAGAATTTTTGTCTTGAAACAAATTTTAGACAGGTTCAATCATTTGATGTTTTGATAAATTGTTAATAATAAGGTTTTTCACTTATAACTGTTATTTTTAAGACTTTTGTTTTAAACATATCCTCCAATTAGAGTTTGAGCTCTGGCCAGGCTCTGGCTCTACGTGGATGGTGTGATTGATCCAGGTGTTTTCTGCATCAAAAAAGTATTCAAGTCCTTTTGGCTTGACAATTTGACCATACAGGACAGCTGAGCCTCAAAGGGGTTTTGGAGAGACATGATCCGGACATGTTTTATCCAAATCTCTGTTGTTTTAAGGTTTTTCAGCTGCTGCAGACTCTGGGATGACAATTTGATAGTGTAGCACTTGGTAACTGTGATTTTATATGTAATATTGATTGTGTATTGTTTGATTGATTTTTATTTGTTGTTAGTTTCTTTACTATATGCATTGTTTTGTTCTTAATGTTTTTCATGTTTATAACAAAGCTGTTGATATTTCCATTTCTTCATGCAAGTTTTAGGGAACAGAATTGAGAGAGGACCCTCCAGCCCCTGTGGGAGTGTTGGGTTTGTTTGTGTTTTAACAGGTGCAGAATCTGGATGGATTTCAGTGAAGACTGTGGAACTTATCAATTGCAAGAGGGCACTGATCTCTCCACAAGTGGATCAGAGGATGCACAGCAAAAGTGGATTGTGCAAAGATTTGTGTTTCACCCACAGAAGATCGTGGCCTTTGAGTTTTTTTTTATATAAGTGTGTTTTTAATGATGTTATAGAATTTTTTTTTGCTAAGTTTTTAATAAGTTTTAGTAATGCCTGTGATTTTTCTGTTCATCTTGCCATTGTCTTTCAATGGCAAAAGAAAAAGAGGGAGGTCCCAACGGGGATCAACAGAAATTTTACTTGAGTGAGTGTTTTTACCCATCCAACCAAGAAGTCGTGTGATGGACAGGACAGATGCTCTTGCTGCATTGATACGAAAAGGCAGAAACAGAATTTTAAAAATAGATGAAACAGAAAAATAAGTTGAAATATCATAAGTGCGAAGTTAGATTTATCAGAAGTTAGTTTATTAGAAGTTATAGTTTATGTTTAGAATTAAGATTGTTTCTTTCATGTTAGACAGGGCATTCAAGAACCTGAGAAGAATGTGGTGGGCCTCAATGTTTTTATTTCGCACTTGTTTAATTTTTGGAGTCTCGTTGGGTCCCATGGCAGAGTTCAAGACTTGGACCTGAGCTCAAATAAGTTTAAATAGCACTCTGGGAGCGCAAGCTGTTGCATTTGTGCAAAACCTTAAATTTACTGATGATAGTTTTCAAGAATTTGGTCTTTTGGGTTCTGTCCCAGGAAATTACTGTTTGATATTTGGATCTTATGCTGCCAAACCAACTCAAGAAAATGGAAAATTGACAGATGACAACACTTGATTGTCTCCCAGATCACCATTGTATTACAACTATTTAGAATATTGTAACAATTCGACTCCAAGAGGTAGTGCAGGAAAAACTGCCCCCAGGAACCTTCCTCATTTGTGGGGACCGAGCCTGGTCAGCAGTCCCTCAAAATGCTAGGGGAGGCCCATGTTATATCGGTAGGTTGATGCTTTTTGCTCCCACCATACATCAGGTTCTCGAATTGCCTCAGAAGACTCAACGAGCCAAACGCAGTGTTCTCCAAATGGACACTTCATTTGATAACTGGCTCAATTCTTCAGGTTTTTCTGGCTGGGTCAAAGACAGTGTGTGCAAAAATTAGTTCATTGAGCCTTCACTCCAGCCTGAGTAGCTCAAAAGAAAAAGAGGGAATTGTTACAGTATTTTTGAGAGAAAGAGGGCATGAATTGTGAAAGTTGAGCTACTCCAGGCTAGGCCTCAGATTGAGGCCTGGTGGGGCCCTCAAAGCCTCTGACGCAGTTAGAAATTCAGGGTTGTGGCGCAGGTAGAAAATAGTCTTAAGGTACTGTAGGGACCACGGGGTGTGAACTAGTATAGGTTTTATGGTGTACAGTGCAGGCCGTTTTAAGGAAAAGGTAAACAATGTTAGCCTACCAATCAGAGTGTCTTTGTTTTTGTAAACTATGTAGAAGCTTATATAAACTACCGTCTGATTTTGAATAAACGGAAAACGCTTGATGAACCACATTGGTTTGAACCTGCGTTTGTCTTGTCCAGCTTTCCGTTTTTCTGAGGTTCCCTGGCTTTATGGACCGACCCTGAATCCCCTGTGGGAGTGGTCCTTTTAAAAACACAATTCGTTACTAAATCATGGGAAGACATTCGAAGGAGTTAGAAAAAAAAAATAGATAATTGGCAAGAGAAGAGCTTACAGGAACTATTGAGGGAAGCACAAAAGGTGTATACGAGAAGGGATGAGGAGAAACAAAAAACGCAGGCCAGGGTGTTGGTGACAGCAGTAAGGGAAGCACAAGCACAAACGGCTGAGTCATCAGCTCCGGCCAGGGGGCCCCAGGGAAAGCCGGCACACACCCAAAAGAAAAACAAACAGGTAAGTGCCCCTGAATGTTTTTACTGTAAAAAGAAAGGACACCTCAAGAGGGACTGTAAGAAACGAATAAAGGATGAAAAGGTCTTTCAAGAAGAATAGAGGTGTCAGGGGCTTTATGATCTGGGGTCACAGACATCAAGACAGCCCTTGATAAAACTGAAGGTTGGACCCCAAAAACAGGAACTAGTCTTTTTAGTTGATTCTGGAGCAGAAAAAAACCACAGTTCAAAGACTGCCTCCTGGATGTATCAAAGGTAAGGATTTCATGACTGTGATTGGGGCTGAAGGGGAGCCCTTTCAAGTCCCCGTCCTAAGGAATGTAGAAATAGAATCAGATAATAAAATCTGTGCTGGGGATGTTTTATTAGTAGAAGAAACAGAATACAATTTATTGGGAAGGGATTTAATGGTGATGTTAGGAATAAGTATAATTGCAAAAGACTCACAACTCATGGTAAGTTTATACAACCTAACTACTGAGGATGAAAAGAAAATTGATCCCAGGGTTTGGCACACTCCGGGGGAAGCTGGAAAATTAGACATGGAACCAATTCACCTTGAAATTGAGAGACCAGACGACCCCATAAGGGTAAAACAGTATCCCATACCCCTAGAGGGAAGGAAGGGATTGAAACCAATAATTGAAGATTTAATAAAAAGAGGCACTTTGGAGCCCTGCATGTCAAGCTGGACTTGTCCTCTAGCTGAGGGAAGCCGTGATTATTTTGCCTTCCAATGGGAGGACCCAGACACACATAGAAAGCAACAACTAAGATAGACTTCTCTTCCTCAAGGGTTTGTAGACTCACCAAATCTCTTTGGTCAGGCCCTGGAAAAGGTGCTTAGCGAATTTGTGCCAGTCCAGGGAACCAAACTATTGCAATATGTAGACGACTTACTAGTAGCCGGCTCTAAGGAGGACGAAGTAAGGACTGGAACTATAGCTCTGTTAAACTTCCTGGGAGGACGAGGGTTGAAAGTTTCAAAGTCTAAATTACAATTCACTGAACCTGAAGTGAAATACTTGGGACATTAGCTGACAAAGGGAAAAAAGAAACTAGACCCAGACCAAGTAGCAGGGATAATTGCATTGCCCCCTCCCCAGACAAAAAGAGAAGTCAGGCAATTGCTGGGACTTTTGGGCTTTTGCAGACAATGGATCGAAGGGTACAGTGAAAAGGTAAGGTTTTTATATGACAAACTTACCACAGACAGACTTAAGTGGACCGATAAAGATGAAGAGAGCTACAGAGGATTGAAAGAAACCCTCATGGCAGCTCCAGTATTGAGTCTCCCTGACCTAAAAAGGCCCTTTCAGCTCTTTGTAGATGTGAACAACCACACTGCCCACGGAGTTCTGACCCAGGACTGGGCAGGGGCCAAAAAAAAAACCAGTTGGATATCTGTCCAAACTCCTGGACCCTGTCAGCAGGGGATGGCCCACCTGCTTACAAGCAATTGTGGCAGTAGCAATATTAGTAAAAGAAGCCAAAAAGGTAACATTCGAGGCTTCATTAACCATTTACTCCCCTCACAATGTGAGAAGCATCTTGCAGCAGAAAGCTGACAAGTGGCTGACAGATGCCAGGCTCCTGAAATATGAAGCTATTTTAATCCATTCCCAGGACCTGGAGCTAAAAACTACCCCAGCACAAAATCCTGCCCAGTTTCTGTTTGGGGCAGTCCAAGGGCATCCTCCCCATGACTGTGTTGAAATGGTAGAATTACAGACCAAAATACGACCTGATTTAGAAGAAAAAGAACTCGAAGAAGGGGAAAAATGGTTTGTGGATGGGTCTGCCAGGGTGATAGACAAGAAAAAATCAGGATATGCAGTCATAGATGGGAGGACGGGAGGGGTGATAAAATCTAGGCCCCTGAATGCAGGGTAGTCAGCTCAGGCATGCGAACTGTATGCAATATACAGGGCTTTGCTGGGTCTTGAAGGGAAAAAGGGGACAATTTTCACTAATTCCAAATATACACGGGGGGGGGGGGGGTGCACACCTTTGAGAAAATCTGAGAAAAAAGAGGTCTGCTAAACACACGAGAAAAAGGATTGATTCATGAAGAAATAATTAAACAAATCCTAAAAGCCATTAGAGGGCCAGAAGCTATTGCTATAGTCCATATAACAGGACACCAAACCAGGATGCAATTCAGGACTCGGGGGAACAATTTAGCAGACAAAGAGGCAAAAAGTGCTGCTTTGCTAAAGGTAAGTGCCCCAGAGATTAAAAAAAAAAAAAAAAAAAAAGGGACGCTCAAGAATTCCCCCCCACCCCTCTGGAACAGAGACAGAGGCTTATCGAAAGATCGGGAGACAGTTAAAAGAAGGTAAGTGGAAGTTACGAGATGGGAGGGAATTATTGTCAAAGGAATACACTAAGAAGATTAAAAAAAAAAAAAAAAAAAAAATTTTACACCAACAAACACACTGGGGGGCCCGAGCTCTGGCAGAGCAGTTCCTGAAATTCTTCAGCTGCAAAAGTATATGTAAATTGGCTAAACAAGAAGTACAAGGGTGCGTAACTTAGATAAAAATACCACACCCCATAGCACCCTCAGAGTTCTGGGCCACTCAAAAGAATTAATCAAATGCTAGGAGTCCAATTAGCCAAATTGGTGTTAAAAACAAATGTCATAAATAAAATACATCCCATTAGCCTTATTAAACATAAGAACTATGCCTCATTTTGAAATGGGATTTCCACCTTCTGAAATGTTACATGAGATACCTTATACCCATAATATGCCTGTAGGGCACCCGGGAGTAAAGAATAGACAGATACAACCATTCCTGATAGCATTAAATAAGGATCTCAAGGGGGTGATCATGCAACACAGCACCCCAACCCCCCCTTAGACTTTTTAATATATACAGCAATAAGTAAAATACATCCTGAAGACAAAATACTGGTAAAAACATAAAAAGAGTCAACATTCACGCCTCATTAAGAGGGACCCTATATTATCCTTTTAACTACAAATACTGCTATACAAACTGCAGAAAAGAAGCAGACACACGCGTCAAGAAGTCGATCTCCAGGACCGGGCACCAGAGTGGAAAATCACTCCCCCCCCCAGGAACTTGAAGATGATCCTGCCCGGCCAAGTAAAAAACGGAGAGCATCTCTATCAAACGTTCTTTGCCAGAAGTATAACTATTATCCTCTCATACATTTTTCTTGCAAATACTGTCATAAAGTTTAAAATGTTTGTTACTGACTTAAATCAAGTGGGTTGTGTGGGAAATGCTCTGAGCGGGAAGAAAACCTGACTAGCCGTTTTCTAGTAATAGCCACAAGGCTAATATTGTTCTAATTAGATTCAATAATCTAAATTTTAGGGTTTTTTTCTTTTTCTCATCTCAAAAGGGATTAAGTGGGAAATTACAAACAAAAGCTAAAATTATTATTGTTGAGTGTCATAGATTGAACAACATACCCTGCAGTGCAGACACTAGTAAACTACACCAGTGAGGCATCTTTAAACAGGATATGCGGCTCGGCCTTGGTATGAAACCACAGACAAAGATTCCTGCTGCCAAGAAGATGCCTCACCCCGCCGCTGAATGCACCCCAGTGGGCGCTGGGAACGGCAGAGGGATCCCAGCAGTGGAAGTAGTTCCGGCGAGCCTGAGCCTAACCTTGTGCCTCAGTAACCGCCCAATCCTGAGAAGGGGGAACTCAGTGACAAATACCCAGAAGAAATCGCCTCTTACCTCATAGAACTGCAGCAGGGGTAAGCCTAATAAACGTTGTCTTGACACAAACACTCAACAGAGGGTGTACAAATTCAAAAGAAAATCAAAAACATACCTTGAAAACGGACAGTCAGCTCATAAACCGCATCAAAAGAGCACAAATAGATATAGTTTATAACAAATATATTAGTACTACATGGGTTAGGAAAAGCAAAAGTCTGTTTTGTAACTTATTTTCAAGCTAATTCACCATGTTATAACGCAAACAAATTTGGTATGTGTATAATAGGAAAAACATACCAGGTGGGTGCTAGATAAATGAGTAGTTGAGACAAATAAAAGAAAGACACAAACCCACAAATCTTGCCACAGAATCCCAAATGAAGACTAAAATATAAGGAATTAGAAAATATATATAAACTCTGTAGTTTTATATCGAATAAAATAAAAAGTAGGGCGCAAATTAATAGGTTAATATAAAAGGTGGGGGATTGTTATGTGTAGTAGATATAATTTGCGCCATTTCTAATATGATATATGTGATATTGAATATTTGTTAGAGTATACATGTTTGTATTAGGATTCCCCCCCTCACAGGCGCAGGTGAGACTGGGTGTAGATTGGAAACTGATTTACAAGTAAGAAGGTACAGCTCGCCAGGAGATGGGCCATGTCTGGGGAGATACAGAAACCCCAGGTGCTGATCGTTAGCGTGAATGACCCGAGATGGATATCATGGAAATCCTGAGGCAGATACATGTGAATACAGCGTTCCGTAAATTTCATCAAAGGATTCAACAAACTCCAGACAGTGATTTGTTCTCCCTCATCACCAAAAAAAGAAAATCTTATCAACATATGGACTCTGAATAGAAGAAAAGACTGATTGCTGAAATCTTGGCCTCAGGCGGAACTTTCCCTATAAAAACTGCTTGTACCAGGATGGAGGTGTGTGGGCAGAGAGGAAAACCTCTGCTGAGGCTGACTCCTTGTTGCACATCCAGGGCCGACCCCGGGCTCGGCTCTGTTCTTTCCTTGTGGCTGGCTAGATAGAATTTGATTGTAAAATAAATATTTTATTTTTTCATATTAATTTGGCTGGACAAATTTTCATTTATAACAAACTTTTATTACTCTAAGTGTTAATTTATTACTCTAATTATTAAACTTTTAAAATCTTAAAAACCAAGTGATTGGCATTTTTCACAGAAAGCACCGAAGTCAAGTCAGTAGCTCAAGTGCCAATCTCCTTTGAAAATCGCTGCGGCTCGGCCCGGCTCGGCCCAGCTCGGCCCGGCTCGGCCTGAGCTGGTGTCCATGGCAACCACCCCTGGCATGGGATCTCCATGGAGCTGCCCAGGGACTGACCACAGCAACAGGGGCTGGGGATGGTTGCCATGGAAACTGACCATAGCAACAGGGGCTGGGGATGGTTGCCATGGGAACTGACCATAGCAACAGGTCTGGGATGGTTGCCATGGAAACTGACCATCGCAATGGGGGGTTGATGATGGTCTCCATGGAAACTGAGCACAGCAACAGGGGCTGGTGATGTTTGCCTGTGAAGGAACCGAGTTGCCACAGGCACTCAGAGAGGTTCCATGGGGACTTCCCAAGTCTCCAGGCTCTTCAAGAGCTGGAATGTCACACACAGAGAGACAGGGGCTCCGTGGAGACCTGCCAGGGCTTTCTGGGGATGGTAAGGAGCCGAGTGGTCAGAGGCAGTCACAGCCATTCCATGGTGACATCCCAGCGCACCTTGTGCTGCAAAGGCACCGGTCTGTCACAGGCACTCACAGGGGCTCCACGGTGACATCCCAGGAGTGCCCAGGCTGCCAAAGAGGCGGGAGGTCCCAGACACTCACAGGGTTTCTGTCACAGGCAGAGTGGGAGCTTCGGGCAAAAGCATTATTTCCTTATTGGAGAAACTCCTGCTGAATCATGAGATGGAGAAATGATACCCAGCAGCCACCCTGAATCCCCAAAACCCTCCAGGACGTTTAGACTTCTAAAATTTGTTCAAAGAGAGGAGCCTCTGAGTGGCTGGATCCAATCCCAGCCCCAGACTTTCTCAAAGGTGTAAAAGATTGGACAGGTGGAATTGAACTTCAGTGCAATTTGTCCCACAGGATTAGCGATGGAATCCCAGATATATTTATAGAAATGTAATGGAACAGTTCATACTGAGTGCTACCACACAGCACTTACAGGATGGCCAGGGTACCAGACCCAGGCAGCATGGGTTTACACAGGGCAGATCATGTCTGAGCAACCTGGTCTCCTTCTATGACCAGGTGACCCACTTGGTGGATGCAGGCAGGGCTGTCTGTGGATGTTGGCTATTTAGACTTCAGCAAGGCCTTTGATGCTGTCTCCCACAGCACACTCCTGGAAAAGCTGCAGCCCACGGCTGGGCCAGGAGCGCTCTGTGCTGGGTTAGGAACTGGCTGGATGGCCGGCCCAGAGAGCGGTGCTGAGCGGTGCTGCATCCAGCTGGGGACAGGCACCAGTGGTGTCCCTCAGGGCTCTGTGCTGGGACCAGTTCTATTGAATATTTTTATAGACGACATGGATGAGGGCATTGAGTCCTTCATTGGTCAATTTGCAGAAATACTAAGCTGGGAGCTTGTGTTGATCTGTTGGAAGGAAGGAGGGCTCTGCAGAGAGATTTGGATCGATTGGACGGATGGGCAGAGTCCAACAGCATGAAGTTTACTAAGTCTAAGTGCCGAGTTCTGCATTTTGGACACAAAAATCCCCTACAGCATTACAGGTTGGGGACAGTGTGGCTGGACAGTGTCCAGGCAGAAAGGGACCCGGGGGTGCTGGTGGACAGCCGGTTGGATATGAGCCTGCAATGTGCCTCGGTGGCCAAGAAGGCCAATGGCTCCTGGCCTGCATTAGGAATTGTGTGACCAGCAGGAGCAGGGAGGTCATTCTCCCCCTGTACTCGGCGCTGGTGAGACCGCACCTTGAGTGCTGTGTCCAGTTCTGGGCCCTCAGTTCAGGAAGGACATTGAGATGCTTGAGCACGTCCAGAGGAGGCAACGAGGCGGGTGAGGGGCTTGGAACACAAGCCCTGTGAGGAATGTTTGAGGGAGTTGGGGTTGTTTAGCCTGGAGAAGAGGAGGCTCAGAGGTGACCTTACTGCTCTCTACAGCTCCTGAAGGGAGGCTGCAGACAGGTGGGGTCGGTCTCTTCCACCGGGCAGCAACTGGCAGAACAAGAGGACACAGCCTCAAGCTTTGTCAGGGAAGGTTTAGGTTGGATATTAGGAAAAACTTTTTCACTGAAAGAATAATAAAATACTGGAATTGTCTTCCTAGGGAGGTGGTGGAATCACTATCTCTGGATATGTTTAAAAAAAGACTGGATTTGGCACTTGGTGCTATAGTCTGGTTGTGGTGTTAGGGCACAGGTTGGACTTGATGATCTTAGAGGTCTCTTCCAACCTCATTATTCTGTGATACCGTGATTAAAAAATAAAGTTGTTTCCTTTTACTCTCTTAATCTTAATAAGAGTGCGTGAGTTATTTTGTGTCCTGGTGGAACAGTGTGACATCACAGTGGCTGTGTAACCTCACAGAGATCAGTGTCACATCACAGAGATGTCTGTGTGACATCACAGGGTCAGTGTGACATCACAGGGGCAATATGACATCCCACAGATGTCTGTGTGACATCACAGGGGTGTGTGACATCACAGGAAGGCTGTGTAATTTCACCCTGCTCTTCTAAATGCTTTAAAGTTCTCTTAAAAGTTTTCTCTGCCTCCTAATGTTTACATATTTCTACTAGAGTTCTCATGCACTGTTCATGTAAATAATAATTGTTGTACTTTCTTCCTTGTAAGAAGAGAGAATTGATGGAGTGTTAGTTTAACCAGTGAAGTTAGAGAAGTAGATAGGTCCAAAGTCCAAATGGACTGTTGGATCTCACCCCAATGTATGGTTCATCCCACACCTGTAACCCTCCCCTGAAGCATCAGGTGTCTGTGACCCCATTGGCCCAGGTCTTGTTCCAGCCCACCTTGAAACCCCCTGATAAGGAGTCTCTGAGGAGCCAGACGCCCTCTTGGAATTTCCCCTCTCTTGGAATTTCCCCTCTCTTGGAATTTCCCCTCTCTTGGAATTTCCCCTCTCTTGGAACTCCCCTTCTCCTGGAACTCCCCTTCTCCTGGAACTCCCCTTCTCCTGGAACTCCCCCCCTCTTGGAACTTCCACCCTCTCCTGGAGCATCCTCTTGTCTCTCTCTCCCCCTTGTCTCTCCCTCCCCAGTCCCTCAGGCCCTGCCCCGTGCTGCGTCTGGCGGCTCCAAGCAGGACCTTTCCCCCTCTGTAATAAACCTGATATTCTAAGAGCAGCCTTCAGAGATCTCTCGTCTCCATCCATCCAAACCCTCCTGGAGCACAGCGTCCCCGCACCTCTCTGCCACACAACCTGGCAGCAGCCTGGGCCAGTTCCCCTCTGCCTGAGCGTGCCAGGCAGCAGACGGGGCTGGGACAAGTCCCTCCCAGCTGTCCCTGTTTGTGTGCCAGAAGCCTCTAAGGGTGGGGTGGGGGGCACAAACCAGGGCCCCTCAGAGGCTCACAGGGAGGCCCCACAGCCCCTCCTGCCCACAGCCAAATCTCTCCAGACTGCTCTGCCAGGGCTGGCAGCCTTGGGTTCCTCCACCACCATTTCATGGCTCTGTACCCTGCATTGCTCTACTTCAATTCTTTTGCTGTTAGGTAAAACAGAACACACCACCCAGTTCCAAAACAGGGCAACAGAGACAGTCAGAAAACAGAGCACCCGAGAGGTGGAGTTATTCAGTTTTGTGAAGAACAGGCCCCAGGGAGACTTTATTGCTGCTTTCCAAGACTTCAGAGTAGCTTTAAAGAAAGTGGGGGACACATTTTTTAACAGGGCCAGTTACAATAGAATGTGGGTGAATAGTTTAAAACACAAAGGGGATCTAATCAGAGTAGGTCTAAGGAAGAACTGGTTTACTCGGAGCATGGTGCCACCCTGGCACAGGTTGTCCCAGGACTTGTAGGTGCCCATCCCTGGAACCATCCCAGGTCAGGTGGGACAGGGCTCTGAGCAACCTGATCTCTTTAAAGATGTCCCTGCTCATTGCAGGACACTTGGACCAGAGGACTTTACAGAGCCCTGCCAGCCCTGCCCAGCCCAGCACTGCTCAGCATTTTCATTTGAAGAGCACCAAGAGTGGAGGTGAGGAGAAAGGGGCTCATCTGATGCCTCGGGCCTCACTGGAGGAGGAGCCCATCCCTCGCACACTCTTTCACCTGCAGCCCCTTTGCGTTTTACCTGCAGGAGCTCGTCGGCAGACCAGCGCCGCTCCTCGTCTCTCTGCAGGCAGCAGCTCAGGAAGTCACGCAGCCAAGCCGAGAGGAGCTTGGGCTGCCGCAGCTGAGGCGTCCCTGCTGTGGCTCTCAGGTGTTTAGTCTGGAGAAAAAGGGAACACGAGGCTCCACCTGCTTCTTTCCCATCTGTAACTGCTCTCCAGAGCCCATTGTTTAACCTCCATTCTGCAGTGGCAGTTTCTGCCCTGGCAGAGACCCAGGGATGACTTTCCTTTACCAACAAAAAACCCAAACTCTGATGCCACCACAGCTTTGCCAACATCCTGCCAATCTTGCCTTGGCAGCCGATTTCATTGACTGACCTAGTTAGTGGGAACTACATCAGCAAAAGCACATCTCCTTCTCTGAGGAGTCACACCAGCTGGACAGCCTTTTCGGAAGGGGGACTTTGCTATGTTAACTAATTCCAAGGATTAGTACATGAACGGCATCTCTGCAGTGCTTGTTGATCCCTTAAGCACAGTTGCCATAGAACAAGACTCATCAAGTTTTTTGTCCTGCTCTTGAAAACTATGGTAATTGGAAGAAAAGAAAGGAAATCCACCAGTTAATCCCCAGGTAAAGAAACAAACATTTACAATCCCATATTCAACACAGACACATTAAGATGCATGCACAAATGTATTGGGATGAAAATGCCTGCTTGGGCACGCAGGAGCCACCTGCAGCTCTGTCTCTCAGCAGTCTAAAAATTTCATCTTCCCTTATGTAGCAAAAGAAAAACTTTTCCTGCTCAGAAAAAGGAGAAATGCCATCCCTATGGACACCCTCTGCTCATTTGCCTACTCAAGTCAATGCATGAGTGGTAGGCCCATCCCAGAAAATGCCAGGAAACAAACAGGAGGTTTTGGCAGGCTCTCCCCCTCACCAGGCTCCGGCTTGGTGACGTGGAGAACGTGGCTTGGGCTATGAGAGAAACACGGCCACTAAGTGTTTCAGCAACACTGCACAAGAAGCAGAAGGGACTCTGTGGCCTTGAAGCCTCATACCCAGGTTTCAGGCATCTTTCCCAGTGAGCAGAAACTGCACAGGGGGTTAAGTTCCTCTCTAGAAACCACTGTTTTAGAAACTTTGCTGGGTTTGGGGTTCTTTCCTTCATTTCTGGAAGGATAACACCAGTTCTAAGATGCTCGTTTCTGCTATTGGGGTCATCTACACAGACAAAAGAACTGGAACCACTTATAACCCAAAGGAAAGTGTTGCCTGAGAATGGGGTTTGTTTGCATGTGGTAAGGCTTGAGTTCCACACTGATGCAACCAAAACTGCAGCAGATGCTGATGTGTTGCAGGGACATTTTTAGGTGGAAGTCGTTCCAGCAGATGGCAATGGGATTTTGTCCAATGGCACGCAGAACACGGGGCAGGTGAGAAAGACAAGCGGGATCAGTATTTGCTCCTTACCGTGGCAGGACTTTGGTTCCAGTAAGGAACATTTTGTTCTACCATTTCAATTCCCACAATTCCAAAAGACCATATGTCCACTTTGGGGCCATATGGTTCACGCATCAGCACTTCAGGCGCCATCCACCAAGGAGTCCTGGCTACCGAGGACGGTCTCTTCTCCTCAGGGCCGAGCTCAACAGAGATGCCAAAATCAGCTGAGGGGAAAGCAAAATACTGGTTTTATTTGAATTCTGTGCAATTAGGAAATCGAGCAAAGGAATTCCCCAGTAGAAGTTTGAGAACGTGCTGTTGAATGTCCTGGACAACTGTCCCTGCTCTGTTTCCTCAGGAGTTTAGCCAAGGAAATATGGTATTGGCGACTTTAAAAATCCCCACATTTTTTACACTGCCTTCAGCAGTGGCTTTTGTTCTTTGGAAGCTTTAGACTTGTAACTGCCTCCCTCTGGAAGGGACACACACAGAGCAATGCCACTCTTGGCTGCTTGTTCCTCGTCATACCTCTGTGCACATTGCAACCGTGCCATCAGCTCACAGTGGGGGGGTCCCTGCACTGCCCCCAGCACCATTTTTGGGGAGCTGGCAGTCACTCAAAGCAGCCCCTCACCCCACATCCCTGGAACACTGCACCTGACCAAGGATATACTGACCCAGCTTGACAGAGCCGTCGGCTCCGAAAAGGATGTTGCTGCTCGTCACATCTCGGTGGACTACGTGGTTTGAGTGAAGAAAATCCAGTCCTTGCAGGCACTGAGAGAGAAAACAGAAACAGGAGGGCAAAAATTAGCGCTGTGATTCCATGGCACAAGAAAAGAAACAAAGAATCTAAAAGATGCCCTGTGCGGGGGAATGGCGAGTAATGGCAGAACGCAGCGCCACTGAGAGGAAGAGCTGCTGCTCCAACACTTGCAGAGCAGGACCTTTCTAAGGAAAGGCATGCCAGCTTTTGAAAGAGCAACAGCACCTGCTGTTGTTGTACACTGTCCCCTGCAAACCAGCCAGGATGACTGCTGCTGCAGTGGGTGTGCTCAGAAGCAAAGCGCATTTTGGCTGCACTACTGTGGTTTTTAGCTGAGGACTGAGAGAAATGAGTCTCCCCTTTTTCCTTTGCTGTTCGTTTCAAATCCTGCTACCAGCACCTTTGCTTTTACAAGCAAGGAATGCAGTGAAGACAGGCAAAGGTTTAAGGAGGCAAGATGGAGAACAGCAAATACAAGAGGCAGAGTGAGAATACAGCAGCAGGAGATAAGAGTACAAGAACAGAGTACAGTGAGTGCGAGGGCACTGGCAGGCATTTCACTTGAGATGCTTTTACTTGCCCATAGCATACCAGCAATGCAGAAACAAAGCTTTATACATGAAACCTCTCCTGTTCTGAGCCCCTGTTTCCCAGACAATCCTGCCCAAACCCTTGGAAGCACAGGTGGGATTGCTGACCTCCTGACTGATGGATGCTATGTCACCTTCACACAGGCAGGTCTTGCTGATGACATCGCTCAGAGTGCCTCCGTCCATGTACTCCATGAGCAGCCAGAGTTCCTCACCCAGAAGGGAGCTGAAAGAAGGAAACAAGGGCACGGGGATGAACGTACATGGCTACATTGCTGTTTGGAAAAGACAGGGGTTGATTCTTGTTTTCAGGTCCCTTTGAGACAAAGACAGAATCAAAGCAATAGACATTCCCTCTTGGCTGTGTGTTGTTTGCAATCTGTGCAGTCTCAAGGAGAAAAGAACAGCTGTGAAAAAGGAGATGTCTTAGATGGCCAGCAAGCGGAAAGCGTGGTTTAGTAACAGCCCAGATAAAAAGCCTGTCACGCATGGTGTTTCTGGAAATAAGCACCTAGTCCTCCTGGCATGCATAGCAATGGAAAAGAAGGGCAACAATCCAAGGGAAATCAGCTTTAGGATGGTTCATCAGCATTTAAAAACTTTAAAAAATCAATCCCAAAAAAATGTGGAGGCAGTGAACTTAGAGGGTATTAACTTAGTAAGATACAGATGATCCAGGTTTTGAATAATTTCTGAATAATTTTCGAACTACGTGCGCCAGGGAAGACTCATGCAGACAAGATGCACTCTCTTCTCATCCATTGGAGATGAGTAGAGAAATATTAATACAGAATAATTAAAAGCTCTACTTTCTAAAAGTGACCAAAGTGGGTTTTTAACCTCTCGTGTTTGCTGTATGTAAACACACATTCATGGGATAAGTCCATGACCACTCACCTGTCTAAATAATTCACAACACTGGGACTCCTATGCCTCTTCATGATACTGATTTCATTAACGGTTACTTGCTTCCTCTTCAATCCTTTAAGTATTATTTTCTTTATGGCCACCTAAAATGACACTGAAAATCAGTAACTTGAGAAGTTGGTGGCACGAGACCACAAGGCACATGGAGCGAGTGATTTTGCAATGACGCAGCCGAGCTGTGCCAAACTGCCTCGTGATTAGGCACTGCAGGAACTGGAACTGACATTGCAACAGCCCATTGCTCCGCGCCCTTGGAGGCCAGTTACAGGACACGGGGCCACTGAGGTTTTGCCGTGTCCACTTGCTAACAGTGGTGTCTCAGCTATCACCCACAAACCTCTGAGCACACTCCCTGCTGCTTTGTATGGGATTCAGAAGAAGTGATCCATGCCTCAATACTCTGTAGATACAACTTGGGCGATGGCTTTTAGGGATGCCTTGCAGATCTCTCCCTGTGTGCAGTTCCCAAGTGCAGCACTGCAGGTGCCTGAGGAACTGCCAGTAACTTTCAGATGCATTTTCTGGCAGGCAGAGATGAGAATTCAGGACTCGGAAGCTGTCGCCCCAAAGAGCAGTGAGATGCTCTAAGGCACCACCTTTGTTTTAGCAATTGAGAGCGAGTGAGCACATCCTTCTCCGAAATGAACTGCTGCCCTCTGGGCCTTCTTTTTGGCAGCTGAGAAGGACAAAGACTGTCCCAAATGTATTTTGCAGGCTGGCACCAGTCTGTGCTTCTTTTGCCTTTTCAGCACAGCTCTACCCAAAGCTCTGGCCACAGCTGCCCACACCAGAGGAGAAAGCCCCTCGGGTGCAGCAGAGTCTGCGGGGGCTGTTGACATTTACCTCTCCTCCTGTGGCTTTGTTGAGTGCTCTAACCACATGTCCAAAAGTCCTAGAAACAAAACAGAAGCAGAGAAAGGAGAAGTTGTTTATTTCTTAGAGTGAAAGCCAGCCCACACAGGAGATCTCTGCTGTAAATGCCTAAAACTTGCAGGATGCAGGAGGGCTCTGTCAGAAGGCAGATGATCCTTTTTCCTCTCAAGTGCATGGGCAGTGCCTGGGCCGGTTGCTGAAGCGTTGGGGTTTACTGCCTCAGCTCCTAAAGGGAATTTATTCTTTCATCTTGGGTTTCAGTTTCTAAACTGTGTGGTTCCTATCCTGACCGTGCAATATTTCCTTCCACAAACCATGGGAAAGAAATGTTCCTGAGAACTGTTATTTCACAGCTTTGATAGGGGCTAGGTTGCTCTTTCAGGCAAGCAAGGTTCTTCTTTTTTCATTAGTGTGGCAGTGTGATTTTGAGACATACAAAAATGCTAAAGAAGTTAACACAGAGCTGTCCCACACTTGAGAGACAAAGAGATCTTCCAGGTTCTGTTCCTTGATGCAGGCAAGACCTCAGCAGCATGGAGATGTCTCTGACAATGCTTTCTGAGCACACACACAAATTCTGAGCAGCACTGAAGCGATGGGACAATCTATCCCCAGTATCTGAACACGTTTGCAGCTGGCCTGACTTCACACTGGATAGATCTTCCAGTGAAACACCTGATATACCAGCAAAACACCTGGCCCATGGTTTTGTAGAAGTAACTGTGGCTGGACTCACCCCTTGCCAATATCTTCCAGTTCAGTGTATTTCATCATGGGATTTTCCATGTTCACCATTTTCCTCCCGTTGTCCAGGCTAAAGCTCCCTCAGCACCTTCTCCTTGGCCTTGTGCTCCACAGCCTTCCCCAGCTCCCGTGTCCTTCTCTGCACACGCTCCAGCCCCTCGAGAACTTTCTGCTTCAGAGGGGCCCACAAGTGGACACAGCACTCCCAGCCATGGCCGCAGCGCTGCCCAGCCCAGGGGGACGGTCACTGCCCTGCTCCTGCTGCCCCACTGCTGCTGACACAGGCCAGGGCATCCTTGGCCTTCTTGGCCACCTGGCCACACACTGGCCCACCTTCAGCTGCTCTTGACCGGCACCCCTGCGTCCTTTTGGCCCACGCAGCTCCCCCACCACAAAGTTGCCCGCTTGACTTCAAATAGAGCATCCCCAGTTCCAAGATGTCCTTCCTCTTCTCAGCAACACAAGACAGCAGTCAAGGACTTGCAGCTTCCCCCCCACCCTAGGCACTAATGCCATTCCCAAAGCTGCAGGCTGTGTGCAGCTGTCCCTGCAGGATGGCCCCAGATCAGAGCCCAGCCGGGCTCCCCCTGCAGCCCCTGAAGCTTGGGGCAGGCAGTGGTCCCAGAGCTGAGGTTCACGGGGAGCACCCGCAGCTGTGCCTCGCACTCTGGTGCCGTGTCACCGTGCAGGCTGGCTTGTACGGGGTGAATGTACCAGCCCTGGTTTGACTGACAGGGGCCTGGCCCATCACAGCTCTCCCAAGGCTGCAGGCATTCCCCAGGCCAGAATCTGAAGGGGCACAGAGATCAGACCAGTGAAATCATCCAGACTGGGTTTTTCAAAGGCCCTTTAGAAGGAAGGGCTTGAGAATAAACGTGCTCTGTTTGCCACAGGAACATCGGGGTGAGTGGTCTCTTTGGCTCCAACCCCCTTTCCTCCCCGAGCCAACGTTACCCACTCCCTCACACGTCCCCCCCGTGCCTTCCCACTGCCTTGTCCTGTCAGGGCTTCCGCAGCCCCTCATCCCTTCGTGGCCCCGTTCCCTCAGGCTCTCCCCAGCCCGGCCAACCTGCCCGGCAGCAGCGCCGCAGCCCCACAGGAGCTCCAGAGGAGCCCATCCAGAGGCACCTGGGAGCCCTCAGCAATCCAGGCAGCAACACACGGGCAGGAGGACACGGATGGCGCTTCCTGCCTGGGACAGGGCTTGTGGCCATCTCCAGGCACCGCTCTCACAGAGATCCCCACAGCTCCAGCCCCTGCCCATCTGCTCTGTGGGCAGCACAAAGGCTTCAGCAGAACCACCAAAGGCCAAGGGGCTTCTGGCCATTTTCCCTGCAACCCTGCATGCCTGGGCAGCTTGCTGAGCCCAGGATCCCTTTTGTCCCTCTTCCCCTAGGCCCTGCAGAACCTGGGCAGCAAAAGAAAGATCCTGGGAGTCTGTATATTACAACACATCCTATATTTATATGCTAAAGTAAAACAGAAAGACAGAAAGAACAATCTTAAAGAAATGAAACATTCCTGCTGGCTCGGGCGGCCCCAGCAGACAGAGCCTCTGGGATCAGCTCTCTGCAGAGCTCCAGCAGCGCAGCCAGCCGAGCCCCGACAGACGAGGCCGTCTCCTCCATGCCCTGCGGAGCCGATCATGCAGGTTCTCAAAGATGGAGTATGGAGCTCTCTCTGCTTCCTGGAGGACGTACAATGTTTGAACTGCCAGGCTTGCGACGGGGACACTGATGTCATTGGCCATGCCTTCAAGGGCTGAAAGAGAGAGGAACAGAGCCATGGTCAGTTCCCACATCTGAGGGGATCCGAGGGGACTCTGTGCCAGGGCCATCCCAGCCAGCTCTGGCCACGGCCAGCAGGGAGCAGGGACCAGCTGGATCAGCCCGAAGCTGCTGGCCAGGAATCCCCCAGGTGCCCTGAAACCTCTGTGTGCTCTGCCCACGCCGCCCCTGGTCCGCACAGGGAGCAGAGCCCTCCAAAGCTGGGGTAGGGCTCGCAGCTCCCCGCCAGCCCCCGCTGGCAGCCCGCTGCCCTCACTCACCCTCAGAGATGAGCTGGAGCTCTTCCTTCCTCCCCCTCAGGTACCGCCCGGCCGTCCCTGGGAACACAGAGCCTGTCAGGCCCGGCGGCACAGCTCCCTGCCAGCGGCGCTGCCAGCCCTGTGCCCACACGGCCTCCTGGCCCGGCTCGTGGCTCACCCATGAACCTGACGGCCGCCTCTCGCAGGGGCTCCTGTGGGCTCTGCAGGTAGGGCAGGGCCCGGCGCAGGTGCTCGGCCACGCTGCTGCTGCTGTCCTCTGCCAGCTGCAGAGAGCGGCAGGAGGGAAGGGTTGGCCCCGCAGCCCCGCCAGGCCGGGGCTCCATGGGCACGCGGCTCGGGCCGCAGGAGCCTGGAGCAGAGCCCGCGCGGCCTCGGGCTGCAGCAGCGGGCAGGGGCACAGCTGCCAGCCCGCACACCGAGCACCGCGCTCAGGGGGCTTCTCCAGGCTGGGGCTGCGGCTTCCCGGCCCTCCTTACCAGCCACTCGGTGAACTTCCACGGCTTCTGGTTCTTCAGCAGCTTTTCGAGATCCCTCTGCTTCAGGAACTCGGCCGCACAAAGCAGCGTTTCCTGAGAAGCCTGGAGAGCAGCAGAGACGCGGAGATGGCCCCACAGCCCAGGGCACAGGACCCGTCCCTGTGCCAAGGCCAGCAGGAGGCTGCAGCCTGCGAGGTGCCAGGGCAGGGGCAGCCCAGCCCCTGCCAGGGGAACAGCAGCAGCTGCCGAGTCCTCACCTCTGCCACTCGCTGGTTCTCATCATGGCAGTGGAAGGAGAGTGGCAGCAGGCTCTGGCGCACGTGTGCCTTCAGGGCCTTTTTTTCCTCTTCCGGAAAACGATCCAGCATGTCTCGGAAGATAAACATGGAGCTCAACTGCACCTGGCTATCCTCCTGTATGAAAGGAAGGAAGGAAGACCTCAGCGTCAGCTGCTTCAGGCCCAGCTGGGCACAGCCTGTAAGTGCACAGGGCACAAAGTGTGCGGGTAGCACCCGCTGGCCGTGGCTGGAGGCGCAGAGCCTTACGTTGTCAAAGAGTGGCAGGAGCGCCTCAGCCAGCTGCAGGGCGAGGGTGCTGGTCATTGGGGCACCATTGCAGAGAAATAAACCCCTGAGGAGAACCGCGGTCATCCTGAGCATGACGCCGTCATTTTCCTGCAGGAGCTCCACGAGCCTTTCATGCAGGCTCCACATCCTTATGGCCATCTACTTGTGGAACACAAGTGTGTGAAACACCATCCTGCTGCCAGAGGGCCCAGGGGCCAATGGCCTGTGCCAAAGCACTCGGGCAGCTGCAGCAGGAGGCAGGAGAGCTGGCAGCAGCTGCCTCAGTGCCCCAAGGCCAGCCGAGCCCCAGGGACTGCCTTCCCCAGCCCCACGCTGGCAGCATGGCTTCAGCCCCTGCGCTCTTCTCACCGAGACACTGGTGGTGCCAAGCACCACGAGGCCTCTGAGTGCCAAGCGACGCCTCCCCCTGCACTCGCTCTGCAGGTTCTTTGACAAGAACTCCAGGACGCTGTCACGGCATTCACTCAGGTTCAGGCGCTCCAGGACCTGAAAGGCACAGGGCAGTGACGGGGGAGCGGCCGGCGGGAGCCCAGAACCGCACAGGGCCGGGCCCAGGCAGCAGCACAGGGCGCGGGCTCCGTCCCAGGCACTGCGGCCAAGAGAGGGCAGAGAGCCTGGAGGCAGCTCAGCGAGGCAGCGCTGGCCTTCAGGCTCACCTCCACAAGGAACGCCAGGGCGGCCAAATCCCGGCATGGCGTGTCTTTGCTGAGCAGCCCGAGCAGCTGGAATGCAATCGCGGAACACGCGGCTTCGGATGCCCGGCGCATTTCTCTGACAGGAGGAAATAGGAGCCAAACCCCTGAGCCAGCGGGGGCAAACCTCTCCCAGGACTGCCTCCCCGAGGTCTGGCCTTTCTCCAGCACCCTGCAAGGGGCAGCTGAGCCCTCTGGGAGGTTGCTGCTCTTGGGCACGCTCCTCTCCCAGCCTTTTGCAGCCTCCTTGGCCGTCCCTTGGTGACAAGGCCTTCTGGCCCACGGCCACGGGGACTGTGTGGGGCACCTGGGGCGCAGGGCACACATGCCGGGGACAGCTGGGGAGCAGGGGGTCTCACCTGGCCAGCACGCCCACAGCACAGTGGTGGGTGTCAGCACAGAGCAGTGTGTCCCAGCCACCCTTGTCTTCCATGGCCACCACCACATCCTCATAGTGCAGTCGGCAGAGCAGGGCCTTCAGGGTCTGCTCTGCAAAGCTGTGCACAGAGCAAAGCCCAGGTCACGCTGGGGGCACTGGCCCCTGCCCAGGGATGTGGCAAGGACAGGAGGACTGGCATGGAGCACCTGCTGGGGTTGGTGGCAAGGCCGTGTTGCTGCTGGCATCCCTTCCAGAAGGTATCGACCTCCTCTGGCATATCCAGAGTGCTGAAGAGCACTTGGAAGAGCAGATGCACAAAGAGGCAGGGGAAACACACGGTGACTACATGTGGCACACAGGGCAGCTGGAGGATCTTCCACATCACCACGGTTGCCTGCAAAGGACAGAGCAGCCCGAGACAGCGCTCAGTGCCGAGGTGTCCGTGTGGCAGGGCCCAGTACGGGAGGGAGAGGCCCGGAGAGACGAAGGGGGAGCACCGAAGGGGGAGCACCGGGCCTGGTGGCCCTGAAGCTGCCCCAAGGCCAGGTTTCAGCCCAGCGCCTGAGGCATGGAGACGCCGTGGGGGAGGGAGGATGGAGAGCTGCTGGAGAGGTGGCCTTGGGGCCAGCAAAGGCAGAAACTCACAGCCAGGGCAAGGACAGCCCTGTGGTCCCCATCGGAGGTGCACGTGCTGTGCTCTGGCCAGCTCCCCAGCACCTCGAGGAGTACGAGCATGGCCGGCTCTGCAGTCCTGGGCGAGCACATGATGCTCTTCCACATGGCCAAAGCAGCTCTGTGGGGTCAGAGCTCTGTCTCAGAGGAGTCTGGGACACAGCAGCGTGGCCTGGGTGGCAGCGGGGAGCTGAGCTGCTCTGCCAGCCCTGCCTCTGCCCACTGCCCCTCACTGGCAGCACGCAGGCAGCCCAGCCCTGTGGGGACTGGCCCCTGAGGGGCAGGGGGGAAGCATGGCAGCACGCTGGGGGGCTGGCAGGGGCCAGGGCTGGCAAAGGGAGCAGCCAGAGGGCCCTGGAATTCTCTGTTGGTCAGACACCTGGGACAGGCTGTACAGGGTGAAGGGCTGCTGAGCCTTGTGGACACGTGGGCCCCGTACCTGTCACACACTGGGGCCACACGCAGGAGAGCCATCACCACGTCAGAGGGCTGTGCCTCTGTCAGATCCAGGAGGGGCCTGTACAGATTGTACTCAGGAAACTCATTGGCCACCAGCCACTGGTGGATGTACCTCACCATGGCGGGCACCTGGAGAAGGCAGGGGAGACTTGGAAAGCTGCCAGAGGAAGGAATGTGCCCAGCTGCCCCAGAGAAGTGCTTCCGTTGCCACCACACTGCCATGGCCTCAAAGGCTTCCAGGGAGCAGCAGGCGTGGCTTGGGAGGCCACGCAACTGCTGGGAGGAGAAAAGCCAGGCCACAGGCTGCTCACTTGCTTTGGGCTGGAAGGACCCTCCTCCACAAGCATATCCAGCAGGGCAGCACTGGCCTTGGTTTTGAAGATGGGAGAGTACGCTCTGACCACAGTGCCCACGACGCTGCTCTCTTCCTCCCGAATCCTCTTCATGAATTTGCAAACCATCTGTAGCAGAAGGGCAAGAAGCCCGGGATGTTGCATGGAGTGCTCCGAGCACAGTGCTGGGCTGAGCAGTGCCAGCAGGCCCAGCCCAGGTGGGGATGGCTGCAGGTACCTGCGCTGTTCTGCGGAAGCGGCCACGGGTGCGTTCCTGCTCTCGTGTGCGCTGCACGGCTGCACCTGGCAAAGAGCGAGCGCAGCCCGAGCTGAGGGGCTGCGGGAGAGGCCGGAGAACACAGCCCAGCCCTGCGCTGCCCAGGCAGGGACAGCCCCGCGCCGCCCCAGGGCATGGAGCACGGCTGTGGGGTGTCTGCCCGGCCCCTATTCCATCCTGTCCATGGGCATGGCCCCAGGGGATGGCATGGCATGGCATGGCATGGCATGGCATGGCATGGCATGGCATGGCATGGCATGGCATGGCATGGCATGGCATGGCATGGCATGGCATGGGATGGGATGGCATGGCATGGCATGGCATGGCATGGCATGGCATGGCATGGCATGGCATGGCATGGCATGGCATGGCATGGGGCCAAGCTGGCTGCAGGCACCAGCCCTGTGGCCCAGCTCTGCCACTCACCCTTCTGCAGTGGCTGGAACTGCTCCACCTCTTCAGGCTGCTGTGCTGGGGCAGCTCCAGGGCCTTCTTTCTCCTCCTTCCCCCAGGCCAGCTTGGGCACGCTCTCAGGTCTGTGCTCTGCGTCACTGCCTGGATTCATGGCTACTTACAGAAGGTGAAAAGGGAAAGGTCCGAGTCAGCAAGTGCTGCAGTCGTGCCTTGAGGGCACCTGCAAGAGTGAAGTCTTGGCAAGGCTACAGGACAGCGAGTCCTGCACTCTGGTCTTGGGGGCTCCAGCCACAAGGACAGGAGACTCCTGTCAAGGACGGTGCAAAGCAAATGCCACGGTCTGCCCTGGAGGGCAGCTGCAGAAGAGATGCCTTGGGAAGGCCAGGGGTCACCAAGTGCTCTGGTCTGGCCACAAGCTCACCTGCAGCAGTAATACCTCGGGAAAGCTCCGGGTCAGCAAGGAACGAGTGGCTGTGCCAAGGCTCCTTACAGCACCGCTCTCTCCGTCCTGTCTCGTCGCGTGCACAGAGCACTGTGGAGTGGCCTTGTCACTGCCAACACCTATGCCACAGCATGTCACAAAGGGCCCTTGGATACCCTGTCCCGTTCCATTCCACGGTGACCATGCTGCACCGTGTCACAAAGGGCCCTTGCACGCACTGCCACCTGCCCTGGGGCCACCCCCAGCCCCCCAGAGTGGCCCAGGTTGGAAGGAATGCCTTGCCCCAGGTGTGTCAGACAGCCCATCAGGATCTTTAGGAACAGCTCAGACCATCAGCAAACGCTGCCCTGCTCTGCGGGCTCAGAGCAGCAGGAGCCCCCAGGGCTGCCGACGCAGCCGCGGCGGGAAGGGCACGGGGCCCTGCACAGAAGCTGGCACGGCCTCCTCGGGACACGTCCCACGTGGTGGCCATCCTAAGCACGGCCATGTGACACAGACCAGGAACGTGTGGGCCAGGGCAGGAATGCTGCTCTGAGCCTGGGGCCCGGGGAGCGCTGACATCAGCCGCTGAGGCACAGTCCCCGCCGAAGCAGAGTTCCCCCGAGCCCTGGCAGCACCGGTGCCCGTCTGCTGCCCCAGAAACCTGTGCCCCAAAAGGGCTTCTCTGCCAGAGGGCAGCCAAAGCTGGTGTGTGTTGCAGCATTTTTCAGAGAAAGAGGACATGAGTTATGAGATTTGAGCTACTCCAGTCTAGGCCTCAGATTTGGGCCTTGTGAGGCCTTCAAGCCTCTGACGCAGTTAGAAATTCAGAGCTTGTGGCGCAGATAGAAATAGTATTAAGGTGTGACGGGGACCACTGGGCTGTCTGGGTGTGAATTAGTATACGTTTAGAGTGTAAGGCTCAAGCCACTTTAAGGAAAAGGTAAACATTGTTAGCCTAGCAATCAGAGTGCCTTTGTTTCTGTAAACTATGTAGAAGCTTGTATAAACTACCATCTTATCTCGAATAAACGGAGAACGTTTGATTAACCACATTGGTTCAGATCTGCGTTTGTCTTGTCCAGTTTCCCATTTTCCTGAGATTCCCTGGCTTTTGGTGTGCATTGGGGGCTGTGCTCCGTCCTACAGGGGCTGTTGGTAGCAGCACCTGGAGCAGCTGGTGGCAACACTTGGTGCGTGTCAGATGTTGTTGCTCCTTCCCGGAATGATTTTTTCATGGAAGGGATTAGCAGCAGCACAGAAACACCAACAGCTACTCAACTTCACAGGACAAAGAGAATCCACCGAAACACTGTCATGTTTCCTTGTGCTTTTGCATCTTTCTTGCACTCTGAAAGAAAAAGAATTGGCCCAAGCCCTGCTATTCAAATCTCCAGCTGCTGTTTGTCTTCCTGTGGCAGCTCACGTGCAAGCACAACTGGCTGACTGCTCAGCTCGGCACTGGACGGCCACAAACAGGGAGGGCCCTGGTGAACATCTCTTTGGTCTGGTGGGGCAGCGAGGGCACAGGAGACAAAGACTGCTCCTCCCGAGTTCATGGGGCAACAGAGAGATTCTATTTCCCAAGCCCCCCCTCACACAGAGCATTTGAAAGACCAGGCCTGGAAGCTCTCATTGCTTTGAGCTCCACGCCCCTTCAGGTTCTGGCCCGTGAGGTGCCGGCAGTTTTGGGAGATATTTGATTGGTCAAGAGCCCTGTCAATCATGGTAACATCGCACCCTTCTTTTCTTTATAAAATTCTGTGTATTGTTCTCTGTCACCCATCTGCAAGGGCCCTTTGCAAACATGGTGACAGAGCACAGCGTGCATCTAATTTACACTGGAGCTGCAGCATTCCCCTCCAGGAACTGTTAGGGGAGAACTCAGGCCACAGGCATAATGCTTCTCAGTTACAAATTGAACTTATCTCTAAAAGCAGAAAGCTATTTAACCCTGAGCCCATTTAGCCCTTAGAGAAAAACGCAATTTTAAAAACCAATCTTTAAGCACTTGACCCCTTGGAGAAAAACCAAACTCGCAGAAAACAGTCAGTAAACAGAAAAACTGTTTGTAAAAACAGTTGTGAAAAAACTTTGCAACTGCAATTTGCTTATGATAAATCCATGTTCTATGTGTACCTCAGTGGATATTCTTTGAATCATACCTGTTTATCTTGAAGCAATGCAAGAGTAATTACTAGAATATTAAGAAAAGACATATACACATACTAGGACTTCTTTAAGACAATGGATTACTAAAATATGAATATCGATCTAATATCGATATCCGACTGAGACAGACAAAAACTCTCTAAGAGTTTAAAGTTAGAAAGTGTATATTTATTGAGACAGCCGGGCAGTACCTGGGACAATTCCCTAATTCACACTGCAAAAATCACAGGTATTACAAAGCTTTTTTATTGACAGAAGTCTTGAATACACAAAATATGAATGCATATTCATATCCCTGTCACTTCCTCTGCTCCGCTTCATATGCTAATTGGCAGAAAGGCTATTAAGCATGTGTAGTTCTGTTCCCTGAAATGAGTCGAGGGTCCATTTTGGGGAGGGGTCTCCAAAATGAAGAAGTAAAATAAGTCTTCCTCGTTCTGACCTTTCTGCCTTTCCCATGCACACGTAACAAATGAATCCTTGCTGTTTTCCTGTGCTTAATGGATTCCTAAAGTATGGGAAGTCTGCAACTGTTTTTGTGTCCCTGAAATCTGTTTGTCACATTCTGTTTCTCATGCTAAGCACAGCTACTCAAACATAAAGCTGAGAAGCAATGAGTTAATAGATCCTGGATATCTTATCTAAGATCCAGCTACTGTTAACTATGAACAAAGCCCATTTATCTACTTCCGCTGAGTCAGCAACATCTAATTTAACTATCATCTTAACTTCCTAAAATTCTTAATTCTTCCAAATTAATGTCTCACCGGGAATGGGGACAGGGAATGGGAATGGGGACAGGGAATGGGCAATGGGAATGGAGACAGGGACTGGGAGTGGTGACAGAGACAGGGAATGGGGACAGGGACCAGGAATGGGGACAGGAAATAGGACTGGGAATGGGGACAGGGACAGGGAATACGGTACAGGGATCGAGAATGGGGTCCGGATTGGGATGGGAACAGGACGGGAACGGGATGGGGGGACATGGGAACAGGCAGGGGCAAGGGGAGTATGGAAGGGGAGTAAGGAATGGGGCAGCCACTGCACGGGGACGAGGCGTTGGGATGGGGGCACATGGGGACAGTTCCAGGGCAGGGGGTCCTTGACCAGCTGCCCAGAACCTCCACCAGGGTCTCCCAGTGCAACTGGAGCCGCTCAGCCTGGGGTGCCCTGTAGTAGATAGGGACAGGCGGAGCAGAAGACCACGGGATGTGACGGAAAGAGAGACCCTTCCCCCCTTCTCCCTGCCCCACGTTATCTAATAACCCCAGAAGCATGTGACCACACCTGTCTCAGTAGTTTTCCACTCCCGACTAACCCCTGAGACCCCCCAACCCCCCTCTGACGTAGCAAAGACCCCCGAGATTATTTAAACCCACGAGATGAGATAATAAAGGCAGAAAGTGAGGCAGAAGGCGCTGGACATGCTGGCTGAAATCATAGGCCTCCTGGATGATGCCATGAACCCGGTGATGATCCGCTTGGTAGAAGGAATAGCAAAGAACCTGAGCTCAAATGATCCCGGGGTTCATGCTGCAGCTGTGAGAGCACTGGAAGAATCCGTTGCTCATTTAGGTGAGGCTGAGCCCTGGCAGGGACTCCCCTCAACTGCGTCTCCATCTGTCCTACACAAGAGAACACTGAGTGCCTTGACAGCTGCTGTTGACTGTGGAACGCTCCAGCTGACACCCACCAGAAGCTCTGGAGGTGCAGCCCTTATGCACCAGTCCCCCAACAGGCTTGCATGTGACCAGCATTTCCCAAAAGTCCCAGGAGCCCTTGGCTCTGTGCTGCTTGTCTGAAGAGCGAGTCCCAGACTACAGCTTTGCTACAATTCAGGGGCAAAGGGGTTTTGGAGTTTGCTTGGGCCCCGTTTGACTTCCCAAAAGAACAGCTTGGCTGTTGGCATGAAGGGACACTGGCCCATCAGAGCTTCTGCACAGCAGCCACCTGGAAGGCTCTACATTATAGGCATTAGCTGCCTATTTTCCCTTTTTCTTCTTTGTCTTCTTTTTTCAAAGGGGAACTTACAATTCACCAAGTTCATTTCTTTATAACAAACAAGTCTAAATCCAGCTGTCAATGGTGCCTTGTTCCACATATTGTTTTGCGTGGGGCAAGATTGCTCTAGCAAATACCTACATGGGCACTGGCTGCTCAAAATTCCTTTGCCACGCAGATTTATGTCAGCTCTGAAAATGGCTGAAAAATTGAGTGTTTGAAGAGGTCTCCAAGGGGCATTTCCACTTTCTCCACCTCAGCTGCTCTGTGACTCAGGAACTGCCTGAGTCAGCGTCTTTCTGTGTCCCAAGGATGGGGTTCTTCCTTTTTGCTGTGGGATACAAACCCTTTTCACTGCTTACATGTGACTGACCTCTTGAGATCCCTGATGTGAAATGTTTTAACATAGCTCCTGGTACAGAAGACAAGCTTGGATTTACAAATGTGAAAGGAGAGCTTTTCTTTTGGGATTTTAAACCCTGCCAAGTAGGCGTGAAGGAAAGATGAAAAGGGTTCAAAAATCAGCAGAAATTTACTTTCTTGTATAAAATGGAGTTGCTCCTGCCCTTTCCCTCCTCACTGTCCTTTCTCCTATGACCTCAGAAGAGTGAGCAAAAACGTGTTTCACTTGTAGATAAAGTATCACTGATGAAAGAGTTCAGCCACCAATGGAGCCAACTGAGCGGCCAAGCTCTGCTGGATGTCGCAGAGTGTATCGCAGGTATGGCCTCCAAATATACTGCTGGTAGTAAATTTTTGTCTGTGTTTGATATAGTTCAGTTCAGAAAATAAGCAGAGAGATTTCAGAAACAATGTGAGAAAAATACTTGTGTTTTGGTTACATTTCAGTCTGCTGTGTAGCATTTTTCTCTCTCTATGCCCGTATTTCAGTGGACATTAGAAGAAAAAATGCCATTAACACTGGGAGAGGAAATGCCATTAAAATGTGGAGATGCCCAAATGCCAAGGCAATGGGGTCTGGGTAATTAAGACACGCTGAAGTTTGAAACAGCTCTGTGTTGGGAGCTACAAAAACATTCTGCCAAAGACACCAGCTAGTCACTGATGTTTCTAATCCAGCTGTCGAGCAGCAGCCGTCTCTGGTGGGCTGGAGCTTTGAAGTGTGTTCTAATACTGCCCTTTGCTGTGTGCCACTGAGCAAAGGGAAGAGTCAGATTAGACTTTTGGCACTTGAAATCAAAGTCACAGACATGGAGTCACCCCTTTTACTAGAAATCTTTCAATTGACTCTCTAGGGTGCATTTCCAAATCTTCAGTGTGGGTTTAGACAACTCCTTAATGGGAATAAAATGCAATTTGACATTTCAGTCATTGTTCATGCAGAAACAGATTGTGAAATAATTTAGTAAAGGTACAAAGTCTGCCATGGGTACAAGACTCTGGTTGGAGAAATTAGTCCTGAGGGGTTGGTGGTTCTGTTTCAAGGACCACCAGCTGCTTTGCCCATTTCTGGATCATGGGGCTCCATGTGCTATTTCACTGATCTTAGCCAGAGAGCCTTCCAAGAAGCAAAAGCAGAGGTAGATCCTTGTTTGCATGGAGCTTGGTGGGTAAGAAGCTGTGCCTCTCTCCCGGCAGAGCTCGTGGAGTGGGTTTATGCCAGGAGCCCTGAAGTCGTCCAGCGCTATGCCCTGCCCGTGCTCTGGTCCTTCCTGGACAACAAAGCGCTGCCTGTCCGCAGTGCCAACATCCGCACGGTGGCCACCAAGCTTGCCCTGGCCCTCTACGAGGCGATGGGCAACAAGCTGAAGAAATGTGCAGCCAGCAAGCCTCCACACATGCGGGAGAACCTCTCCAACCTTTTGTACTGGTGAAGGCAGGATGTTCTCCAGGAAGATGACCAAGTGCTGAGTTGGACACCTCCAGATTTGACTTCTTAGCTGTGCCAAAAATGACAAAACACTAAGGAAGGGTGTGCATCGGCCCCCGCTCTCTCCATCGCCCTTCCTAGTCATGACATGGGGGGCCTGAAGAAACTCCAGACTGAAGACAAGGTGAAGGCTGAGCATGGATCAGCCTCACACAGAGGTGAGGGGGGAGCTGGGCGGCTCTCTGGAGGGAGAAAGGGTCCTGTGGCAGCCCAGAGAGCCTGTGCACATTGCCAGGGAACAGCTGTGCCCTGCATGTGCCCCTGCAATGAGCTGTGCTCTGCCAGAGCCCCTGGAGCTGTAGGGCTGCTCAGCCGTGGGGCAGGGAGAGGAGCAGGAGGGTGCATGTGCAGCTGAGCATGGAAAGCACAGGGCTCTGGGCTCCTGCTGTCCCAGGGCAGCCCAGAGGCCAGGCTGTTCCTGTGGCAGCCCTGTGCAAGTGGGTCAGGGTTTCCCCTGGCCTGCCTCAAGTGTCTGCCGGCAGGAACATGTTTCCCTGTGCAGCTGTTTAGAAGTTGGCAGGAAATGTGTCCCATGAAATCTAGAGCTCAAGCTGCTTTAGGTTTGCATTGTGGCATCTGTTAAAACTTTGTGTCTTCACTTTGCAGACCTGACTGGCTATCCTCTTACCAAGAGGTTTTTTCTGGACACTCCTGATTGTCTGTTACCCGCAAAGTCCTTGCTTCCCATCCAGAAGAGCTCTCATCCCTCCAAGCTCAGGAAGAAGCTGCCGCCTGCCTGAAGAGTAGTTGAAGAATAGGATTTATGCATTAGTCTTCATAGATACAGATATACATATGTTCTGATATTTAGATGTAGTTTTGATTAAATGTATTTTGATTGTATCTTGAAATTTTATGACATATTTTTAAGTGTATATATTTTAGTTTTATGATTTAAAAAAAGGTAGATAAATAAATAAACTTTAAATAAGCCAAGCGGAGAATGTGAGACCCAGACCTATCTAGCCTAGAGGTTATGGGAGTGCAGCTCACTCGATGTGCCAGTGTCTCACCACATCCTTTCATCACTGGGCCTCTCCTCTTCCTCTTTTGACACGTTTTCTTTGTGTCATTTGTGCTGCTCTTTGTCATTTGACATTACAACTCAGCCACCTATTGACATGTCTGGGGGACAATGGACCCACAAGATCCTGTCTAGTCAAAAGTTTTCCATGTAGATGTATTCTGTGCTCACAAAAGGCCTGAGCAAAGAAATCAAGAGGAGTGTGCCCAAATCCCAAAGCTTTGCTCCTTTGCAACCTCACACAGATCTGGCTCACGGGTGTTTTTAATCACAATTTCATAGGTATGAAGAGGACATGAGAAAAGATGCACTGCTTTGGAAAAATCATCTGTATGTATATTTACCCAGGACAGCAGTACAACTGTGTTGTTTGCAACCTGTTTGCAGAAGGATGATTGGACTGTGAGGCCAATAACAAGTGACCAGGGTTCCTCAAATCTTTTTACACTCCAGCCTGGGTGCCATTCAGACCACAGTTATGGGATAATACTGTAGTACATCCCACACACATTCTGCCTCCAATAAAAGATTGGCTTGTCTTATTAGAGTGAAATAAATAGAAGAGTAATAAAATGAACAGTTACACTCGTCACTTTGGAATGACTCTCCTGCTTTCCAGTGTCAACCCTGCACCTCATGCTCCCAAGGCTTGTTACAAACAAGTGTCTGAGATTGCTTAAAAATTCTTTGGCAAGGTTCAGTAAAAGCCAGATTGAATATTGAGCAACAGCTCAACAAAATTCAATGGCAGCACTCACACTATTACTTACTAGTCCATTAATGCACAACAAGGAAAAAAAGTAACAAAATACAGTCAATCAAACAAGAAATGTACTGAGAACTATACGTGTGTGTGTGTGTGTGTGTGTGTGTGTTTGTGTGCATTTGAGAAGGGGACAGAAAGAGCAAGGATCCAAAGGAATACCACCTAAAAGCTTAAGAGCACTCAAGCTTAACTCCAGGTCAGCTGGAGCCTCCAGGAGTGGGGCTGTTGGCCCAGGATCCATTGTTGATGGGTGATCCTGCCAGAGCAGCAAACCTGCGAGCTCGCTGGCTCTGAGAGCCCCACGCAGAGGGAGGCTGCTGCTGGCAGCCGCTGTGCTCCAGGAGAGCTCCAAGGGCCTCCTTTTGGAGCGCTGATTATAAAATAAAATGCTTCACCATGGCTGCGCTTTGGGTCAGCAGCCTGCCTTTGAAAGTGGGAGAAGAAGGATGTCGTGCCACTGAGGCCAGAAAAGTGGTTTCCAAGGCTGTTCACAGAACAGCCCAGGATCTCGTTAGACAGCACAAGTTCCTGGAGCACTCAATGTTTCTGAAAAGCTCCAGAGGAGCTGGGTCCAGGGGCTGTTCAGCAAGGCCGAGGCCTGACAAGCCTTTCTCAAATCACTGTGTGGCCTGACAAGGCCGGGGAGATTCACCACCACAATCTGAAACATGAAGTTTTGATGTAGGGTAAAAAGCCACGGCCCAGTGGAAGTGGGTCATGTCCTCAGGCCTGTGGGAGAATCACAATGCAGATCCTTGTGGTAGTGATTCCATTTCTCCCCACTTTTCTAAATTCTTGGTGGCAAGGTCACTTAGGTTAGACACCCAGCTCACAAGCAGTGCTCCTGAAGTTTTCCGCACAATGAATTAAAATGAGAATCCTGTCACATCCAAAAATTGTGTTCTGTTGTGGTTTAATTACTGTTTTGAAGAATTTCTAGAGCAGCAAATTTGCTTCCTCAAATATTTACTGTGCATGGCATGGAGCACGGAGGAAAGATTTAATGTTAAAAGCATCACCCTGGCAATGTTCTTTTGACAGGTTTTGCCCTGAGCTTTCCTTAGGATTATCTGAAAGATTCAATGTCACTAGCAGAAGCTCCTGCAATGGCTGCTGGCCAGCAGAGAGGGCTGTCAGCTGTAAAACAAGTGTTGCCACAAGCAGCAGCTTACCCAGGGCAGCAAATCAAGAGCTGGGAAGGAGCTCATCTGAAGGCCAAACCTCTTTTGGTCCTTCTAAAAGGCTGGAACAGTTCCTCGTTCCAATGAGGCAGATGCTGGACACCACAGCTCTATGTGAGGACTGGACACAAGTCTGCTCCCACTGAGCGCTGTGATGGTTTCTGCAGGAGCTCTGGGCTCCTGCGTGTGGTGACACAATGAGGAGTCAAGGAGCCAAGTGCACTCCTCAAATTCCAAATGGTGCAGGATGTCTCCCAGACCCAACCTGCCACCACCTACAACTCGGGCTGCCCTGGCAGTGCCAAATGCCTCTTACAAACTGACATCAGGAAACTGGGGGGTGAGTGTTGTTTCCCATGGGAAAAGGCTGGCGTTCATTCATGTCCATGGGCCTGCAACTGGAGCTGGTGCTGCATCTTTCACATTGCTTTAACCCCCCTGCCAAGTGCTATCTGTGGCTGAGAAAGGACACAAAAGGATTAACATGACACAGAAGTCTTCCTTTCACTTATTTCCTCTGTTAATGAAACCCATCTAATTAAATGAAGCATGAGCACGGCCAGGCGGAGCCCCGCCATGCCTAGAAGCACCAGCACGGCCAGGCCGAGCCCCGCCATGCCTGGAAGCACGAGCATCCCCTGCCCCTGCGCCGGCTGGGGACTCATCTTGATTTCATCGGGGCTCAGAGTGTGTCCTCCAGGAAGGGGCTGCAGCCAAAGCCAAAAGGCTTTGCCCCGCCAGCGGCCAGCTCCAGGATGGTGTTCCCAGCTGCACGTGGTGCTCCAGAAGAACATGCCAGCTGTGCCTCGGCTTGCGGGGACATCACGATGCCATTGAGCTGCAGGGGGATGTTTCCCCTGTTCCAGTCTATGGCACCTTCACCGCACTGCCACCGCTTCTCCAACAGGACAGGGAGCACTGAGCCGCTCCCTCCAAAGCTCGCTGGGACCAGCAGAAACATCTCCCCGGCTACGCTCTCTCCTACATGCTGTGGCCACAGGGAAACGCTCCGGGGTTTTCTTGGAGTGCCACAAGACGCGTGCAGCTGGTACTTGCTGGGCTCCTGGATCCTACTGAGCAGAGCGATGGATCTCTGCTGTCTCTTGGGCCAGGCAGGGCTCCTGCAGCCAAGAATGCTCAAAAAGGTCTTCCAGTGAGGGCCTGTCTGTGGGGTCCATGGATAAACACCACCTGATGAGGCACTGGCACTCTGCAGTGACAAACCAGACACGGCCGCTCAGCGGGACAAGGCTCCTGTCCACGCTCTCCCACATTCCTCGGTGCCCAGGCCACACTAGAAGTGCTCAGAGCTGCAGCCAAAAGCTTTCCGTCGATCCTCCCTTCCGGATGAGAGCAGCACAGAGGCACACGTGCCACCTCCTCCAGCTAAGCCCAGGAGATCAACCTCCTCACTAGCTGCAGGAGCAGGGCACTTATGTGCCAGCTGCCCCCTCCCAGCCCCATTCTTCCTCCCGAGCCTTGAAGGTACATCCCCACCTTGAGACACCCGGGGAGGGAAGAAGAGCTGGCTCCGGACGATGTCCTCGTTTGTGTGGAAAGGAAGGTGCCCACAGACCATGTCATAGAGCAGGATACCCAGGGACCAGATGGTGGCTGGCCGGCCGTGGTAGCAGCCAAAGAGGATCCACTCCAGTGGGCTGTATGGGACACAGGCACAGCTCATCAGGCTGATGCTGCTCCCTCCCTTCCTCCCTCCCAGCCAGCTCCCGTTCCGCAACAGCCAGCCCCTGCCCTGCTGAAAAGTAACTTGGCTGCAGCCGGCTGAAGAAGATTTCCCCCTCCCTCTTCCCCCTCTGCCAGCAAAGGGGGAACCTCTGCTGCCTGGCTGGGCCCCAGCACTGGGCTCACCTGACATCCGTGTGTAGAACGTGTCCTGGAGGATCGTGCCGCACCCGAAGTCAATGAGCTTCGCCTCGCCCGTGGCCAGGTTGACGAGGACGTTCTGGGCCTTGATGTCGCGGTGCAGGACGCCGCGGCTGGAGCAGCGCCGCACGGCCTCCAGCCCCTGGCGGAACAGCCCCCGCGCCACGGGCTCCGTCAGGAACCCCCGCTCGGCCAGCGAGTACCAGAGGTCCTGGCAGCGCTGCGGAGGCTCCGTGACCAGCGCGAAGCCGTCGGGCAGCTCGAACCAGCCCAGGAGCCGCACGATGCTGTGGAAGCCAGGGCACGACACCATCCACAGCAGCGCCAGCTCCAGGGGCACAGGGGCGCCGCTGTGCTGCGGGGGAACCGCGATGCCCTCAGCGGGGCCGATGCTGCGCCGCGCCTCGGGCACCCCTGCCCGGCCCCAGCGCAGGAGGGGCAGGAGCTGCTCCAGCTGCTGGAGCTGATTGCCCTGAGATTCCCTGGGCAGTCCCTGGTGAGGCAGCTGGGCCCTGCAGCCCATGGAGGGCACGGAGGGCAGAGATGCACCTGCAGCGCCTGCAGGAGCCCGTGCCGGAGCAGGGGGATGCCTGAGCGGAGGCTGCGACCCCGTGAGAAACCTGTGCTGGAGCAGGGAGCTGGCAGGGACCTGCAAACCCCTGGAGAGGAGCCCACGCTGGAGCAGGGCCCTGCCAGGACCTGTGAGCCCATGGAGGAGCGAGCCACGCTGCAGCAGTTTGTGGAGAACTGCTGTCCGTGGGATGAACTCACCGTGGAGAAGTTCATGGAGAAGTGTCTCCAGGAGGGACCCCTGGCACAGCAGGGAACGACTCCTCTCCCCGAGCAGCAGGAGAAACAACAGGGGATGAACTGACCAGAGCCCCCATTCCCTGTCTCCCTGCACCCACTGGGGGGGAGGTAGAGCTGGGAAGGAGGGAGGGAAGGGCAGAAGGTGTTTTTAAAGCTTTGTTTTACTTCTCACTATCCTGCCCTGATCCAGATAGCAATAAATTCCATTAATATCTCCAATTTTGAAAATGTTTTGCCCATGATGGCATTTGCTGAGTGATCTGTCCCAGTCCTTAACTCAACCCATGAAGCCTTCATTCTGTTTTCTCTCTCCTGTCCATCTCTGGAGGGGAGTCAGAGAGCAGCTTTGGTGGGTGCCTGACATCCAGCCAGGGTGAACAGACAACACTTCCTATCCTTCATTCATTCTTTCTTTCCAGAGGTCACTGTGAGGGGGTTGAGTGGGGCTTTGAAGGGGGGAGTGAAGGTGGTGGGGAGTGGTGGGGACAGGAGCCACAGGAACGTGGGACAGGCATCAGAGGGGCCTGGGCAGCTGTCAGGGGGCACAGCCTGTCCCCCTGGCCCAGCAGCAGGGGACAGGGGGCACAGCCTGTCCCCCTGGCCCAGCAGCAGGGACAGGGGGCACGGCCTGTCCCCCTGGCCCAGCAGCAGGGGACAGGGGGCACGGCCTGTCCCCCTGGCCCAGCAGCAGCCCCGTGCCCTGCCCAAGGTGCCCCAGAGGCAGGGGGAGACCCCAGTCCCGGGGCAGCGTTTCTGCCCCGTCCCCTGTCCAGCCCAGCCTGCCCCGTGTGCGCAGTGACCGCTGGCACGGGCTGCACTGGACACTGTGACCTGCTGGGGACACTGAGAGCTGCCCCGCTGTGACACTGCCGATAAACATGTTGAGCTAAGACAGAGATGGGGACATGGGGGGGATCTTGTAGGGGATGTGGGGGATGCTGGGTTTGAGGGACTTGAGGGTTCCTGGGAGGGACCTGGGAGTTGCTCAGGGCTTTGGGCACCCCAGGCTGAGCGGCTCCAGTTGCACTGGGAGACCCTGGTGGAGGTTCTGGGCAGCTGGTCAAGGACCCCCTGCCCTGGAACTGTCCCCATGTGCCCCCATCCCAATGTCTCATCTCCCTGCAGTGGCTGCCCCATTCCTTACTCCCCTTCCATACTCTCCTTGCCCCTGCCTGTTCCCATGTCCCCCCTGTCCCGTTCCCGTCCTGCTCCCACACCAATCCGGACCCCATTCTTGATCCCTATTCAGTATTCCCTGTCCCTGTCCCCATTCCCAGTCCTATTCCCTGTCCCCATTCCCCTTCCCTGTCCCCACTCCCCTTCCCTGTCCCCATTCCCTGTCTCTGTCACCAAAATCACAAGGAAACATGACAGTGTTTCGGTAGATTCTCTTTGTCCTGTGAAGTTGAGTAGCTGTTGGTGTTTCTGTGCTGCTGCTAATCCCTTCCATGAAAAAATCATTCTGGGAAGGAGCAACAACATCTGACACGCACCAAGTGTTGCCACCAGCTGCTCCAGGTGCTGCTACCAACAGCCCCTGTAGGACGGAGCACAGCCCCCAGTGCACACCAAAAGCCAGAGAATCTCAGGAAAACGGGAAACTGGACAAGACAAACGCAGATCTGAACCAATGTGGTTAATCAAATGTTCTCAGTTTACTCGAGATAAGATGGTAGTTTATATAAGCTTCTACATAGTTTACAGAAACAAAGGCACTCTGATTGCTAGGCTAACAATGTTTACCTTTTCCTTAAAGTGGCTTGAGCCTTAGACTATAAACGTATACTAATTCACACCCAGACAGCCCAGTGGTCCCTGTCACACCTTAATACTATTTCTATCTGCGCCACAAGCTCAAGCCACAAGCCACAAGCTTGGACAGGGTATCCAAGGGCCCTTTGTGACATGCCCCGGCTGCGGAGGGCTCTGCTCCCTGTGCGGACCAGGGCCGGCGTGGGCAGAGCACACAGAGGTTTCAGGGCACCTGGGGGATTCCTGGCCAGCAGCTTCGGGCTGATCCAGCTGGTCCCTGCTCCCTGCTGGCCATGGCCAGAGCCGGCTGGGATGGCCCTGGCACAGAGTCCCCTCGGGTCCCCTCAGATGTGGGAACTGACCATGGCTCTGTTCCTCTCTCTTTCAGCCCTTGAAGGCATGGCCAATGACATCAGTGTCCCCGTCGGAAGCCTGGCAGCTCAAACATTGTACGTCCTCCAGGAAGCAGAGAGAGCTCCATACTCCATCTTTGACAACCTGCATGATCGGCTCCGCAGGGCATGGAGGAGACGGCCTCGTCTGTCGGGGCTGGGCTGGCTGCACTGCTGGAGCTCTGCAGAGAGCTGATCCCAGAGGCTCTGTCTGCTGGGGCCGCCCGAGCCAGCAGGAATGTTTAATTTCTTCAAGATTGTTCTTTCCTTTTTTTTGTTTTTCTTTAGCATATAAATATAGGATGTGTTTTAATAGACAGACTCCCAGGATCTTTCTTTTGCTGCCCAGGCTCTGCAGGGTCTAGGGGAAGAGGGACAAAAGGGATCCTGGGCTCAGCAAGCTGCCCAGGCATGCAGGTTTGCAGGGAAAATGGCCAGAAGCCCCTTGGCCTTTGGTGGTTCTGCCATAGCCTTTGTGCTGCCCACAGAGCAGATGGGCAGGGGCTGGAGCTGTGGGGATCTCTGTGAGAGCGGTGCCTGGAGATGGCCACAAGCCCTGTCCCAGGCAGGAAGCGCCATCCGTGTCCTCCTGCCCGTGTGTTGCTGGCTGGATTGCTGAGGGCTCCCAGGTGCCTCTGGATGGGCTCCTCTGGAGCTCCTGTGGGGCTGCGGCGCTGCTGCTGGGCAGGTTGGCCGGGCTGGGGAGAGCCTGAGGGGACGGGGCCACGAAGGGATGAGGGGCTGCGGAAGCCCTGACAGGACAAGGCAGTGGGAAGGCACGGGGGGGACGTGTGAGGGAGTGGGTAACGTTGGCTCGGGGAGGAAAGTGGGTTGGAGCCAAAGGGACCACTCACCCCGATGTTCCTGTGGCAAACAGAGCACGTTTATTCTCAAGCCCTTCCTTCTAAAGGGCCTTTGAAAAACCCAGTCTGGATGATTTCACTGGTCTGATCTCTGTGCCCCTTCAGATTCTGGCCTGGGGAATGCCTGCAGCCTTGGGAGAGCTGTGATGGGCCAGGCCCCTGTCAGTCAAACCAGGGCTGGTACATTCACCCCGTACAAGCCAGCCTGCACGGTGACACGGCAACAGAGTGCGAGGCACAGCTGCGGGTGCTCCCCGTGAACCTCAGCTCTGGGACCACTGCCTGCCCCAAGCTTCAGGGGCTGCAGGGGGAGCCCGGCTGGGCTCTGCCCTGGGGCCATCCTGCAGGGACAGCTGCACACAGCCTGCAGCTTTGGGAATGGCATTAGTGCCTAGGCTGGGGGGGAAGCTGCAAGTCCTTGACTGCTGTCTTGTGTTGCTGAGAAGAGGAAGGACATCTTGGAACTGGGGATGCTCTATTTGAAGTCAAGCGGGCAACTTTGTGGTGGGGGAGCTGCGTGGGCCAAAAGGACGCAGGGGTGCCGGTCAAGAGCAGCTGAAGGTGGGCCAGTGTGTGGCCAGGTGGCCAAGAAGGCCAAGGATGCCCTGGCCTGTGTCAGCAGCAGTGGGGCAGCAGGAGCAGGGCAGTGACCGTCCCCCTGGGCTGGGCAGCGCTGCGGCCATGGCTGGGAGTGCTGTGTCCACTTGTGGGCCCCTCTGAAGCAGAAAGTCCTCGAGGGGCTGGAGCGTGTGCAGAGAAGGACACGGGAGCTGGGGAAGGCTGTGGAGCACAAGGCCAAGGAGGAGGTGCTGAGGGAGCTTTAGCCTGGACAACGGGAGGAAAATGGTGAACATGGAAAATCCCAAGATGAAATACACTGAACTGGAAGATATTGGCAAGGGGTGAGTCCAGCCACAGTTACTTCTACACAACCATGGGTCAGGTGTTTTGCTGGTATATCAGGTGTTTCACTGGAAGATCTATCCCGTGTGAACTCAGGCCAGCTGCGAACGTGTTCAGATACTGGGGATAGATTGTCCCATCGCTTCAGTGCTGCTCAGAATTTGTGTGTGTGCTCAGAAAGCATTGTCAGAGACATCTCCACGCTTCAGCAACCGGCCCAGACACTGCCCATGCACTTGAGAGGAAAATACTTCATCTGCCTTCTGACAGAGACCTCCTGCATCCTGCAAGTTTTAGGCATTTACAGCAGAGATCTCCTGTGTGGGCTGGCTTTCACTCTAAGAAATAAACAGCTTCTCCTTTCTCTGCTTCTGTTTTGTTTCTAGGACTTTTGGACATGTGGTTAGAGCACTCAACAAAGCCACAGGAGGAGAGGTAAATGTCAACAGCCCCCGCAGACTCTGCTGCACCCGAGGGGCTTTCTCCTCTGGTGTGGGCAGCTGTGGCCAGAGCTTTGGGTACAGCTGTGCTGAAAAGGCAAAAGAAGCACAGACTGGTGCCAGCCTGCAAAATACATTTGGGACAGTCTTTGTCCTTCTCAGCTGCCAAAAAGAAGGCCCAGAGGGCAGCAGTTCATTTCGGAGAAGGATGTGCTCACTCGCTCTCAATTGCTAAAACAAAGGTGGTGCCTTAGAGCATCTCACTGCTCTTTGGGGCGACAGCTTCCGAGTCCTGAATTCTCATCTCTGCCTGCCAGAAAATGCATCTGAAAGTTACTGGTAGTTCCTCAGCCACCTGCAGTGCTGCACTTGGGAACTGCACACAGGGAGAGATCTGCAAGGCATCCCTAAAAGCCATCGCCCAAGTTGTATCCACAGAGTAGTGAGGCATAGATCACTTCTTCTGAATCCCATACAAAGCAGCAGGGAGTGGGCTCAGAGGTTTGTGAGTGATAGCTGAGACACCACTGTTAGCAAGTGGACACGGCAAAACCTCAGTGGCCCCGTGTCCTGTAACTGGCCTCCAAGGGCGCGGAGCAATGGGCTGTTGCAATGTCAGTTCCAGTTCCTGCAGTGCCTAATCACGAGGCAGTTTGGCACAGCTCGGCTGCGTCATTGCAAAATCACTCGCTCCATGTGCCTTGTGGTCTCGTGCCACCAACTTCTCAAGTTACTGATTTTCAGTGTCATTTTAGGTTGCCATAAAGAAAATAATACTTAAAGGATTGAAGAGGAAGCAAGTAACCGTTAATGAAATCAGTATCATGAAGAGGCATAGGAGTCCCAGTGTTGTGAATTATTTAGACAGGTGAGTGGTCATGGACTTATCCCATGAATGTGTGTTTACATACAGCAAACACGAGAGGTTAAAAACCCACTTTGGTCACTTTTAGAAAGTAGAGCTGTTAATTATTCTGTATTAATATTTCTCTACTCATCTCCAATGGATGAGAAGAGAGTGCATCTTGTCTGCATGAGTCTTCCCTGGCACACGTAGTTCGAAAATTATTCAGAAATTATTCAAAACCTGGATCATCTGTATCTTACTAAGTTAATACCCTCTAAGTTCACTGCCTCCACATTTTTTTGGGATAGATTTTTTAAAGTTTTTTAAATGCTGATGAACCATCCTAAAGCTGATTTCCCTTGGATTGTTGCCCTTCTTTTCCATTGCTATGCATGCCAGGAAGACTAGGTGCTTATTTCCAGGAACACCATGCGTGACAGGCTTTTTATCTGGGCTGTTACTAAACCACGCTTTCCGCTTGCTGGCCATCTAAGACATCTCCTTTTTCACAGCTGTTCTTTTCTCCTTGAGACTGCACAGATTGCAAACAACACACAGCCAAGAGGGAATGTCTATTGCTTTGATTCTGCCTTTGTCTCAAAGGGACCAGAAAACAAGAATCAACCCCTGTCTTTTCCAAACAGCAATGTAGCCATGTACGTTCATGCCCGTGCCCTTGTTTCCTTCTTTCAGCTACCTTCTGGGTGAGGAACTCTGGCTGCTCATGGAGTACATGGACGGAGGCGCTCTGAGCGATGTCATCAGCAAGACCTGCCTGTGTGAAGGTGACATAGCATCCATCAGTCAGGAGGTCAGCAATCCCACCTGTGCTTCCAAGGGTTTGGGCAGGATTGTCTGGGAAACAGGGGCTCAGAACAGGAGAGGTTTCATGTATAAAGCTTTGTTTCTGCATTGCTGGTATGCTATGGGCAAGTAAAAGCATCTCAAGTGAAATGCCTGCCAGTGCCCTCGCACTCACTGTACTCTGTTCTTGTACTCTTATCTCCTGCTGTTGTATTCTCACTCTGCCTCTTGTATTTGCTGTTCTCCATCTTGCCTCCTTAAACCTTTGCCTGTCTTCGCTTCATTCCTTGCTTGTAAAAGCAAAGGTGCTGGTAGCAGGATTTGAAACGAACAGCAAAGGAAAAAGGGGAGACTCATTTCACTCATTCCTCAGCTAAAACCCACAGTAGTGCAGCCAAAATGCGCTTTGCTTCTGAGCACACCCACTGCAGCAGCAGTCATCCTGGCTGGTTTGCAGGGGACAGTGTACAACAGCAGCAGGTGCTGTTGCTCTTTCAAAAGCTGGCATGCCTTTCCTTAGAAAGGTCCTGCTCTGCAAGTGTTGGAGCAGCAGCTCTTCCTCTCAATGGCGCTGCGTTCTGCCATTACTCGCCATTCCCCCGCACAGGGCATCTTTTAGATTCTTTGTTTCTTTTCTTGTTCCATGGAATCACAGCGCTAATTTTTGCCCTCCTGTTTCTGTTTTCTCTCTCAGTGCCTGCAAGGACTGGATTTTCTTCCCTCAAACCACGTAATCCACCGAGATGTGACGAGCAGCAACATCCTTTCCGGAGCCGATGGCTCTGTCAAGCTGGGTCAGTATATCCTTGGTCAGGTGCAGTGTTCCAGGGATGTGGGGTGAGGGGCTGCTTTGAGTGACTGCCAGCTCCCCAAAAATGGTGCTGGGGGCAGTGCAGGGACCCCCCCACTGTGAGCTGATGGCACGGTTGCAATGTGCACAGAGGTATGACGAGGAACAAGCAGCCAAGAGTGGCATTGCTCTGTGTGTGTCCCTTCCAGAGGGAAGCAGTTACAAGTCTAAAGCTTCCAAAGAACAAAAGCCACTGCTGAAGGCAGTGTAAAAAATGTGGGGATTTTTTAAGTCACCAATACCATATTTCCTTGGCTAAAGTCCTGAGGAAACAGAGCAGGGACAGTTGTCCAGGACATTCAACAGCACGTTCTCAAACTTCTACTGGGGAATTCCTTTGCTCAATTTCCTAATTGCACAGAATTCAAATAAAACCAGTACTTTGCTTTCCCCTCTGCTGATTTTGGCATCTCTGTTGAGCTCGGCCCTGAGGAGAAGAGACCGTCCTCGGTAGCCGGGACTCCTTGGTGGATGGCGCCTGAAGTGCTGATGCGTGAACCATATGGCCCCAAAGTGGACATATGGTCTTTTGGAATTGTGGGAATTGAAATGGTAGAACAAAATGTTCCTTACTGGAACCAAAGTCCTGCCACGGTAAGGAGCAAATACTGATCCCGCTTGTCTTTCTCACCTGCCCCGTGTTCTGCGTGCCATTGGACAAAATCCCATTGCCATCTGCTGGAACGACTTCCACCTAAAAATGTCCCTGCAACACATCAGCATCTGCTGCAGTTTTGGTTGCATCAGTGTGGAACTCAAGCCTTACCACATGCAAACAAACCCCATTCTCAGGCAACACTTTCCTTTGGGTTATAAGCGGTTCCAGTTCTTTTGTCTGTGTCGATGACCCCAATAGCAGAAACGAGCATCTTAGAACTGGTGTTATCCTTCCAGAAATGAAGGAAAGAACCCCAAACCCAGCAAAGTTTCCAAAACAGTGGTTTCTAGAGAGGAACTTAACCCCCTGTGCAGTTTCTGCTCACTGGGAAACATGCCTGAAACCTGGGCATGAGGCTTCAAGGCCACAGAGTCCCTTCTGCTTCTTGTGCAGTGTTGCTGAAACACTTAGTGGCCGTGTTTCTCTCATAGCCCAAGCCACGTTCTCCACGTCACCAAGCCGGAGCCTGGTGAGGGGGAGAGCCCACCAAAACCTCCTGTTTGTTTCCTGGCATTTTCTGGGATGGGCCTACCACTCATGCATTGACTTGAGTAGGCAAACGAGCAGAGGGTGTCCATAGGGATGGCATCTCTCCTTTTTCTGAGCAGGAAAAGTTTTTCTTTTGCTGCATAAGGGAAGATGAAATTTTTAGACTGCTGAGAGACAGAGCTGCAGGTGGCTCCTGTGTGCCCAAGCAGGCATTTTCATCCCAATACATTTGTGCATGCATCTTAATGTAACTGTGTTGAATATGGGATTGTAAATGTTTGTTTCTTTACCTGGGGATTAACTGATGGATTTCCTTTCTTTTCTTCCAATTACCATTGTTTTCAAGAGCAGGACAAAAAACTTGATGAGTCTTGTTCTATGGCAGCTGTGCTTAAGGGACCAACAAGCACTGCAGAGATGCCGTTCATGTACTAATCCTTGGAATTAGTTAACATAGCAAAGTCCCCCTTCCAAAAAGGCTGTCCAGCTGGTGTGAATCCTTAGAGAAGGAAATGTGCTTTTGCTGATGTAGTTCCCACTAACTAGGTCAGTCAATGAAATTGGCTGCCAAGGCAAGATTGGCAGGATGTTGGCAAAGCTGTGGTGGCATCAGAGTTTGGGTTTTTTGTTGGTAAAGGAAAGTCATCCCTGGGTCTCTGCCAGGGCAGAAACTGCCACTGCAGAATGGAGGTTAAACAATGGGCTCTGGAGAGCAGTTACAGAAGGGAAAGAAGCAGGTGGAGCCTCGTGTTCCCTTTTTCTCCGGACTAAACACCTGAGAGCCACAGCAGGGACGCCTCAGCTGCGGCAGCCCAAGCTCCTCTCGGCTTGGCTGCGTGACTTCCTGAGCTGCTGCCTGCAGAGAGACGAGGAGCGGCGCTGGTCTGCCAACGAGCTCCTGCAGGTAAAACGCAAAGGGGCTGCAGGTGAAAGAGTGTGCGAGGGATGGGCTCCTCCTCCAGTGAGGCCCGAGGCATCAGATGAGCCCCCTTCCTCCTCACCTCCACTCTTGGTGCTCTTCAAATGAAAATGCTGAGCAGTGCTGGGCTGGGCTGGGCTGGCAGGGCTCTGTAAAGTCCTCTGGTCCAAGTGTCCTGCAATGAGCAGGGACATCTTTAAAGAGATCAGGTTGCTCAGAGCCCTGTCCCACCTGACCGGGGATGGTTCCAGGGATGGGGCACCTACAAGTCCTGGGACAACCTGTGCCAGGGTGGCACCATGCTCCGAGTAAACCAGTTCTTCCTTAGACCTACTCTGATTAGATCCCCTTTGTGTTTAAAACTATTCACCCACATTCTATTTTAACTGGCCCTGTTAAAAAAAGGTGTCCCCCACTTTCTTCAAAGCCACTCTGAAGTCTTGGAAAGCGGCAATAAAGTCTCCCTGGGGCCCGTTCTTCACAAAGCTGAATAACTCCACCTCTCTGCGCATTTTCTGACAGGACAGGTGCTCTGTTTTCTGACTGTCTCTGTTGCCCTGTTTTGGAACTTGGTGGTGTGTTCTGTTTTACCTAACAGCAAAAGAATTGAAGTAGAGCAATGCAGGGTACAGAGCCATGCAATGGTGGCAGAGGAACCCAAGGCTGCCAGCCCTGGCAGAGCAGTCTGGAGAGATTTGGCTGTGGGCAGGAGGGGCTGTGGGGCCTCCCTGTGAGCCACTGAGGGGCCCTGGTTTGTGCCCCCCACCCCACCCTTAGAGGCTTCTGGCACACAAACAGGGACAGCTGGGAGGGACTTGTCCCAGCCCCGTCTGCTGCCTGGCACGCTCAGGCAGAGGGGAACTGGCCCAGGCTGCTGCCAGGTTGTGTGGCAGAGAGGTGCGGGGACGCTGTGCTCCAGGAGGGTTTGGATGGATGGAGACGAGAGATCTCTGAAGGCTGCTCTTAGAATATCAGGTTTGTTACAGAGGGGGAAAGGTCCTGCGTGGAGCCGCCAGACGCAGCACGGGGCAGGGCCTGAGGGAGTGGGGAGGGAGAGACAAGGGGGAGAGAGAGACAAGAGGATGCTCCAGGAGGGGGTGGAAGTTCCACGAGGCGGGGAGTTCCAGGAGAAGGGGAGTTCCAGGAGAGGGGAAATTCCAAGAGAGGGGAAATTCCAAGAGGGCGTCTGGCTCCTCAGAGACTCCTTATCAGGGGGTTTCAAGGTGGGCTGGAACAAGACCTGGGCCAATGGGGCCACAGACACCTGATGCTTCAGGGGAGGGTTACAGGTGTGGGATGAACCATACATTGGGGTGAGATCCAACAGTCCATTTGGCCTTTGGACCTATCTACTTCTCTAACTTCACTGGTTAAACTAACACTGCATCAATTCTCTCTTCTTATAAGGAAGAAAGTACAACAATTATTATTTACATGAACAGTGCATGAGAACTCTAGTAGAAATATGTAAACATTAGGAGGAATAGAAAACTTTTAAAAGAACATTAAAGCATTTACAAGAGCAGGGTGAAATTACACAGCCTTCCTGTGATGTCACACACCCCTGTGATGTCACACAGACATCTGTGGGATGTCATATTGCCCCTGTGATGTCACACAGCTCTCTGTGATGTCACTCGGACTCTCTGTGATGTCACACTGACCCTGTGATGTCACACAGCTTTTTGTGATGTCACAGGGGCATCTCTGTGATGTCACACTGACCCTGTGATGTCACACATGTATCTGTGATGTCATATTGACCCTGTGATGTCACACACATCTCTGTGATGTCACACAGCACCTGTGATGTCACACAACCTCCTGTGATGTCACATAGACATCTCTGTGATGTCATATTGCCCCTGTGATGTCACTCAGACATCTCTGTGATGTCACACTGACCCTGTGATGTCACACAGCCCCTGTGATGTCACACAGACATCTCGGTGATGTCACACAGCTTCTGTGATGTCACACAGACATATCTGTGATGTCACACAGTCCATGTGATGTCACACAGACATATCTGTGATGTCACAGAGCCCCTGTGATGTCACACTGTTGCACTCGGACACAAAATAACTCACATCGTCATATTAAGATTAAAAGAGAAAAAGGAAGTAACTTTCATTTTTGCTTTATGTAATATATGAAATTTTTAAAGCGGCAATGGATTGGAGGATGTAATTACTACTTCTCTGACTTCACTGGTTAAACTAACACTGCATCAATTCTCTCTTCTTATAAGGAAGAAAGTACAACAATTATTATTTACATGAACAGTGCATGAGAACTCTAGTAGAAATATGTAAACATTAGGAGGAATAGAAAACTTTTAAGAGAACTTTAAAGCATTTAAAAGAGCGGGGTGATATTACACAGCCTTCCTGTGATGTCACACACCCCTGTGATGTCACACAGACATCTGTGGGATGTCATATTGCCCCTGTGATGTCACACAGCTCTCTGTGATGTCACACAGACATCTCTGTGATGTCACACTGACCCTGTGATGTCACACAGACATCTATGGGATGTCATATTGCCCCTGTGATGTCACACTGACCCTGTGATGTCGCACAGACATCTCTGTGATGTGACACTGATCTCTGTGAGGTTACACAGCCACTGTGATGTCACACTGTTGCACCAGGACACAAAATAACTCACGCACTCTTATTAAGATTAAGAGAGTAAAAGGAAACAACTTTATTTTTTAATCACGGTATCACAGAATAATGAGGTTGGAAGAGACCTCTAAGATCATCAAGTCCAACCTGTGCCCTAACACCACAACCAGACTATAGCACCAAGTGCCAAATCCAGTCTTTTTTTAAACATATCCAGAGATAGTGATTCCACCACCTCCCTAGGAAGACAATTCCAGTATTTTATTATTCTTTCAGTGAAAAAGTTTTTCCTAATATCCAACCTATTCCTTCCCTGACAAAGCTTGAGGCTGTGTCCTCTTGTTCTGCCAGTTGCTGCCCGGTGGAAGAGACCGACCCCACCTGTCTGCAGCCTCCCTTCAGGAGCTGTAGAGAGCAGTAAGGTCACCTCTGAGCCTCCTCTTCTCCAGGCTAAACAACCCCAACTCCCTCAAACATTCCTCACAGGGCTTGTGTTCCAAGCCCCTCACCCGCCTCGTTGCCTCCTCTGGACGTGCTCAAGCATCTCAATGTCCTTCCTGAACTGAGGGCCCAGAACTGGACACAGCACTCAAGGTGCGGTCTCACCAGCGCCGAGTACAGGGGGAGAATGACCTCCCTGCTCCTGCTGCTCACACAATTCCTAATGCAGGCCAGGAGCCATTGGCCTTCTTGGCCACCGAGGCACATTGCTGGCTCATATCCAACCGGCTGTCCACCAGCACCCCCGGGTCCCTTTCTGCCTGGACACTGTCCAGCCACACTGTCCCCAACCTGTAATGCTGTAGGGGATTTTTGTGTCCAAAATGCAGAACTCGGCACTTAGACTTAGTAAACTTCATGCTGTTGGACTCTGCCCATCCGTCCAATCGATCCAAATCTCTCTGCAGAGCCCTCCTTCCTTCCAACAGATCAACACAAGCTCCCAGCTTAGTATTTCTGCAAATTGACCAATGAAGGACTCAATGCCCTCATCCATGTCGTCTATAAAAATATTCAATAGAACTGGTCCCAGCACAGAGCCCTGAGGGACGCCACTGGTGCCTGTCCCCAGCTGGATGCAGCACCGCTCACCACCGCTCTCTGGGCCGGCCATGCAGCCAGTTCCTAACCCAGCACAGAGCGCTCCTGGCCCAGCCGTGGGCTGCAGCTTTTCCAGGAGTGTGCTGTGCGAGACAGCATCAAAGGCCTTGCTGGAGTCTAAATAGCCAACATCCACAGACAGCCCTGCCTGCAGCCACCAAGTGGGTCACCTGGTCATAGAAGGAGACCAGGTTGCTCAGACATGATCTGCCCTGTGTAAACCCATGCTGCCTGGGTCTGGTACCCTGGCCATCCTGTAAGTGCTGTGTGGTAGCACTCAGTATGAACTGTTCCATTACATTTCTATAAATATATCTGGTATTCCATCGCTAATCCTGTGGGACAAATTGCACTGAAGTTCAATTCCACCTGTCCAGTCTTTTACACCTTTGAGAAAGTCTGGGGCTGGGATTGGATCCAGCCACTCAGAGGCTCCTCTCTTTGAACAAGTTTTAGAAGTCTAAACGTCCTGGAGGGTTTTGGGGTTTCAGGGTGGCTGCTGGGTATCATTTCTCCATCTCATGATTCAGCAGGAGTTTCTCCAATAAAGAAATAATGCTTTTGCCCGAAGCTCCCACTCTACTTGTGACAGAAACCCTGTGAGTGTCTGGGACCTCCCGCCTCTTTGGCAGCCTGGGCACTCCTGGGATGTCACCGTGGAGCCCCTGTGAGTGCCTGTGACAGATCGGTGCCTTTGCAGCACAAGGTGCGCTGGGATGTCACCATGGAATGGCTGTGACTGCCTCTGACCACTCGGCTCCTTACCATCCCCAGAAAGCCCTGGCAGGTCTCCACGGAGCCCCTGTCTCTCTGTGTGTGACATTCCAGCTCTTGAAGAGCCTGGAGACTTGGGAAGTCCCCATGGAACCTCTCTGAGTGCCTGTGGCAACTCGGTTCCTTCACAGGCAAACATCACCAGCCCCTGTTGCTGTGCTCAGTTTCCATCCCCAGCCCCCTGTTGCTATCCTGGGCTGGTTTTGCATGGGAGGTGCTTATGGAAGAAATGCACAGAGAAGCTCCGAGCAGTTTCCTCCGTGTCTGACACAAACCCAATCAGTAATTAGCTTTGACAATGACAGTCTGTTAAACCGCTGAGAAAGCTGATATGTCTCTATGAAATGCAGGTAAAAAAGGAAAAATCCCCTTCCTGGGGAGCCCACCAGCTGCAGCGGGAGGAGAGGCCGCGGGGCCGAGCTCTGGCGGCTGCAGCTGCCAACATCTGGCCGCTGCTAAGGCCCACCCTGCTGCTCGCCCAGGCCGAGCCAGGAGCCGCCAGGCCCCAGGAGCAGCCCCGGGCCGGGCCAGCCCAGCCAAGGCTCTGCCTCTGCTGAGATTCGCCCACAGCCAGCAGGCAGGGGGAGGAGAAGTCCTCCGCTCCTTGTGCCGGCTCTGGCTGGGCCGAGATCCCGGCTCGGCTGCGGCTCCGCTGGAAGGGGATCCCATCCAGGGACCCCATGGACACGAACTGCGGGAACCCCGGGCCGGGCCCCGACAGCGCCACGGGCAGGGAGCGCAGGGACAGGAGAACTGGGGGACACGAGATTTGGGGGCTGGGGGGGCACGGGGGAAGGAAAGGGGGAACGGGAGAGCTGGGAACGGGGTTTGGGGGTTCCAGGATTAAGAAAGGGGAAGGCTGGGGTGGGTAGAGGTGGGATGGGCAGGGTTAAGGGGGTTCCTGTATCCAGGGAAAGGAGCTCCACGGCTCCCCGGTGTCCCCATTCCCCGCAAAAGGTGGGAAAACCCGGGCTGGCTGGGAATAGGGGTCCCGGGTGTCCTCGGCGTTGAGGAAAGGAGGGGCTGGGCGCTGGGAAAGGCAGGAATAGGGCTCCAGGGGATCTCTGGGTGAAGGAAAAGGGGGCTCTGGGGGCTGGGAGAGGCGGGATGGCCGGGAAAGGGGTGCGGGGGTTGCTGGTGCCGGATAAGGGGGTGCAGGGTAGAACCCATGCCGGGAATGGGGTGCGGGGGGATGGCGGCGCCCGGGAATGGGGGTTCAGGCCCCTCGGTGCTCCGGAATGGGCGATCAAAGAGTCCCTCCCGGTGCCGGGGTCCCCTTCGCCTGTCGCCGCAGAGAAAAATTCCAACTTTGGGGTGATTTTCTTGGAATTTAATGGGGATTTTTGGGGATTTTGGGTCCGGGATTTTTGGGTCCGGGATATTTGGGGGGTCCCCAAAATTTTGGGGTGCTCAGGACCCCCAAAATTCCCAAAAAATTTGGGAACTGAACATCAATATAAGACAAAAATCCCAATTTTGGAGTGATTTTCTTGGATTTAATGGGGATTTTTGGGTCCGGGATTTTAGGGGGGCCCCAAATTTTTTGGGTGCTCAGGGTCCCCCCCAAAAATTTGGGAATTAATCAGCAAAATAAGACAAAAATCTGCATTTTGTGGTGTTTTTCCTGGAATTTAATGGGGATTTTGGGGATTTTTGGCATTGTGGGATCCAAGATTTTTGGGGGGTCCCAAAATTTTGGGGGGCTCAGGGTCCTCCCAAATTCCCCTAAAAATTTGGGAATTTAATGAAAATAGAAGACAAAAATTCAGATTTTGGGTGATTTTCTTGGTATTTAATGGGGATTTTTGGGATTTTTGGGTCTGGGATTTTTGGGGGGTTCTCAAAATTTTGGGGTGCTCAGGGTCCCCCCAAAATTTGGGAATTAATACTCAAAATAAGACAAAAATCTGAATTTTGGGGTGTTTTTCCTGGAATTTAATGGGGATTTTTGGGGTCTGGGATTTTTGGGGGGTCCCCAAATTTTGGGGTGCTCAGGACCCTCCAAATTCCCCCAAAATCTGGGAACTGAACATCAAAATGAGACAAAAATCCCAATTTTGGAGCGTTTTCCGGAATTTAATGGGGATTTTTGGGTCCGGGATATTTGGGGGGGTCCCCAAAATTTTGGGGTGCTGTCCTAGTTTAGGGCAAATTTGGGGAAAACTCCCTGAAAGGAGCCCCCAGGAAACCCCCACGGCCCCTCCCCACTCACCTGGTTCAGGGAAAAATTTCCTCTGAGAGAGAAGTGGAAAAGAACCTGTTTATTCAACAACAAAGCACTCCCCAACACCAAAACAATTAACACAAGATGACAACAAGACTCTTTCACCACTCTGAAGAGCTGAACAAATCCAGAAGGTCTTTCCTGGGAGTGGTCGCCCGGGTCTGGACGCTGGGGATTGCTCTCCAGCACTGGGGATGGCTGCTGCAGATCACAAAATGCAGGCTCCTGGTGTTCCTTGGTGTTTCCCAGATCCCAGTCCAGAGCAGGTTGAATGATATTCAGAAAGAGGAAAGGGAAAAAAAAACAACAGTCCAGGGAAAGAATTGGACTGCTTAACCTAACTAAGAAGCAAAGCAAGAAAGCAGGCAAAGCAAGCAAGCCAAGCAAGCAAGCAAGCAAAGCAAAGCCAGCCAGCCAGCCCTAGCCTTTTCTAGCTTTCCAGCAGACATGGGGGAAGGTGAACCAGATGATAACACAGCAAAACAAACCTTCACTTTCAGAGTCAGTTCTGAAAGCACAGAACATAATATCAAACGTAAACAGAACACAGGATTGGAGATACAAACACCATAACAGTCACCCTAGGACATTCCACCCCTTATCTCCATATCTTCAACATCATGTAAAAACTCCATCAAGTTAAAACTTGTATCTTTCACTTACACATTTCCTTCTTTCTCATGTCTGTGTGTTTCATGCACAGACATTGACAGTAACATCCAGCAAACAGTGATATTTGCACAATAGTTTCACCCCACAATCAGATCTCCCTGAGGTACACATCGTGTTGTTCCATCTCTCTGCATTATCCACCATGTACAACCTGGTCCCTGAGCAAAGACAATCCCACGAATGGGTTTGTCTGTACTCGAGGCAGGATTGATCCACACTGATTTCCCTAACAAACCTCTGACATGTGCCACTGGGACTTTATCTCCATCTACTATATTCAGGGGCTCAGACTGGGCAGGACCTGCTCGATTGGTGGAACCTCGGCTGTTAACTAACCAGGTGGCCTTTGCTAAATGTTGCTCCCAATTTTTGAAAGATCCCCCACCCAATGCTTTTAAGGTGGTTTTTAACAGTCCATTGTACCTCTCCACTTTGCCTGCAGCTGGTGCATGGTAGGGGATGTGGTACATGCACTCAACACCACGTTCCCTAGCCCAGGTGTTGATAAGGCTGTTCTTGAAATGAGTCCCATTGTCTGACTCAATCCTCTCAGGGGTACCATGCCTCCAAAGGACCTGCTTTTCAAGGCCCAGGATGGTGTTACGGGCTGTAGCATGAGACACAGGGTAGGTTTCCAACCATCCAGTGGTGGCTTCTACCATTGTGAGCACGTAGCGCTTGCCTTGGCGTGTCTGGGGCAGTGTGATGTAGTCAATCTGCCAGGCCTCCCCATACTTGTACTTGGACCACCGCCCACCATACCACAGGGGCTTCACCCGCTTGGCCTGTTTGATGGTAGCACACGTCTCACAGTCATGGATAACCTGAGAAATACTGTCCATGGTTAGATCCACCCCTCGGTCTCGTGCCCACTTATACTCATGGCATCTCTACCCTGATGGCCTGAGGCATCATGGGCCCATCGTGCTAGGAACAACTCTCCCTTGTGTTCCCAGTCGAGGTCTATCTTTGACACCCCTATCTTCGCAGCCTGATCTACCTGCTGATTGTTTTGCTGCTCTTCATTAGCTCTACTTCTGGGGACATGGGCATCTACATGGCGAACTTTCACAGGTAGCTTCTCTACCTGGGTAGCGATATCTTTCTACTCTTCAGCAGCCCAAATTGGTTTTCCTCTACGCTGCCAGTTAGCTTCTTTCCACCTCTCTAGCCACCCCCACAGAGCATTGGCTACCATCCATGAATCAGTGTAGAGGTAGAGCTTTGGCCACTTCTCCCTTTCTGCAATGTCTAGGGCCAGTTGAACGGCTTTGAGTTCAGCAAACTGGCTTGATCCACCTTCTCCTTCAGTGGCCTCTGCAACCCGTCGTGTGGGACTCCACACAGCTGCTTTCCACTTCCGATTCATCCCTACGATGCGACAGGAACCGTCAGTGAAGAGAGCATAGCGTGTTTCCTCTGCTGGCAGTTGGTTGTATGGTGGAGCTTCTTCAGCCCGTGTCACTGGTTCTTCTTCTTCATCTGCGACACCAAAACTTTCACCTTCAGGCCAGTTTGTAATTACTTCCAAAATCCCAGGGCGATTCAGCTTACCAATATGGGCACACTGCGTGATGAGAGCAATCCGCTTGCTCCATGTAGCGCTGGTGGCATGGTGGGTGGAGGGAACCTTTCCTCTGAACATCCATCCCAGCACCGGTAGTCGGGGTGCCAGGAGGAGTTGTGCTTCTGTGCCAATCACCTCTGAGGCAGCCTGGACTCCCTCGTAGGCGGCCAAGATTTCCTTCTCTGTTGGGGTGTAGTTGGCTTCAGACCCTCTGTAGCTCCGACTCCAAAATCCCAGTGGTCGGCCCCGAGTCTCATCAGGCACCTTCTGCCAAAGGCTCCAGGACAGACCATGGTTCCCGGCTGCAGAGTAGAGCACGTTCTTCACATCTGGTCCTGTCCTGACTGGGCCAAGGGCTACTGCATGAGCAATTTCCTGCTTTATCTGGGTGAAAGCTTGCTGCTGCTCAGGGCCCCAGCAGAAATCATTCTTCTTGCGGGTGACCAGGTAGAGGGGACTCACGATCTGACTGTACTCAGGAATGTGCATTCTCCAAAAACCGATGGCGCCTAAGAAAGCTTGTGTCTCTTTCTTGTTGGTTGGTGGGGACATGGCTGTGATCTTGTTGATGACATCTGTAGGAATCTGACGCCGTCAATCTTGCCACTTCACTCCCAAGAACTGGATCTCTCGAGCAGGTCCCTTCACTTTACTCTTCTTGATGGCGAAACCAGCTTCCAGGAGGATTTGGATGATTTTCTCTCCTTTCTCAAACACTTCTGCTGCTGTGTTCCCCCACACAATGATATCATCAATATATTGTAGATGTTCTGGAGCCTCACCCTTTTCTAGTGCAGTCTGGATCAGTCCATGGCAGATGGTAGGACTGTGCTTCCACCCCTGGGGCAGTCGGTTCCAGGTATACTGCACTCCCCTCCATGTAAAGGCAAACTGAGGCCTGCATTCTGCTGCCAGAGGAATGGAGAAAAATGCATTGGCAATATCAATAGTGGCGTACCACTTCGCTGCCTTGGACTCCAGCTCGTACTGGAGTTCCAGCATGTCTGGCACAGCAGCGCTCAGTGGTGGAGTCACTTCATTCAATGCACGGTAGTCCACAGTCAATCTCCATTCTCTTTCAGATTTACGCACAGGCCAAATGGGGCTGTTGAAGGGTGAGTGGGTTTTGCTGACCACCCCTTGGCTCTCCAGCTCTCGGATCATCTTATGGATGGGAACCACAGCATCTCGAGTTGTTCTGTACTGTCGACGATGCACTGTTGAAGTGGCAACTGGTACCTTTTGTTCTTCTCCCTTCAAAAGTCCTACTGTAGTTGGATTCTCAGACAGTCCAGGCAAGGTGTTCAGTTGCTGGATGCCCTCTGTCGCTACAGCTGCTATCCCAAATGCCCACCTGAGTCCCTTTGGGTCTTTAAAATATCCCCTTTGAAGGTAATCTATGTCCAAAATACATGGGGCCTCTGGGCCAGTCACAATAGGCTGTTTCTTCCACTCATTTCCTGTCAGACTTACATCAGCTTCCACCACGGTAAAGTCCTGTGATCCACCTGTCACACTGGCGATAGAGACAGATTCTGCCCCTACGTGTCTCGATGGAATTAACGTGCATTGTGCACCAGTATCAACCAAAGCCTTATATCTTTGTGGTTCCGATGTGCCAGGCCAGCGAATCCACACAATCCAGAAAACACAGTTTTCCCTCGCCTCTACCTGGCTAGAGGCAGGGCCCCTCTAAGCCTGGTTATCCTTCTTGCCTTGGGCGTATGTCTTAGAGGTTCCTTCAAGGGGATCAGACATGTCATCATCATCATCATCATCATGCCTGGCAGTTTGGCTACGGGCAACTGGAGCTGCTCTCCTTTTGGTGGCACTTCCTCTCTGAGTCTTACCTTCCTTCAATTCATGCACCCGTTGTGCCAGAGGACCAGTAGGTTTTCCATCCCATTTCCTCATGTTTTCTCTGCAATCGTGCAGGAAGAACCACAGCTCAGTTCGTGGGGTGTACCTTCTCTCACCATCTGAGGAACGTCTACGTTGGATACCAGAACCTCTGATCTGTACTGCTGAGATTTGGAGAAGGTCCTCCTTTATCTCCTCCCTGAGTCTCTTATGATTCTCCTCTATCTTATCTTCTAATTTCTGCAGACGTGTTTCCACTGCTGCAATTCTGGCATGGGTTGGGCCATGTACAGCATCTGCATATGCTCGGAGTTTCCTTGCCATTTCGAGCACGGTCTCATCCCTCTCATCTTGCTTCATTATTGCTAAGGCAGAAGTGTAGTCATGTGGCCCAAGCCGTACAAGTTTTCGCCACATCACAGATGTACATGGTACCAAGTCTGGATTCCTAGTTGTTATTTCATCTGAGAAGATAATCTCTGCCACTGCCATTTCTCTCAGACGTTGGATCCCTTGTTCTATAGTCTTCCACTGGGTTTGCTGCATATAAAGATCATCTGCACACAGGTATCTTTGTGCTACACTTTCCAGAACCCGTGCCCAGAGGCTGTGAGGGTTAGCCCCCCTCATCATTTCTTGATCAATGACAGGATCATGTGACAGGGATCCCAAATGTCTTGCCTCAGTACCATCCAGAATTGTAGCCTCGCCTGCAGCATCCCAAAGACGGACCAACCAACTAATTACAGACTCATCAGGTCGTCGGGTATAATCCTTCCTCAGGCCACGAAGGTCCTTTAGGGAAAAGGACTCAGTATTGGCCTCTGATCTTGTACCAGTTGCTTTGACTTCTGATTTTATGTCAGCAGGCATTGAGGGTCCCTCTCCTGCATTATCATCATCATCGTCATCATCCACTGGTCGATTGGTCTTTTCTGTGCGCTTCCCACTCCTTGTGCTAGTAGCAACAGCCATTGGTTGAGGCTTGGCTGCTGAGTCTGGTTTAGCTGCTGGCCTAGGCTCACTGTCTGGTTTAGCTGCTAGCCTAGGCTCACTGTCTGGTTTAGCTGCTAGCCTAGGCTCACTGTCTGGTTTAGCTGCTGGCTTTGAGCCGGGGGTGTTGGCTGCAGCCTGAGTGACTGGGATAGCTGCTGATTTATCTCCCTGCCGCCCTTCCTCTGTCTGCTGCCCTACAGTATCTAGCAGGGTGCGATAAGCATATGCCAGGGCCCAGCTCACTGCAATGATTTTTTTCTCCTTAGAGTTATCATGGCACTTCTCTTTCAAGTACTTCGCCACCTCAGCCGGATTCTGAATTTGTTCACTAGGAAAGTCCCAGGCTATAGGGTCAGAAAATTCCTTTAAAATTTGGCCCATCTCCTCCCATTTCCCACACCACTCAGGATTTCTCACACCTGGGTCTACTCCTGGGTCAGAGGTCTCATCAGCCCCTCTAGAAATCTCAGCCCTCATTCTAGAGAGACTGCAGACTGTATAGAGAAAGCTTACCAGATTAAACACCAGGAAGATGGTCTCCTTAACAATCAGGGGAAACTGAACATTCTCTAATAGGGAGGTAACAAATTCAGAGGAGAAGAAGGAAAGCAAAGGCTGAAAAGCCTCATCCCCTACTTCCCCTCTAACAAACTGGCTGTACAACCATAACCATGAACCATACATTCCAGGAACAGACCTCAGCACCTTTATAAACCCTCTGGAATCTATTACACCCAAGCACAGCACGATGGATATTCTGGTCAGTGCCCTTCTACCGCAAAACCTACGTATTAGGGACAATACTGGAGCTATTCCTGGATAAAAAAATAAACCTAGGGACCATAGGGGGATTAAGATCTCAAAAACCCCTAGGGACCAGAGACACATGCAGGCCTTCACCCCAAGAGACAATATTAATTCAAACAACATAACCAGTAACTGCTCCATACCCACACAAAATAATTGGAACAAAAATATGATTACAACAGGGTTTTTTCCACTCTCTCGAGCCCCACGTTGGGCGCCAAAATATTTGTCCTAGTTTAGGGCAAATTTGGGGAAAACCCAGGAAATAAACCCCCACGGCCCCTCTCCACACACCTGGTTCAGGGAAAAATTCCCTCTGAGAGAGAAGTGGAAAAGAACCTGTTTATTCAACAACAAAGCACTCCCCAGCACCAAAACAATTAACAACACCAGATGACAACAAAACTCTTTCACCCCTCTGAAGAGATGAACAAATCCAGAAGGTCTTTCCTGGGAGTGGTCGCCCGGGTCTGGGCACTGGGGATTGCTCTCCAGCACTGGGGATGGCTGCTGCAGATCTCCAAATGCAGGCTCCTGGTGTTCTTTGGTGTTTCCCAGATCCCAGTCCAGAGCAGGCTGGATGATATTCAGAAAGAGGAAGGGAAAAAAGCAACAGTCCAGGGAAAGAATTGGACTGCTTAACCTAACTAGGAAGCAAAGCAAGAAAGCAGGCAAAGCAAGCAAGCCAAGCAAGCAAGCAAGCAAAGCAAAGCCAGCCAGCCAGCCCTAGCCTTTTCTAGCTTTCCAGCAGACATGGGGGGAGGTGAACCAGATGATAACACAGCAAAACAAACCTTCACTTTCAGAGTCAGTTCTGAAAGCACAGAACATAATATCAAACGTAAACAGAACACACGATTGGAGATACAAACACCATAACAGTCACCCTAGGACATAATGTTTACATATTTCTACTAGAGTTCTCATGCACTGTTCATGTAAATAATAATTGTTGTACTTTCTTCCTTATAAGAAGAGAGAATTGATGGAGTGTTAGTTTAACCAGTGAAGTTAGAGAAGTAGTAATTACATCCTCCAATCCATTGCCGCTTTAAAAATTTAATATATTACATAAAGCAAAAATAAAAGTTACTTCCTTTTTCTCTTTTAATCTTAATATGACGATGTGAGTTATTTTGTGTCCTAGTGCAACAGTGTGACATCACAGGGGCTCTGTGACATCACAGAGACCTGTGTGACATCAAAGGAACAGTGTGACATCACAGAGATATCCATGTGACATCAAAGAGAGCTGTGTGTCATCACAGGGGCAATGTGGCATCACAGATATGTCTGTGTGACATCACAGGGGCAATATGACGTCACAGAGATGTCCGAGTAACATCACAGATATGTCTGTGTGACATCACAGGGGCAATATGACATCACAGAGATGTCCATGTGACATCACCAAAAGCGGTGTGATGTCACAGCTGCTTTGTGACATCACAGAGATGTCCATGTGACATCAGAGATAGAGGTATGACTTCACAGGAGCAATATGACATCACAGAAATGTGTGCGTGACATCACAGGATGCTGTGTGACATCACAGGGGCTGTATGACATCAAAGAAGCTGTGTGACATCACAGAGATTTCTGTGTGACATCACAGGAGGTTGTGTGATGTCACAGGTTTGTGTGACATCACAGGAAGGCTGAGTGACATCAGAGGGGCTGTGTGACATCACAGAGATGTGTGTGACATCACAGGGGCAATATGACATCCCATAGATGTCTGTGTGACATCACAGGGGTGTGTGACATCACAGGAAGGCTGTGTAATATCACCCTGCTCTTTCAAATGCTTTAAAGTTTTCTTAAAAGTTTTCTCTGCCTCCTAATGTTTACATATTTCTACTAGAGTCTCATGCACTGTTCATGTAAAAAATAATTGTTGTACTTTCTTCCTTATAAGAAGAGAGAATTGGTGGAGTGTTAGTTTAACCAGTGAAGTTAGAGAAGTAGATAGGTCCAAAGGCCAAATGGACTGTTGGATCTCACCCCAATGTATGGTTCATCCCACACCTGTAACCCTCCCCTGAAGCATCAGGTGTCTGTGACCCCATTGGCCCAGGTCTTGTTCCAGCCCACCTTGAAACCCCCTGATAAGGAGTCCCTGAGGAGCCAGACGCCCTCTTGGAATTTCCCCTCTCTTGGAATTTCCCCTCTCTTGGAACTCCCCTTCTCCTGGAACTCCCCTTCTCCTGGAACTCCCCCCCTCCTGGAACTTCCACCCTCTCCTGGAGCATCCTCTTGTCTCTCTCTCCCCCTTGTCTCTCCCTCCCCACTCCCTCAGGCCCTGCCCCGTGCTGCGTCTGGCGGCTCCACGCAGGACCTTTCCCCCTCTGTAACAAACCTGATATTCTAAGAGCAGCCTTCAGAGATCTCTCGTCTGCATCCATCCAAACCCTCCTGGAGCACAGCGTCCCCGCACCTCTCTGCCACACAACCTGGCAGCAGCCTGGGCCAGTTCCCCTCTGCCTGAGCGTGCCAGGCAGCAGACGGGGCTGGGACAAGTCCCTCCCAGCTGTCCCTGTTTGTGTGCCAGAAGCCTCTAAGGGTGGGGTGGGGGGCACAAACCAGGGCCCCTCAGAGGCTCACAGGGAGGCCCCACAGCCCCTCCTGCCCACAGCCAAATCTCTCCAGACTGCTCTGCCAGGGCTGGCAGCCTTGGGTTCCTCTGCCACCATTTCATGGCTCTGTACCCTGCATTGCTCTACTTCAATTCTTTTGCTGTTAGGTAAAACAGAACACACCACCCAGTTCCAAAACAGGGCAACAGAGACAGTCAGAAAACAGAGCACCCGAGAGGTGGAGTTATTCAGTTTTGTGAAGAACAGGCCCCAGGGAGACTTTATTGCCCCTTTCCAAGACTCCAGAGTGGCATTGAAGAAAGTGGGGGACACATTTTTTAACAGGGCCAGTTACAATAGAATGTGGGTGAATAGTTTTAAACACAAAGGGGATCTAATCAGAGTAGGTCTAAGGAAGAACTGGTTTACTCGGAGCATGGTGCCACCCTGGCACAGGTTGTCCCAGGACTTGTAGGTGCCCCATCCCTGGAACCATCCCAGGTCAGGTGGGACAGGGCTCTGAGCAACCTGATCTCTTTAAAGATGTCCCTGCTCATTGCAGGACACTTGGACCAGAGGACTTTACAGAGCCCTACCAGCCCAGCCCAGCCCAGCACTGCTCAGCATTTTCATTTGAAGAGCACCAAGAGTGGAGGTGAGGAGGAAGGGGGCTCATCTGATGCCTCGGGCCTCACTGGAGGAGGAGCCCATCCCTCGCACACTCTTTCACCTGCAGCCCCTTTGCGTTTTACCTGCAGGAGCTCGTCGGCAGACCAGCGCCGCTCCTCGTCTCTCTGCAGGCAGCAGCTCAGGAAGTCACGCAGCCAAGCCGAGAGGAGCTTGGGCTGCCGCAGCTGAGGCGTCCCTGCTGTGGCTCTCAGGTGTTTAGTCTGGAGAAAAAGGGAACACGAGGCTCCACCTGCTTCTTTCCCTTCTGTAACTGCTCTCCAGAGCCCATTGTTTAACCTCCATTCTGCAGTGGCAGTTTCTGCCCTGGCAGAGACCCAGGGATGACTTTCCTTTACCAACAAAAAACCCAAACTCTGATGCCACCACAGCTTTGCCAACATCCTGCCAATCTTGCCTTGGCAGCCAATTTCATTGACTGACCTAGTTAGTGGGAACTACATCAGCAAAAGCACATTTCCTTCTCTGAGGATTCACACCAGCTGGACAGCCTTTTTGGAAGGGGGACTTTGCTATGTTAACTAATTCCAAGGATTAGTACATGAACGGCATCTCTGCAGTGCTTGTTGGTCCCTTAAGCACAGTTGCCATAGAACAAGACTCATCAAGTTTTTTGTCCTGCTCTTGAAAACAATGGTAATTGGAAGAAAAGAAAGGAAATCCACCAGTTAATCCCCAGGTAAAGAAACAAACATTTACAATCTCATATTCAACACAGACACATTAAGATGCATGCACAAATGTATTGGGATGAAAATGCCTGCTTGGGCACACAGGAGCCACCTGCAGCTCTGTCTCTCAGCAGTCTAAAAATTTCATCTTCCCTTATGCAGCAAAAGAAAAACTTTTCCTGCTCAGAAAAAGGAGAAATGCCATCCCTATGGACACCCTCTGCTCGTTTGCCTACTCAAGTCAATGCATGAGTGGTAGGCCCATCCCAGAAAATGCCAGGAAACAAACAGGAGGTTTTGGCAGGCTCTCCCCCTCACCAGGCTCCGGCTTGGTGACGTGGAGAACGAGGCTTGGGCTATGAGAGAAACACGGCCACTAAGTGTTTCAGCAACACTGCACAAGAAGAAGAAGGGACTCTGGGGCCTTGAAGCCTCCTGCCCAGGTTTCAGGCATCTTTCCCAGTGAGCAGAAACTGCACAGGGGGTTAAGTTCCTCTCTAGAAACCACTGTTTTAGAAACTTTGCTGGGTTTGGGGTTCTTTCCTTCATTTCTGGAAGGATAACACCAGTTCTAAGATGCTCGTTTCCTGCTATTGGGGTCATCTACACAGACAAAAGAACTGGAACCGCTTATAACCCAAAGGAAAGTGTTGCCTGAGAATGGGGTTTGTTTGCATGTGGTAAGGCTTGAGTTCCACACTGATGCAACCAAAACTGCAGCAGATGCTGATGTGTTGCAGGGACATTTTTAGGTGGAAGTCGTTCCAGCAGATGGCAATGGGATTTTGTCCAATGGCACGCAGAACACGGGGCAGGTGAGAAAGACAAGCGGGATCAGTATTTGCTCCTTACCGTGGCAGGACTTTGGTTCCAGTAAGGAACATTTTGTTCTACCATTTCAATTCCCACAATTCCAAAAGACCATATGTCCACTTTGGGGCCATATGGTTCACGCATCACCACTTCAGGCGCCATCCACCAAGGAGTCCCGGCTACCGAGGAGGGTCTCTTCTCCTCAGGGCCGAGCTCAACAGAGATGCCAAAATCAGCTGAGGGGAAAGCAAAATACTGGTTTTATTTGAATTCTGTGCAATTAGGAAATTGAGCAAAGGAATTCCCCAGTAGAAGTTTGAGAACGTGCTGTTGAATGTCCTGGACAACTGTCCCTGCTCTGTTTCCTCAGGACTTTAGCCAAGGAAATATGGTATTGGCGACTTAAAAAATCCCCACATTTTTTACACTGCCTTCAGCAGTGGCTTTTGTTCTTTGGAAGCTTTAGACTTGTAACTGCCTCCCTCTGGAAGGGACACACACAGAGCAATGCCACTCTTGGCTGCTTGTTCCTCGTCATACCTCTGTGCACATTGCAACCGTGCCATCAGCTCACAGTGGGGGGGTCCCTGCACTGCCCCCAGCACCATTTTTGGGGAGCTGGCAGTCACTCAAAGCAGCCCCTCACCCCACATCCCTGGAACACTGCACCTGACCAGGAATATACTGACCCAGCTTGACAGAGCCGTCGGCTCCGAAAAGGATGTTGCTGCTCGTCACATCTCGGTGGATTACGTGGTTTGAGGGAAGAAAATCCAGTCCTTGCAGGCACTGAGAGAGAAAAGAGAAACAGGAGGGCAAAAATTAGCGCTGTGATTCCATGGCACAAGAAAAGAAACAAAGAATCTAAAAGATGCCCTGTGCTGGGGAATGGCGAGTAATGGCAGAACGCAGCGCCATTGAGAGGAAGAGCTGCTGCTCCAACACTTGCAGAGCAGGACCTTTCTAAGGAAAGGCATGCCAGCTTTTGAAAGAGCAACAGCACCTGCTGTTGTTGTACACTGTCCCCTGCAAACCAGCCAGGATGACTGCTGCTGCAGTGGGTGTGCTCAGAAGCAAAGCGCATTTTGGCTGCACTACTGTGGTTTTTAGCTGAGGACTGAGAGAAATGAGTCTCCCCTTTTTCCTTTGCTGTTCGTTTCAAATCCTGCTACCAGCACCTTTGCTTTTACAAGCAAGGAATGCAGCGAAGACAGGCAAAGGTTTAAGGAGGCAAGATGGAGAACAGCAAATACAAGAGGCAGAGTGAGAATACAGCAGCAGGAGATAAGAGTACAAGAACAGAGTACAGTGAGTGCGAGGGCACTGGCAGGCATTTCACTTGAGATGCTTTTACTTGCCCATAGCATACCAGCAATGCAGAAACAAAGCTTTATACATGAAACCTCTCCTGTTCTGAGCCCCTGTTTCCCAGACAATCCTGCCCAAACCCTTGGAAGCACAGGTGGGATTGCTGACCTCCTGACTGATGGATGCTATGTCACCTTCACACAGGCAGGTCTTGCTGATGACATCGCTCAGAGCGCCTCCGTCCATGTACTCCATGAGCAGCCAGAGTTCCTCACCCAGAAGGTAGCTGAAAGAAGGAAACAAGGGCACGGGGATGAACGTACATGGCTACATTGCTGTTTGGAAAAGACAGGGGTTGATTCTTGTTTTCTGGTCCCTTTGAGACAAAGGCAGAATCAAAGCAATAGACATTCCCTCTTGGCTGTGTGTTGTTTGCAATCTGTGCAGTCTCAAGGAGAAAAGAACAGCTGTGAAAAAGGAGATGTCTTAGATGGCCAGCGAACGAAAATCATGGTTTAGTAACAGCCCACATAAAAAGCCTGTCACGCATGGTGTTCCTGGAAATAAGCACCTAGTCTTCCTGGCATGCATAGCAATGGAAAAGAAGGGCAACAATCCAAGGGAAATCAGCTTTAGGATGGTTCATCAGCATTTAAGAAACTTTAAAAAATCTATCCCAAAAAAATGTGGAGGCAGTGAACTTAGAGGGTATTAACTTAGTAAGATACAGATGATCCAGGTTTTGAATAATTTCTGAATAATTTTCGAACTACGTGCGCCAGGGAAGACTCATGCAGACAAGATGCACTCTCTTCTCATCCATTGGAGATGAGTAGAGAAATATTAATACAGAATAATCAACAGCTCTACTTTCTAGAAGTGACCAAAGTGGGTTTTTAACCTCTCGTGTTTGCTGTATGTAAACACACATTCATGGGATAAGTCCATGACCACTCACCTGTCTAAATAATTCACAACACTGGGACTCCTATGCCTCTTCATGAGACTGATTTCATTAACGGTTACTTGCTTCCTCTTCAATCCTTTAAGTCTTATTTTCTTTATGGCAACCTAAAATGACACTGAAAATCAGTAACTTGAGAAGTTGGTGGCACGAGACCACAAGGCACATGGAGCGAGTGATTTTGCAATGACACAGCCGAGCTGTGCCAAACTGCCTCGTGATTAGGCACTGCAGGAACTGGAACTGACATTGCAACAGCCCATTGCTCCGCGCCCTTGGAGGCCAGTTACAGGACACGGGGCCACTGAGGTTTTGCCGTGTCCACTTGCTAACAGTGGTGTCTCAGCTATCACTCACAAACCTCTGAGCACACTCCCTGCTGCTTTGTATGGGATTCAGAAGAAGTGATCCATGCCTCAATACTCTGTGGATACAACTTGGGCGATGGTTTTTAGGGATGCCTTGCAGATCTCTCCCTGTGTGCAGTTCCCAAGTGCAGCACTGCAGGTGGCTGAGGAACTACCAGTAACTTTCAGATGCATTTTCTGGCAGGCAGAGATGAGAATTCAGGACTCGGAACCTGTCGCCCCAAAGAGCAGTGAGATGCTCTAAGGCACCACCTTTGTTTTAGCAATTGAGAGCGAGTGAGCACATCCTTCTCCGAAATGAACTGCTGCCCTCTGGGCCTTCTTTTTGGCAGCTGAGAAGGACAAAGACTGTCCCAAATGTACTTTGCAGGCTGGCACCAGTCTGTGCTTCTTTTGCCTTTTCAGCACAGCTCTGCCCAAAGCTCTGGCCACAGCTGCCCACACCAGAGGAGAAAGCCCCTCGGGTGCAGCAGAGTGTGCGGGGCCTGTTGACATTTACCTCTCCTCCTGTGGCTTTGTTGAGTGCTCTAACCACATGTCCAAAAGTCCTAGAAACAAAACAGAAGCAGAGAAAGGAGAAGCTGTTTATTTTGTAGAGTGAAAGCCAGCCCACACAGGAGATCTCTGCTGTAAATGCCTAAAACTTGCAGGATGCAGGAGGGCTCTGTCAGAAGGCAGATGATCCTTTTTCCTCTCAAATGCATGGGCAGTGCCTGGGCCGGTTGCTGAAGCGTTGGGGTTTACTGCCTCAGCTCCTAAAGGGAATTTATTCTTTCATCTTGGGTTTCAGTTTCTAAACTGTGTGGTTCCTATCCTGACCATGCAATATTTCCTTCCACAAACCATGGGAAAGAAATGTTCCTGAGAACTGTTATTTCACAGCTTTGATAGGAGGTAGGTTGCTCTTTCAGGCAAGCAAGGTTCTTCTTTTTTCATTAGTGTGGCAGTGTGATTTTGAGACATACAAAAATGCTAAAGAAGTTAACACAGAGCTGTCCCACACTTGAGAGACAAAGAGATCTTCCAGGTCCTGTTCCTTGATGCAGGCAAGACCTCGGCAGCATGGAGATGTCTCTGACAATGCTTTCTGAGCACACACACAAATTCTGAGCAGCACTGAAGCGATGGGACAATCTATCCCCAGTATCTGAACACGTTTGCAGCTGGCCTGAGTTCACACTGGATAGATCTTCCAGTGAAACACCTGATATACCAGCAAAACACCTGGCCCATGGTTGTGTAGAAGTAACTGTGGCTGGACTCACCCCTTGCCAATATCTTCCAGTTCAGTGTATTTCATGGGATTTTCCATGTTCACCATTTTCCTCCCGTTGTCCAGGCTAAAGCTCCCTCAGCACCTCCTCCTTGGCCTTGCACTCCACAGCCTTCCCCAGCTCCCGTGTCCTTCTCTGCACACGCTCCAGCCCCTCGAGGACTTTCTGCTTCAGAGGGGCCCACAAGTGGACACAGCACTCCCAGCCATGGCCGCAGCGCTGCCCAGCCCAGGGGGACGGTCACTGCCCTGCTCCTGCTGCCCCACTGCTGCTGACACAGGCCAGGGCATCCTTGGCCTTCTTGGCCACCTGGCCACACACTGGCCCACCTTCAGCTGCTCTTGACCGGCACCCCTGCGTCCTGTTGGCCCACGCAGCTCCCCCACCACAAAGTTGCCCACTTGACTTCAAATAGAGCATCCCCAGTTCCAAGATGTCCTTCCTCTTCTCAGCAACACAAGACAGCAGTCAAGGACTTGCAGCTTCCCCCCCACCCTAGGCACTACTGCCATTCCCAAAGCTGCAGGCTGTGTGCAGCTGTCCCTGCAGGATGGCCCCAGGGCAGAGCCCAGCCGGGCTCCCCCTGCAGCCCCTGAAGCTTGGGGCAGACAGTGGTCCCAGAGCTGAGGTTCACGGGGAGCACCCGCAGCTGTGCCTCGCACTCTGTTGCCGTGTCACCGTGCAGGCTGGCTTGTACGGGGTGAATGTACCAGCCCTGGTTTGACTGACAGGGGCCCGGCCCATCACATCTCTCCCAAGGCTGCAGGCATTCCCCAGGCCAGAATCTGAAGGGGCACAGAGATCAGAACAGTGAAATCATCCAGACTGGGTTTTTCAAAGGCCCTTTAGAAGGAAGGGCTTGAGAATAAACGTGCTCTGTTTGCCACAGGAACATCGGGGTGAGTGGTCTCTTTGGCTCCAACCCACTTTCCTCCCCGAGCCAAGGTTACCCACTCCCTCACACGTCCCCCCCGTGCCTTCCCACTGCCTTGTCCTGTCAGGGCTTCCGCAGCCCCTCATCCCTTCGTGGCCCCGTCCCCTCAGGCTCTCCCCAGCCCGGCCAACCTGCCCGGCAGCAGCGCCGCAGCCCCACAGGAGCTCCAGAGGAGCCCCATCCAGAGGCACCTGGGAGCCCTCAGCAATCCAGGCAGCAACACACGGGCAGGAGGACACGGATGGCGCTTCCTGCCTGGGACAGGGCTTGTGGCCATCTCCAGGCACCGCTCTCACAGAGATCCCCACAGCTCCAGCCCCTGCCCATCTGCTCTGTGGGCAGCACAAAGGCTTTGGCAGAACCACCAAAGGCCAAGGGGCTTCTGGCCATTTTCCCTGCAACCCTGCATGCCTGGGCAGCTTGCTGAGCCCAGGATCCCTTTTGTCCCTCTTCCCCTAGACCCTGCAGAACCTGGGCAGCAAAAGAAAGATCCTGGGAGTCTGTGTATTGAAACACATCCTATATTTATATGCTAAAGTAAAACAAAAAGACAGAAAGAACAATCTTAAAGAAACGAAACATTCCTGCTGGCTCGGGCGGCCCCAGCAGACAGAGCCTCTGGGTTCAGTTCTCTGAAGAGCTCCAGCAGCGCAGCCAGCCGAGCCCCGACAGACGAGGCCGTCTCCTCCATGCCCTGCGGAGCCGATCATGCAGGTTGTCAAAGATGGAGTATGGAGCTCTCTCTGCTTCCTGGAGGACGTACAATGTTTGAACTGACAGGGGCCAAAGGCCTGTGCCAAAGCACTGGGGCAGCTGCAGCAGGAGGCAGGAGAGCTGGCAGCAGCTGCCTCAGTGCCCCAAGGCCAGCCGAGCCCCAGGGACTGCCTTCCCCAGCCCCACGCTGGCAGCACGGCTTCAGCCCCTGCGCTCTTCTCACCGAGACACTGGTGGTGCCGAGCACCACGAGGCCTCTGAGTGCCAAGCGACGCCTCCCCCTGCACTCGCTCTGCAGGTTCTTTGACAAGAACTCCAGGACGCTGTCACGGCATTCACTCAGGTTCAGGCGCTCCAGGACCTGAAAGGCACAGGGCAATGACGGGGGAGCGGCCGGCGGGAGCCCAGAACCGCACAGGGCCGGGCCCAGGCAGCAGCACAGGGCGCGGGCTCTGTCCCAGGCACTGCGGCCAAGAGAGGGCAGAGAGCCGGGAGGCAGCTCAGCGAGGCAGCGCTGGCCTTCAGGCTCACCTCCACAAGGAACGCCAGGGCGGCCAAATCCCGGCATGGCGTGTCTTTGCTGAGCAGCCCGAGCAGCTGGAATGCAATCGCGGAACACACGGCTTCGGATGCACGGTGCATTTCTCTGACAGGAGGAAATAGGAGCCAAACCCTGAGCCAGCGGGGACAAACCTCTCCCAGGACTGACTCCCAGAGGTCTGGCCTTTCTCCAGCACCCTGCAAGGGGCAGCTGAGCCCTCTGGGAGGTTGCTGCTCTTGGGCACGCTCCTCTCCCAGCCTTTTGCAGCCTCCTTGGCCGTCCCTTGGTGACAAGGGCTTCTGGCCCATGGCCACGGGGACTGTGTGGGGCACCTGGGGCACAGGGCACACATGCCGGGGACAGCTGGGGAGCAGGGGGTCTCACCTGGCCAGCACGCCCACAGCACAGTGGTGGGTGTCAGCACAGAGCAGTGTGTCCCAGCCACCCTTGTCTTCCATGGCCACCACCACATCCTCATAGTGCAGTCGGCAGAGCAGGGCCTTCAGGGTCTGCTCTGCAAAGCTGTGCGCAGAGCAAAGCCCAGGTCACGCTGGGGGCACTGGCCCCTGCCCAGGGATGTGGCAAGGACAGGAGGACTGGCATGGAGCACCTGCTGGGGTTGGAGGCAAGGCCGTGTTGCTGCTGGCATCCCTTCCAGAAGGTATCGACCTCCTGTGGCATATCCAGAGTGCTGAAGAGCACTTGGAAGAGCAGATGCACAAAGAGGCAGGGGAAACACACGGTGACTACATGTGGCACACAGGGCAGCTGGAGGATCTTCCACATCACCACGGTTGCCTGCAAAGGACAGAGCAGCCCGAGACAGCGCTCAGTGCCGAGGTGTCCGTGTGGCAGGGCCCAGTGCGGGAGGGAGAGGCCCGGAGAGACGAAGGGGGAGCACCGAAGGGGGAGCACCTGGCCTGGTGGCCCTGAAGCTGCCCCGAGGCCAGGTTTCAGCCCAGCGCCTGAGGCAGGGAGACGCCGTGGGGGAGGGAGGATGGAGAGCTGCTGGAGAGGTGGCCTTGGGGCCAGCAAAGGCAGAAACTCACAGCCAGGGCAAGGACAGCCGTGTGGTCCCCATCGGAGGTGCACGTGCTGTGCTCTGGCCAGCTCCCCAGCACATCGAGGAGTACGAGCATGGCTGGCTCTGCAGTCCTGGGCGTGCACATGATGCTCTTCCACATGGCCAAAGCAGCTCTGTGGGGTCAGACCTCTGTCTCAGAGGAGTCTGGGACACAGCAGCGTGGCCTGGGTGGCAGCGGGGAGCTGAGCTGCTCTGCCAGCCCTGCCTCTGCCCACTGGCCCTCACTGGCAGCACACAGGCAGCCCAGCCCTGTGGGGACTGGCCCCTGAGGGGCAGGGGGGAAGCATGGCAGCACGCTGGGGGGCTGGCAGGGGCCAGGGCTGGCAAAGGGAGCAGCCAGAGGGCCCTGGAATTCTCTGTTGGTCAGACATCTGGGACAGGCTGTACAGGGTGAAGGGCTGCTGAGCCCTGAGCCCTCTGGGCAGGTGAGCCCCGTACCTGTCACAGACTGGGGCCACACGCAGGAGAGCCATCACCACGTCAGAGGGCTGTGCCTCTGTCAGATCCAGAAGGGGCCTGTACAGATTGTACTCAGGAAACTCATTGGCCACCAGCCACTGGTGGATGTACCTCACCATGGCGGGCACCTGGAGAAGGCAGGGGAGACTTGGAAAGCTGCCAGAGGAAGGAATGTGCCCAGCTGCCCCAGAGAAGTGCTTCCCTTGCCACCACACTGCCATGGCCTCAAAGGCTTCCAGGGAACAGCAGGCGTGGCTTGGGAGGCCACGCAACTGCTGGGAGGAGAAAAGCCAGGCCACAGGCTGCTCACTTGCTTTGGGCTGGAAGGACCCTCCTCCACAAGCATATCCAGCAGGGCAGCACTGGCCTTGGTTTTGAAGATGGGAGAGTACGCTCTGACCACAGTGCCCACGACGCTGCTCTCTTCCTCCCGAATCCTCTTCATGAATTTGCAAACCATCTGTAGCAGAAGGGCAAGAAGCCCGGGATGTTGCATGGAGTGCTCTGAGCACAGTGCTGGGCTGAGCAGTGCCAGCAGGCCCAGCCCAGGTGGGGATGGCTGCAGGTACCTGCGCTGTTCTGCGGAAGCGGCCACGGGTGCGTTCCTGCTCTCGTGTGCGCTGCACGGCTGCACCTGGCAAAGAGCGAGCGCAGCCCGAGCTGAGGGGCTGCGGGAGAGGCCGGAGAACACAGCCCAGCCCTGCGCTGCCCAGGCAGGGACAGCCCCGCGCCGCCCCAGGGCATGGAGCACGGCTGTGGGGTGTCTGCCCGGCCCCTATTCCATCCTGTCCATGGGCATGGCCCCAGGGGATGGGATGGGATGGGATGGGATGGGATGGGATGGGATGGCATGGCATGGCATGGCATGGCATGGCATGGCATGGCATGGCATGGCATGGCATGGCATGGGGCCAAGCTGGCTGCAGGCACCAGCCCTGTGGCCCAGCTCTGCCACTCACCCTTCTGCAGTGGCTGGAACTGCTCCACCTCTTCAGGCTGCTGTGCTGGGGCAGTTCCAGGGCCTTCTTTCTCCTCCTTCCCCCAGGCCAGCTTGGGCACGCTCGCAGGTCTGTGCTCTGCGTCACTGCCTGGATTCATGGCTACTTGCAGAAGGTGAAAAGGAAAAGGTCCGAGTCAGCAAGTGCTGCAGTCGTGCCTTGAGGGCACCTGCAAGAGTGAAGTCTTGGCAAGGCTACAGGACAGCAAATCCTGCACTCTGGTCTTGGGGGCTCCAGCCACAAGGACAGGAGACTCCTGTCAAGGACAGTGCAAAGCAAATGCCACGGTCGGCCCTCGAGGGCAGCTGCAGAAGAGATGCCTTGGGAAGGCCAGGGGTCACCAAGTGCTCTGGTCTGGCCACGAGGTCACCTGCAGGAGTAATACCTCGGGAAATCTCCAAGTCAGCAAGGAACGAGTGGCTGTGCCAAGGCTCCTTACAGCACCGCTCTCTCCGTCCTGTCTCGTCGCGTGCACAGAGCACTGTGGAGTGGCCTTGTCACTTCCAACACCTATGCCACAGCATGTCACAAAGGGCCCTTGGATACCCTGTCCCGTTCCATTCCACGGTGACCATGCTGCAGCGTGTCACAAAGGGCCCTTGGATACCCTGTCCCGTTCCATTCCACGGTGACCATGCTGCACCGTGTCACAAAGGGCCCTTGGATACCCTGTCCCGTTCCATTCCACGGTGACCATGCTGCACCGTGTCACAAAGGGCCCTTGGATACCCTGTCCCGTTCCATTCCACGGTGACCATGCTGCACCGTGTCACAAAGGGCCCTTGCACACTCTGCCACCTGCCCTGGGGCCACCCCCACCCTCCCAGAGTGGCCCAGGTTGGAAGGAATGCCTTGCCCCAAGTGTGTCAGACAGCCCAACAGGATCTTTAGGAACGGCTCAGACCATCAGCAAACGCTGCCCTGCTCTGCGGGCTCAGAGCAGCAGGAGCCCCCAGGGCTGCCGACGCAGCCGCGGCGGGAAGGGCACGGGGCCCTGCACAGAAGCTGGCACGGCCTCCTCGGGACACGTCCCACGTGGTGGCCATCCTAAGCACGGCCGTGTGACACAGACCAGGAACGTGTGGGCCAGGGCAGGAATGCTGCTCTGAGCCTGGGGCCCGGGGAGCGCTGACATCAGCCGCTGAGGCACAGTCCCCACCGAAGCAGAGTTCCCCCGAGCCCTGGCAGCACCGGTGCCCGTCTGCTGCCCCAGAAACCTGTGCCCCAAAAGGGCTTCTCTGCCAGAGGGCAGCCAAAGCTGGTGTGTGTTGCAGCATTTTTCAGAGAAAGAGGACATGAGTTATGAGATTTGAGCTACTCCAGCCTAGGCCCCAGATTTGGGCCTTGTGAGGCCGTCAAGCCTCTGACGCAGTTAGAAATTCAGAGCTTGTGGTGCAGATAGAAATAGTATTAAGGTGTGACGGGGACCACTGGGCTGTCTGGGTGTGAATTAGTATACGTTTATAGTGTAAGGCTCAAGCCACTTTAAGGAAAAGGTAAACATTGTTAGCCTAGCAATCAGAGTGCCTTTGTTTCTGTAAACTATGTAGAAGCTTATATAAACTACCATCGTATCTCGAATAAACGGAGAACATTTGATTAACCACATTGGTTCAGATCTGCGTTTGTCTTGTCCAGTTTCCCGTTTTCCTGAGATTCCCTGGCTTTTGGTGTGCACTGGGGGCTGTGCTCCGTCCTACAGGGGCTGTTGGTAGCAGCACCTGGAGCAGCTGGTGGCAACACTTGGTGCGTGTCAGATGTTGTTGCTCCTTCCCAGAATGATTTTGTCATGGAAGGGATTAGCAGCAGCACAGAAACACCAACAGCTACTCAACTTCACAGGACAAAGAGAATCTACCGAAAGACTGTCATGTTTCCTTGTGCTTTTGGTGACAGAGACAGGGAATGGGGACAGGGACCAGGAATGGGGACAGGGAATAGGACTGGGAATGGGGACAGGGACAGGGAATACTGAACAGGGATCAAGAATGGGGTCCGGATTGCTGTGGGAGCAGAACAGGAACGGGACCGGGGGGACATGGGAACAGGCAGGGGCAAGGGGAGTATGGAAGGGGAGTAAGGAATGGGGCAGCCACTGCAGGGGGACGAGGCGTTGGGATGGGGGCACATGGGGACAGTTCCAGGGCAGGGGGTCCTTGACCAGCTGCCCAGAACCTCCACCAGGGTCTCCCAGTGCAAGTGGAGCCGCTCAGCCTGGGGTGCCCAAAACCCTGAGCAACTCCCAGGTCCCTCCCAGGAACCCTCAAGTCCCTCAAACCCAGCATCCCCCACATCCCCTGCAAGATCCCCCCCATGTCCCCATCCTTGTCTTAGCTCAACATGTTTATCGGCAGTGTCACAGCGGGGCAGCTCCCAGTGTCCCCAGCAGGTCACAGTGTCCAGTGCAGCCCGTGCCAGCGGTCACTGCGCACACGGGGCAGGCTGGGCTGGACAGGGGACGGGGCAGAAACGCTGCCCCGGGACTGGGGTCTCCCCCTGCCTCTGGGGCCCAGCCCCTGCTGGGAGCGCCTTGGGCAGGGCACGGGGCTGCTGCTGGGCCAGGGGGACAGGCCGTGCCCCCTGTCCCCTGCTGCTGGGTCTAGGGGACAGGCCGTGCCCCCTGTCCCTGCTGCTGGGCCAAGGGGACAGGCCATGCCCCCTGTCCCTGCTGCTGGGCCAGGGGGACAGGCCGTGCCCCCTGTCCCTGCTGCTGGGCCAGGGGGACAGGCCGTGCCCCCTGTCCCTGCTGCTGGGCCAAGGGGACAGGCCATGCCCCCTGTCCCCTGCTGCTGGGCCAGGGGGACAGGCCGTGCCCCCTGTCCCTGCTGCTGGGCCAGGGGGACAGGCCGTGCCCTCTGTCCCCTGCTGCTGGGCCAGGGGGACAGGCCGTGCCCCCTGTCCCTGCTGCTGGGCCAGGGGGACAGGCCGTGCCCTCTGTCCCCTGCTGCTGGGCCAGGGGTACAGGCCGTGCCCCCTGTCCCTGCTGCTGGGCCAGGGGGACAGGCCGTGCCCCCTGTCCCCTGCTGCTGGGCCAGGGGGACAGGCCGTGCCCCCTGACAGCTCCCCAGGCCCCTCTGATGCCTGTCCCTCGTCCCTGTGGCTCCTGTCCCCACTACTCCCCACCACCTTCACTCCCCCCTTCAAAGCCCTACTCAACCCCATCACAGTGACCTCTGGAAAGAAAGAAAGAATGAAGGAAAGGAAGTGTTGTCTGTTCACCCTGGATGGATGTCAGGCACCCACCAAAGCTGCTCTCTGACTCCCCTCCAGAGATGGACAGGAGAGAGAAAACAGAATGAAGGCTTCATGGGTTGAGCTAAGGACTGGGACAGATCACTCAGCAAATGCCATCATGGGCAAAACATTTTCAAAATTGGAGATATTAATGGAATTTATTGCTATCTGGATCAGGGCAGGACAGTGAGAAGTAAAACAAAGCTTTAAAAACTCCTTCTGCCCTTCCCTCCCTCCTTCCCAGCTCTACCTCCCCCCCAGTGGGTGCAGGGAGACAGGGAATGGGGGCTCTGGTCAGTTCATCCCCTGTTGTTTCTCCTGCTGCTCGGGGAGAGGAGTCGTTCCCTGCTGGGCCAGGGGTCCCTCCTGGAGACACTTCTCCATGAACTTCTCCACGGTGAGTTCATCCCACGGACAGCAGTTCTCCACAGTCTGCTGCAGCGTGGCTCGCTCCTCCATGGGCTCACAGGTCCTAGCAGGACCCTGCTCCAGCGTGGGCTCCTCTCCAGGGGTTTTCAGGTCCCTGCCAGGTCCCTGCTCCAGCACAGGTTTCTCACGGGGTCGCAGCCTCCGCTCAGGCATCCCCCTGCTCCGGCACGGGCTCCTGCAGGCGCTGCAGGTGCATCTCTGCCCTCCGTGCCCTCCATGGGCTGCAGGGCCCAGCTGCCTCACCAGGGACTGCCCAGGGAATCTCAGGGCAATCAGCTCCAGCAGCTGGAGCAGCTCCTGCCCCTCCTGCGCTGGGGCCGGGCAGGGGTGCCCGAGGCGCGGCGCAGCATCGGCCCCGCTGAGGGCATCGCGGTTCCCCCGCAGCACAGCGGCGCCCCTGTGCCCCTGGAGCTGGCGCTGCTGTGGATGGTGTCGTGCCCCGGCTTCCACAGCATCGTGCGGCTCCTGGGCTGGTTCGAGCTGCCCGACGGCTTCGCGCTGGTCACGGAGCGTCCGCAGCGCTGCCAGGACCTCTGGTACTCGCTGGCCGAGCGGGGGTTCCTGACGGAGCCCGTGGCGCGGGTGCTGTTCCGCCAGGGGCTGGAGGCCGTGCGGCACTGCTCCAGCCGCGGCGTCCTGCACCGCGACATCAAGGCCCAGAACGTCCTCGTCAACCTGGCCACGGGCGAGGCGAAGCTCATTGACTTCGGGTGCGGCACGATCCTCCAGGACACGTTCTACACACGGATGTCAGGTGAGCCCAGTGCTGGGGCCCAGCCAGGCAGCAGAGGTTCCCCCTTTGCTGGCAGAGGCGGAAGAGGGAGGGGGAAATCTTCTTCAGCCGGCTGCAGCCAAGTTACTTTTCAGCAGGGCAGGGGCTGGCTGTTGTGGAACGGGAGCTGGCTGGGATGGAGGAAGGGAGGGAGCAGCATCAGCCTGATGAGCTGTGCCTGTGTCCCATACAGCCCACTGGAGTGGATCCTCTTTGGCTGCTACCATGGCCGGCCAGCCACCATCTGGTCCCTGGGCATCCTGCTCTATGACATGGTCTGTGGGCACCTTCCTTTCCACACAAACGAGGACATCGTCCGGAGCCAGCTCTTCTTCCCTCCCCGGGTGTCTCAAGGTGGGGATGTGCCTTCAAGGCTCGGGAGGAAGAATGGGGCTGGGAGGGGGCAGCTGGCACATAAGCGCCCCGCTCCTGCAGCTAGTGAGGAGGCTGATCTCCTGGGCTTAGCTAGAGGAGGTGGCACGTGTGCCTCTGTGCTGCTCTCATCCGGAAGGGAGGATCGACGGAAAGCTTTTGGCTGCAGCTCTGAGCACTTCTAGTGTGGCCTGGGCACCGAGGAATGTGGGAGAGCGTGGACAGGAGCCTTGTCCCGCTGAGCGGCCGTGTCTGGTTTGTCACTGCAGAGTGCCAGCACCTCATCAGGTGGTGTTTATCCATGGACCCCACAGACAGGCCCTCACTGGAGGACCTTTTTGAGCATTCTTGGCTGCAGGAGCCCTGCCTGGCCCAGGAGACAGCAGAGATCCATCGCTCCGCTCAGTAGGATCCAGGAGCCCAGCAAGTACCAGCTGCATGCGTCTTGTGGCACTCCAAGAAAACCCCGGAGCGTTTCCCTGTGGCCGCAGCATGGAGGAGAGAGCGCAGCCGGGGAGATGCTTCTGCTGGTCCCAGCGAGCTTTGGAGGGAGTGGCTCAGTGCTCCCTGTCCTGTTGGAGAAGCGGTGGCAGTGCGGTGAAGGTGCCATAGACTGGAACAGGGGAAACATCCCCCTGCAGCTCAATGGCATCGTGATGTCCCCGCAAGCCGAGGCACAGCTGGCATGTTCTTCTGGAGCACCACGTGCAGCTGGGAACACCATCCTGGAGCTGGCCGCTGGCGGGGCAAAGCCTTTTGGCTTTGGCGGCAGCCCCTTCCTGGAGGACACACTCTGAGCCCCGATGAAATCAAGATGAGTCCCCAGCCGGCGCAGGGGCAGGGGATGCTCGTGCTTCCAGGCATGGCAGGGCTCGGCCTGGCCGTGCTCGTGCTTCCAGGTGTGGCGGGGCTCGGCCTGGCCGTGCTGGTGCTTTCAGGCATGGCAGGGCTCGGCCTGGCCGTGCTCGTGCTTCCAGGTGTGGCGGGGCTCGGCCTGGCCGTGCTGGTGCTTCCAGGCGTGGCGGGGCTCGGCCTGGCCGTGCTCGTGCTTCCAGGCGTGGCGGGGCTCGGCCTGGCCGTGCTCGTGCTTCCAGGCGTGGCGGGGCTCGGCCTGGCCACGCGTCGCAGGTTCCCCGCTCAGCGGCGCTGGGAAATATTAATTTTTCCCCTGGCTGCCAAGCTGGTTTTGTTGGGACAGGGGACGGATGCTGTGGAAGGGGAGCCAGCTCCTGGCCTTGCTGACAGCTTTTGCCAGCCAGCCCGGCACGGGCTGGGGTGGGGGCAGCCAGCCTGACAAAAGCATTTATCCATGTGGGTGGGGGCAGCAGAGGGGGACGGGTTTGGAAGCCGTGCCCCAGCTGGTCTGCAGGCCCCTGAGGAAGGGGTGCGTTTATGGGCGGGAATGGTGGGGTTTTTCCCCACCCGTGGACAGGTTTAATTCCTGCATGGAGTGGCCAGACCCTCCTCAGGCCCATGAAACACTGACAGGCTTTGGCGCTTTTTCTTGTTTCCAGGTCTTGTTTTGAATTGACTTTCATGCAATTGTTCCTTGTTTTCCCAGGAAGATTACACCTGGTGCCCGGACCATCCATGGAGCGTGTCCAGTGCCAGCGCTACCCTAGGGGTCACGGTCTGTGGGGACATCCCCCTCAAGAAGGACGAGGACCTCGTGCGGGATCGGCTCCTCTCCTGGCAGCAGGTCTGCAGAGGTGGGTACCCGGCTCCACAGCTCGGCTGGCAGAAGGGCTTCGGGCAAAGGGCAGCAGGCACACGGGCATCCCGCCCTTGCAGCTGCTGAGGAGGCTGCTGTGCTGTGCTTAAGCGGAGGAGATGGAATGTGGCCTGCCATGCTGCCCTTCTCTAGAAACGGAGAATGGGTCAGGAGGTTTGGGCTCTGAGCACAGCCAGCAGCCTGGCCCGGGCACAGGCCATGGTGGGACAGGGGCACAGGAGCCTTCTGTGACTGACCGTGGCTCTCTGGTTTCTCTCCGCAGGCTGCCAGCTCCTCATGCCATGGAAACGGCCCCGCTCGGCCTGCCAGTCTGGGAGGGCTGGAGGGTGGTGGGTGCTCATTTGCTGTCAAAAATAAATTGTGTTTTTTGTCATTGTCATCATCAGAGCATTTCTTTCATCCTTTTCTAAGCTTTTGGCCTCACTTCCTGCAGGGTAATCTTTTTGTGTCCTTCCTCAGCCACTTGATGGCATTTGGCAGGGCGGGTTAAGCAATGTGAAAAGTTCAACAACAGCTCCGGTTGCCAACTGCAGCAGCCCCTTCAGGAGCCCTGAGCTACCAGCGAGGTCCACATGTGCCTTGCAAAAGGGAGTGGTTTGCAGCGATGGGATTGTTGCCCTACTGCAAAAGCTGTGAGGAGATCAAAAGTGGCAAAATGCCATTTTGGCTCAACCCCCACCCAGGTTCTTTATCTTTTCCCTCTGCTCGGTGATAGGTAGACAGGGTTGGACTCCAGCGAGGTTCAAGTTCTTGGTGCTCCCTGGCATCAAAGGGATCAAGTAAACTCTTGTATGCAGTGACTGCAAATAGCTACTGAAGGAAATAAGGGAATGTCGTGAGATGGGGAATCCCTCTTGTCCCCTTTGTCTCCCCAGGAGCCCCTTGGAAAGGGAAATGCCCACACGGGTTTATCTGACTCCTTCCCAGCCAGCCTTTCCCTCACTCCCGGGTCTCATTTGCTCTGCAGGATTCACCAGCTCGCTCAGCTCAGAGGAGCTCTCAGAGGCGAAAACGCTGCCTGGTGTGGGGCTGCCTGATCCCTGTCTCACCGTGATTCCATTTGCCCCCTCCCTGCCCCATCCAAGAGACCGAAGGATCCCCCACAACCCCACGGCCCTGCAGCAGATCCCGGCACCTTCCCTGCTCCGCTCCTTGGGGGCCCTGGGAGGCTCCAGAGCCCTCCCTGTGTGCGGGACAGCTGCTGCAGCACCGCTGCGCCCGCGTGCCAGCAGCGCCCAGGAGCAGCTGCGCCAGTTCCGAGTCTGAAGCGGAATCCTCAGCGCACACAGATGACAGCTGGCACTTCAGGGGCTGGCAGGAGAAGCTAAACCCATCTGCTCGCTGCCTTCCCAGCCATGGCCACGCTGATGCAATTGGAAGAGTTGCCCCTGCCCAGGAAGCTCTCAGGTCGAAGAGAGGAGCAAAAGCCACGGGTTTCTGAGGTGTTAGCTGCCACTGCCTCAGGTTTTCCTCCCAATTCCTAAGGGGTTTTGACTATTTTTACCATTTCAACACTTTCTGTGAAGAATGCATATTTTATGATTGGCTTTTTACAAATGTTACAATGAATATTATATGTGTAATGTTAGAAAGTTATGCTGTATTCATTCTCTTAAGTAGTGTGTTAAATAGAGTTTTAGGTTACAACATAATGTTAAAATCGAAACCCTGCATGTAGTATTTTTTTACTAGCTCAAGCAAGAGATGAGATAATCAAGAAACTCTTCACACAGAGATGGCAGTGACTTGTGGCCCATAAAGAGTTACAACCTCCTTATCGGAAAAGACAAACATTCTTCCACCTTCTCTCAGTCTTTATGGAACCACCAGGATTAAAGGATAGAAGTTGACAAAATATAGAAGAGTTCTTAATTTGCAAGGAATTTATGCATCATGTATGAGATATATGAATATGCAACAGGCTACTGCTATTGCTTTTAAGGTTATTCCTTTGTTCACAAGGCATGCTTTTCATGACCTAGTGTCCGAGAGCATCTGGGTGTCCGTAATTCTTTGCTTTTGATTGTCTTGTAATTGTTCCCAAAGGACAGCAGTCTTGGTAGAAGTGGGAATTTGCCTGTGACCTGTTGTAATCTGTTTTCTCCCTGGTGCCCAGAGCTGAAGAGGTCCCTGTACGCGTTGTTCTCACAGTTTGGTCATGTGGTCGACATTGTGGCTTTAAAGACCATGAAGATGAGAGGACAGGCATTTGTTATATTTAAAGAACTTGGATCATCCACCAATGCCTTGAGACAGCTACAAGGCTTTCCATTTTATGGGAAACCAATGGTAAGTTGTTTTTTAAGATACTTGCCTTTTCTGTTTAAGAAGTTTGGGTTTTGCTGAATTTACATTTCTGCAGAGATCTGAGAAATCCCTGTCAAATTTTAACTCCCTTTAAAATGGGACTGAAAACTCCATTTTAATAGACGCTAGTTCTGATTTTCTCAGATGTCCTCTGTGTAGCTCAAATGAATCTCTCTGTAGGTGTTACCTTGACAGATGTTAAAAAGATGTCAGATAAATGGAGTTCCAATTTCAATGAACTAAAGTTAGTAATTTCCATATTAGGGTTTTTTTTAGACTTCTGTACTTGTGTTCAGAAAAAACTGAGAATTGTTTACTTCATAAGTGTACCTACATTTTATAACAATGTTTTAATATAAAAGGTTTCTGCAAAAAAAAAGGGTGTCAATACACAGTTAATGTGCATGGTGCAAAATGTTCAGTATTATTGACTGCAGAATATACTCTGTTTTTATTTTTTTAATTTTTTCTTTTGAAAAGCATATTCAGTATGCAAAAACAGACTCTGATATCATCTCTAAAATGCGTGGGACTTTTGCTGATAAGGAAAAAAGAAAGGAAAAGAAGAAAGCCAAAACTCTGGAACAGTCAGCAAATGCACCAAATAAAAAAGTTATCCAGGTAAGCTGCTTCTCTGTTCAGAACAAAAACCAACCAAAAAACCCCAAATAAACAAACAACTCCCCCCCCACAAAAAAAAAAAAAAGCACCAAAGAAAACCACAAAAAAACACACACAAAAGCTATTCTAAATAATTTTTTAGGATTTGATGTTGTCTTTTGTTACTTTTCAATTCCCTAAATTGGGGTCTGTTGTCTATCTGGACCTCTTGAGCATTTCTAGAAATAGAAGGAGAGGGGGCTGGTTATATAGTCCTTGCTGTTCATTCTTTTTTCTCGTTTGCTATTACCACATAAAAGTAAAGATGTAGGGCAAAGGTACAACAAACCCAAGTAGAAACTAGCCTCTTAAGAAAAGGAAAAAAAAAGGAGAGTGTTCTTATCTTTAGTACTGGCTTCAAGTGCTCAACCACCTTTTCTCTTCAGTGTTTTAATTCCATGTTGCCTAATAAGGACAGAAGAATGGTAAATGAGAACAAGACAATTAATTTACCTCAGATATTAGATGTTCCATGTTAGATTAACAGAAGTTAGGTTGGAATTTATCTCCTCTAAGGGTTGGCGTGCATAAAATAACAACATTTAGTAGGTTTTGTGCTGGAGTATAGAAGAAAACATCAAGGCACCTGACTAGATCCTGTCAGTTTATATACTGGACATGATATTCTTTACTATGGAATGTCCCTTTGGCCAGTTCTGGTCAGCTCTCCTGGCTCCCTCCTGGCTTCTGGTGCACCTACTCACTAGCAGAGTGTGGAGAACAGGAAAGTCCTTGATACAAACCAGCACTACTTATCAACAACCAAAACATCAGTTTGTTATCAGTGTTGCTCTCATACTAAATTCAAAAACACTGTACTAAGAAGAAAATTAATTCTGTCCCAGGTGAAACCAGGATACCTGTCTAGGCCTTCATTTTCAAAACTATTTCCTCCTTATCTATTAACTGAAATTTTGTAACGTGGAGAAATACTTGACTCAGCCATTGCATTGATCAGGTAGTACTGATGCTATTTCTTTTGATTGCCTGGTTTTGAAGCTATGCAAAATTCACACAATTTGTTCCCTTTGGGAAGTATCTCATAGGCACCAAATGTTCCTTGGATTGCAGCTCACTAAAACCTTTAACATATGTCTTGAATTATAGAGAAACATGGTGATATGTCCCTAATTTATTTCTAATGGAATACCTTTGTAAAACTATTTTGTACTTACTTGCTAGGGAGCAACACAGAATTCAGCCAGTGCCCAGGGACTACACCACAGAATCAGGAAATGTTTTTTATTACTAAAAGCACTAATGTTTTTAATTATTCTCTATGAATAATAATTTGTTACACATGGAAACTTGAGGATATATTTTACAGCTTTGTTTTTGTCCTATGAAACATTGTCTAACAGCTACATGACAGTAAACAAACAAAACAAATCCCTTTTCTACTGTATCTGGTTGACAGGAAATGAGAATCTGCAGTTTCTCATTACTATACAGAAAACAGCACTATTACCAAATCATACTGGATTCTTAAATTTGGACTGTGCTTAGTATCAGTTGAAGGATTCTTGATTTTTTTTTCATTGCTAATAAGTTCCCTTTAACTTACTTTATTCTAGCAGCAGATAAAGAAAAGGAAGACAACAGAGGATGCCAAAATAGCTGCCTAAAAGCTTTATCTCAGGAATCTGGGGGTTCTCTGCTCACTTTTTCTTTTTTCTCACAAGTGTCTTATTTTCCAAAGTATTATGTGGAGATGTAGGAACAACTCCCTACGCTTCATTCATCTTGTCTGCTCAGTGACTTTCTAAAAGATTCATGTTAGAAGTGAAAGTGGTAAAGAGCCAGGATTTGCAGGAGAGCAAGTACCATGGAGGAATATCTTTGCCTGCCCTGCCCCACATCTTTCTGGAGTACTGCCATTGCATACATAATCAACAGGGGAAAAGGTCTTGCTCCCTGGGTTTTCAGGCACAATATATGTATGTCAGTGTGCATCAAAGCACAACACTGAGTATTTGGGTATTTCTTTGAACTTCAGAAGTTTAATTTCTAATGGCCCTACCTGGAATATTTCCATCAGTAAAAGGAGATTGTTCTGCTGAGACTTTTTATTTGGCACTGCTTTGACAATGTTTAAAGTTGAGGTGTCCAGTTTATTTTTATATTTATAATGTACTTGTTGAGTTGAAGATTCCAGTATCAGCAAATAACTACTCAGCCTTGTCTGTGGTGGGTGGCAACAAATTTGTATTAGCAGGCAAATCTGTTACAAGACTAAAGCTCTAAATCTAAAGTGGTTTCTAATTAAGACATTTTAATTGAGCTCTGTAATAAAACCATGTGGATTTTGTAGGTTTTGATTGATACTCAGTATTTTGGTTGTACTGCAGGTAAGCAGGGCTTGGCTTCCCACTGTGAGTCCTTCATGCATTCCACCACTGCCTTACAGGTGTCTTGAATAGCACTGCAGCCACTACTGTGGCACCTGGGTGCAGAGAGTACTGCAGTGTCAGCTCTTGACTAGTTGAGTGTAAGTGTGACATCTAAGACAGTATGGTATTGTGATTTTTGTGGAAGAACCTCTCCAAATTAATGTATCCATGTAAAAGAATGAAGGGGCTCTGTCTGCATCTTGATAAAAGTGTGGTGAAACCCAGATAAAATGTTATGAGCAAAACTAAAGAAATGTGAGTCTTGGTTCAAATACTCATGCAGACAGATGCAAAGGAACTGGATGCAAATATGTATAGTCTTTTGAGCTTTGATTTCTGTTGCTGCAGGTGCCTGATAACCCACCAAACTATATCCTTTTCCTTAATAATTTGCCTGAGGAAACAAATGAGATGATGCTGTCCATGTTATTTAATCAGTAAGTTTTGAATAGAAATGATTTCTCCTTTTAATTCTTGTGTAACCTGTACGTGTTTTCTCAGTTGGCAAGCTCACTTTTTAGAAATAAGGGTTTGTTCTGAAGCTATTTCAATTGTTCGTCTTACTGGCGAGGTTACAGATGTCAGTTCTGATGACTTGGTTCAGAAAGCAAATCTGATTTTTTTCATAGCTGGCTTTGATTGTGAAATTTATCTGCTATCAATTTGCACTGGATTTAAGCTGGTTACTGTAATACTAAAGTCCATAGGACAGCAGGGAGCAGTTCTAAGACTAGTTTGATTGCTTCTGTGTGTGTACAGCTCTGATTAAACTGCTTCCACATAATATTCCTTAATTGAAGCATAGTTCTAAGGATAGGACATGTAAAACCCTTCAATTTAAATCTTTCACTAGCAATAACAATTGTGCTAGTAGATGCTTCTGATAAGGAGCTACTGAAGAGAGATGTATATTGAGCTAAGAAGTATTTTTTGACTCTCACCTTATTTTAAAGGTTTCCTGGATTCAAAGAAGTACGCTTAGTGCCGGGGCGCCATGACATCGCATTCGTGGAGTTTGAAAACGAGAACCAAGCAGGGGCTGCTCGAGACGCTCTCCAGGGATTCAAGATCACTCCATCTCATGCCATGAAAATCACCTATGCAAAGAAATAACTATATGCTCCTGTAAAGGAGTTCTGTGGATAGGTGTTTTTTTTTTTAAAAACTTGCTACTCTGGTCAGTCAGCACGCTTGCTATTCTCTGCAGAAAAAAAAGACTCAAATAGAATTGCCACAATGACCAGGGGACATGTAAAATTTCCACACATCACCCAGAGAACGATTTTTTCTGTTGAAATACTAATTTTTATAAAATAAAATATAACTATCCTGGTTTTGAGCCATGTTTTCTCCTCAAGTCTGTCTCATTATTGATTAACCTTGCAGGGCTTTATTCAGTTTAAGAACTTTTAAAGTGATCCTTATTTCTCAGAAGTGAGTGCTAAAAACAGCTTTCTTTCCAGAGCAAAAGTATGATCAGGGATGCTGAATGCCCGCATATTCAGAATAAATAGAGCATTCACCCTCATTCTCAAGGGAAAGTCCTGAGAGGAAACATAAAAGTTTCAGGTTTTTAGCCAGGCTTTTCCAAAATACATGTCCTAATGCTTCTGGGTTTCTCAGGTTTGATTGACTTTATTTTTTCTTACTTGTTAAAAACTTAATAGGTTTTGTGTGACATGAAATACCGTATTGTATCTGATTACTCCCTAATGATTTGTTCCATTGCATCTGTCTGCTATTGTCCCAGTAGGTCCTTTTTGTAGACAGGAACAGGGAAATCTCTGCCACTGAGGGTTTTTGGTCCATGGAAGATTGTGCTTGTCAGTGAGCATTTGTGAAAATTAAGGACTGGAGGACTAAGAAGGATGTAATTTCATTTGCTTCTTACCAGGGTCGGACTTAATTTTCATTCTCAGACTTTGCTTGAAGTATGATTAAGACTATGGACAGCTCTAGGAGGGCTTAGAGTGTTTAAAGAATACAGTTGCTGATTAAAATGTTAATACAGAATGGCTTTGGCAGGGGATTCAGCTTTATGAGTTGGGTCTGAGGTTTTCCCCCTGCCTCCAGCTCCTCTGGTGGGATGCAGTGGTGCCACAGCCCATTCCTGTTAGCCTGGTGTGTTTGTCCAGTTTTCTGCCTCTTCCATAAAAGATGGGGATTGCTGGACCTGGTACACACTCAGCAAGTGCTGCAGCAAAGAAAAGTGACAAAAAGTGTTTATTTGATGACTTTATTTTTGTGTCTCGGATCAATGTGTCCTCTCACAACTGGAATTTTTATGGAGAAGCTTACCAGCAAGGAGCTGTGTCCTGATGATGACTGTGTCTGTAAGTAATTTGCTTTAAGTTTGAGGACAAAATAGTTTTAAAAATAATGCTGGGGGTGAAGGCAAAACTACTTTGCTTGTTTAGCTCTGTCATATATTTTTCTTGTCAACTGGCTATGTAGAATGTCACATGCAGTTTTACCAAAAAATGGGATTTATAAAGGGACATTTTTCACTTAAGTGAAAAGTGTAGGGAGGGATTCTAACTTTCAGTGCTGAAATTGCTTCTAAAGCTGTTATTTTGGTTACTGGAAAACAGAAAAATGCACAGAACAAAATCTTGAAGACTTTAACTGTTTCAAGATAACCTACTTTTATATGTAGGAATAGTTTTACTACAAGGTCATATGTATTTATATTTCTGTTAAAGTATGTATGTATTTGAATGCATCTACCTCATTTTTTTGTTGCTTTTTTTTTCCCCAGACACCAATTCCCTTGCCAGAGCAGAAGAGGATTATAATGCTTCAGACTGCAGTTTCATTAATATTAAGAAGGGCCAGTGAATTTCTGTTCATTCAAAACTAATGAATGAAGAAGACTCTGGGGAATTCTGGGCTGCAAGTGTAAGAGTTGATTCTTGTGAATATGAACAAACTAGAAGTAGATTAACACACACACATTGCTGTCAAGAAATGGTTGCAAATGCTGAGCTGTTTTGGGGCTTAAAGCAGCAACATAGTTTTAAAAGTGAATGTTTAAACTGGTTGAGAAGGCTTGAAGGGCTTTAATATTTTTCTTTTTTTAATCAATAGCTATATGGTAATTATGAACTGAACCTTTACAGAATGGCTCAACAGTTTATTTCTGTGGCTGTTTATGAAAACAGTGGAGGATAAATCTTTTATCACAGGGGCCTTTAAAGTCTTAAATTTAAGGGAAGCAAATATAAAAACTGGCTGTGTTTACAAAAAAATTCCAGATAAACTATAAGCAGTATTCATTTACTCAAAAAAATGTATGCCTAGATCAGAACTTCTGTCAATGGTTTGTTTCATGTGCCAGCTGATTAGAGCCTAGGAGATGTAAACCACATTAAGAACACTACTGGTAACTCCTTTTGGCTAAGTGATAAACCAGCTCAAAGCAGATGAGGATTGTTTTAAGGTATCTCATTATACACCTCCTTGCTTGAAAGTTTATGGAGAACAGTATGAAAACTATATGGGGACAGTTGGTTATGTCCCTAGCAGTTCAGTGTCAGAACAACATGTCTATCAAGAGGCAAGTCAGCCTGTCCCTACAAGGGTGAGGAATTTACAAAGGCCCAGCTGGCTACATAATTATATATGGATATTCTCAGTTCATTCAGAGAGAAAGGAGAGGTTTCTGCCAGACTAGGGCCTGGGAAAGAGTTTCAAAGGAATGTAAATAATTTTCTGTCTCTCTTGTTGTTCACATGGTTTATAGATATGTTCTGCCACCGTGTGCCATTCAGCACGCACCACTGGTGTGAGATGTTTTTACTTGAAGACCAATGAAATTGGTCTGCAGGATGTTCTCTATAAAAAGAGCGATGTATTTGAAATACAGTTGTTGAGTTTAGTTCTTTCAGCCTTCTGACTTGGAGTTTCTCTGTTCCTGTCTCAACAGCGACAATTATACTTGGTTATGTAATACTAATATGCTGTAAAATTAAATCATTATTTTGGCAGTTGATTGTAGCATATCACAGGTGCTTAGGAATCCAATCTTTGGGCCTCTATAGAGGCAAATAACCTCAATAAAATTCCTAGCATAACCTCTGATATAGCAGACATTGTAAATGTTGCAATGACCTTTAAGGTCATGCAAGTTTTGCCCAAAGCTTTGTTTTTTAGATATTAGAGCCTGGATACTGTGCTGTAAAATTTGGTGTACTAGTGCACCTTTGTTGCTATAGGACATGAGAAAGCACAACGCGAGCCACTTGCCACTTTGCAAGGTAAAAGAGAAAGTTTATTTTCTGACTCCAACTTTCATACTTTTCCAAAGGTGACAGTGGATTGGAGAGTGAATGGGCCACCTCTCCAAAGACATTGGACAAACTACTAGTACATCAAGTTTCTCCACTCCCAGGAAGGAATTCAAAACAATATGTTATTTATAGAAACTGTGTGGGAAAGTTTTCCAATAGAATGTAAACTCAGAAGGCTTTAGAAAAACTTAAGAATCAGGGCGACACACCTTCCTTTAGTTGTATCTGTAGATAGACACTGTCATACAGAACTTGTGATTACTGTAAGACCATGCTTGCTTTCTCATTACAAAGCTAATGGTGTGTCAAAAAACTGAGTTACAAGGGTTTTGGAAACACATGATTCTGTGAATAAGTAGGCTGCATTTCTGAAAGAATGGTTGTCCCTGCACAATAGTGCATTTCACTCCAAAAAATAATATGTTTCCTGAATATCTGAAATACTTCACAGATGAGTGGAAGAGGAAGGTCCTTTCTCAGAGGCCAGCATGGTTTGGCTTACAACTAACAACTTTCTGTGCTTGAAACCACATTGAATGTTAGATTTAAAGTACTTGCCTTCATCCATCCTCAATATTTTTAGTTATATGCTGTTTTGCAGCATATGACAAAATACAGTTAGCTTTTCCATCTTGAGATTATATCTGGCGTCTTCCATCCTAGGTCCAGATAATTAGATGGGTTTCATTAACCCAGAGGAAATAAGTGAAAGGAAGACTTCTGTGTCATGTTAATCCTTTTGTGTCCTTCCTCAGCCACAGATAGCACTTGGCAGGGGGGGTTAAAGCAATGTGAAAGATGCAGCACCAGCTCCAGTTGCAGGCCCATGGACATGAATGAACGCCAGCCCTTTCCCATGGGAAACAACACTCACCCCCCAGTTTCCTGATGTCAGTTTGTAAGAGGCATTTGGCACTGCCAGGGCAGATGGAGTTGTAGGTGGTGGCAGGTTGGGTCTGGGAGACATCCTGCACCATTTGGAATTTGAGGAGTGCACTTGGCTCCTTGACTCCTCATTGTGTCACCACACGCAGGAGCCCAGAGCTCCTGCAGAAACCATCACAGCGCTCAGTGGGAGCAGACTTGTGTCCAGTCCTCACACAGAGCTGTGGTGTCCAGCATCCGCCTCATTGGAACGAGGAACTGTTCCAGCCTTTTAGAAGGACCAAAAGAGGTTTGGCCTTCAGATGAGCTCCTTCCCAGCTCTTGATTTGCTGCCCTGGGTAAGCTGCTGCTTGTGGCAACACTTGTTTTACAGCTGACAGCCCTCTCTGCTGGCCAGCAGCCATTGCAGGAGCTTCTGCTAGTGACATTGAATCTTTCAGATAATCCTAAGGAAAGCTCAGGGCAAAACCTGTCAAAAGAACATTGTCAGGGTGATGCTTTTAACATTAAATCTTTCCTCTGTGCTCCATGCCATGCACAGGATTCTCATTTTAATTCATTGTGCAGAAAACTTCAGGAGCACTGCTTGTGAGCTGGGTGTCTAACCTAAGTGACCTTGCCACCAAGAATTTAGAAAAGTGGGGAGAAATGGAATCACTACCACAAGGATCTGCATTGTGATTCTCCCACAGGCCTGAGGACATGACCCACTTCCACTGGGCCGTGGCTTTTTACCCTACATCAAAACTTCATGTTTCAGATTGTGGTGGTGAATCCCCCCGGCCTTGTCAGGCCACACAGTGATTTGAGAAAGGCTTGTCAGGCCTCGGCCTTGCTGAACAGCCCCTGGACCCAGCTCCTCTGGAGCTTTTCAGAAACATTGAGTGCTCCAGGAACTTGTGCTGTCTAACGAGATCCTGGGGTGTTCTGTGAACAGCCTTGGAAACCACTTTTCTGGCCTCAGTGGCACGACATCCTTCTTCTCCCACTTTCAAAGGCAGGCTGCTGACCCAAAGTGCAGCCATGGTGAAGCATTTTATTTTATAATCAGCGCTCCAAAAGGAGGCCCTTGGAGCTCTCCTGGAGCACAGCGGCTGCCAGCAGCAGCCTCCCTCTGCGTGGGGCCTCTCAGAGCCAGCGAGCTCGCAGGTTTGCTGCTCTGGCAGGATCACCCATCAACAATGGATCCTGGGCCAACAGCCCCACTCCTGGAGGCTCCAGCTGACCTGGAGTTAAGCTTGAGTGCTCTTAAGCTTTTAGGTGGTATTCCTTTGGATCCCTGCTCTTTCTGTCCCCTTCTCAAATGCACACAAACACACACACACACACACACACACACACACACACGTATAGTTCTCAGTACATTTCTTGTTTGATTGACTGTATTTTATTTGTTACTCTTTTTCCTTGTTGTGCCTTAATCGACTAGTAAGTAATAGTGTGAGTGCTGCCATTGAATTTTGTTGAGCTGTTGCTCAATATTCAATCTGGCTTTTACTGAACCTTGCCAAAGAACTTATAAGCAATCTCGGACACTTGTTTGTAACAAGCCTTGGGAGCATGAGGTGCAGGGTTGACACTGGAAAGCAGGAGAGTCATTCCAAAGTGACAAGTGTAACTGTTCATTTTATTACTCTTCTATTTATTTCACTCTAAAAAGACAAGCCAAGCTTTTATTGGAGGCAGAATGTGTGTGGGATGTACTACAGTATTATCCTATAACTGTGGTCTGAATGGCACCCAGGCTGGAGTGTAAAAAGATTTGAGGAATCCTTGTCACTTGTTATTGGACTCACAGTCCAATCATCCTTCTGCAAACAGGTTGCAAACAACACAGTTGGACTGCTGTCCTGGGTAAATATACATACAGATGATTTTTCCAAAGCAGTGCATCTTTTCTCATGTCCTCTTCATACCTATGAAATTGTGATTAAAAACACCCGTGAGCCAGATCTGTGTGAGGTTGCAAAGGAGCAAAGCTTTGGGATTTGGGCACACTCCTCTTGATTTCTTTGCTCAGGCCTTTTGTGAGCACAGAATACATCTACATGGAAAACTTTTGACTAGACAGGATCTTGTGGGTCCATTGTCCCCCAGACATGTCAATGGGTGGCTGAGTTGTAATGTCAAATGACAAAGAGCAGCACAAATGACACAAAGAAAACGTGTCAAAAGAGGAAGAGGAGAGGCCCAGTGATGAAAGGATGTGGTGAGACACTGGCACATCGAGTGAGCTGCACTCCCATAACCTCTAGGCTAGATAGGTCTGGGTCTCACATTCTCCGCTTGGCTTATTTAAAGTTTATTTATTTATCTACCTTTTTTTAAATCATAAAACTAAAATATATACACTTAAAAATATGTCATAAAATTTCAAGATACAATCAAAATACATTTAATCAAAACTACATCTAAATATCAGAACATATGTATATCTGTATCTGTGAAGACTAATGCATAAATCTTATTCTTCAACTACTCTTCAGGCAGGCGGCAGCTTCTTCCTGAGCTTGGAGGGATGAGCGCTCTTCTGGATGGGAAACAAGGACTTTGCGGGTAAGAGACAATCAGAAGTGTCCAGAAAAAACCTCTTGGTAAGAGGATAGCCAGTCAGGTCTGCAAAGTGAAGACACAAAGTTTTAACAGATGCCACAATGCAAACCTAAAGCAGCTTGAGCTCTAGATTTCATGGGACACATTTCCTGCCAACTTCTAAACAGCTGCACAGGGAAACATGTTCCTGCCGGCAGACACTTGAGGCAGGCCAGGGGAAACCCTGACCCACTTGCACAGGGCTGCCACAGGAACAGCCTGGCCTCTGGGCTGCCCTGGGACAGCAGGAGCCCAGAGCCCTGTGCTTTCCATGCTCAGCTGCACATGCACCCTCCTGCTCCTCTCCCTGCCCCACGGCTGAGCAGCCCTACAGCTCCAGGGGCACTGGGAGCACAGCTCATTGCAGGGGCACATGGGGGCACAGCTGTTCCCTGGCAATGTGCACAGGCTCTCTGGGCTGCCACAGGACCCTTTCTCCCTCCAGAGAGCGGCCCAGCTTCCCCCTCACCTCTGTGTGAGGCTGATCCATGCTCAGCCTTCACCTTGTCTTCAGTCTGGAGTTTCTTCAGGCCCCCCATGTCATGACTAGGAAGGGTGATGGAGAGAGCGGGGGCCGATGCACACCCTTCCTTAGTGTTTTGTCATTTTTGGCACAGCTAAGAAGTCAAATCCGGAGGTGTCCAACTCAGCACTTGGTCATCTTCCTGGAGAACATCCTGCCTTCACCAGTACAAAATGTTGGAGAGGTTCTCCCGCATGTGTGGAGGCTTGCTGGCTGCACATTTCTTCAGCTTGTTGCCCATCGCCTCGTAGAGGGCCAGGGCAAGCTTGGTGGCCACAGTGCGGATGTTGGCACTGCGGACAGGCAGCGCTTCGTTGTCCAGGAAGGACCAGAGCACGGGCAGGGCATAGCGCTGGACGACTTCAGGGCTCCTGGCATAAACCCACTCCACGAGCTCTGCCGGGAGAGAGGCACAGCTTCTTAGCCACCAACATTAATGCAAACAAGGATCTACCTCTGCTTTTGCTTCTTGGAAGCCTCTCTGGCTAAGATCAGTGAAATAGCACATGGAGCCCCATGATCCAGAAACAGGCAAAGCAGCTGCTGGTCCTTGAAACAGAACCACCAACCCCTCAGGACTAATTTCTCCAACCAGAGCCTTGTACCTGTGGCAGACTTTGTACCTTTACTAAATTATTTCACAATCTGTTTCTGCATGAACAATGACTGAAATGTCAAATTGCATTTTATTCCCATGAAGGAGTTGTCTAAACCCACACTGAAGATTTGGAAATGCACCCTAGAGAGGCAGTTGAAAGATTTCTAGTAAAAGGGGTGACTCCATGTCTGTGACTTTGATTTCAAGTGCCAAAAGTCTAATCTGACTCTTCCCTTTGCTCAGTGGCACACAGCAAAGGGCAGTATTAGAACACACTTCAAAGCTCCAGCCCACCAGAGATGGCTGCTGCTCGACAGCTGGATTAGAAACATCAGTGACTAGCTGGTGTCTTTGGCAGAATGTTTTTGTAGCTCCCAACACAGAGCTGTTTCAAACTTCAGCGTGTCTTAATTACCCAGACCCCACCGCCGTGGCATTTGGGCATCTCCACATTTTAATGGCATTTCCTCTCCCAGTGTTAATGGCATTTTTTCTTATAATGTCCACTGAAATACGGGCATAGAGAGAGAAAAATGCTACACAGCAGATTGAAATTTAACCAAAACACAAGTATTTTTCTCACATTGTTTCTGAAATCTCTCTGCTCATTTTCTGAACTGAACTATATCAAACACAGACAAAAATTTACTACCAGCAGTATATTTGGAGGCCATACCTGCGATACACTCTGCGACATCCAGCAGAGCTTGGCCACTCAGTTGGCTCCATTGGTGGTTGAATTCTTTCATCAGTGATACTTTATCTACAAGTGAAACACCTGTTTTTGCTCACTCTTCTGAGGTCATAGGAGAAAGGACAGTGAGGAGGGAAAGGGCAGGAGCAACTCCATTTTATACAAGAAAGTAAATTTCTGCTGATTTTTGAACCCTTTTCATCTTTCCTTCCAGCCTACTTGGCAGGGTTTAAAATCCCAAAAGAAAAGCTCTCCTTTCACATTTGTAAATCCAAGCTTGTCTTCTGTACCAGGAGCTTTGTTAAAACATTTCACATCAGGGATCTCAAGAGGTCAGTCACATGTAAGCAGTGAAAAGGGTTTGTATCCCACAGCAAAAAGGAAGAACTCCATCCTTGGGACACAGAAAGACGCTGACTCAGGCAGTTCCTGAGTCACAGAGCAGCTGAGGTGGAGAAAGTGGAAATGCCCCTTGGAGACCTCTTCAACACTCAATTTTTCAGCCATTTTCAGAGCTGACATAAATCTGCATGGCAAAGGAATTTCGAGCAGCCAGTGCCCATGTAGGTATTTGCTAGAGCAATCTTGCCCCACACAAAACAATATGTGGAACAAAGCACCATTGACAGCTGGATTTAGACTTGTTTGTTATAAAGAAATGAACTTGGTGAATTGTAAGTTCCCCTTTGAAAAAAGAAGACAAAGAAGAAAAAGGGAAAATAGGCAGCTAATGCCTATAATGTAGAGCCTTCCAGGTGGCTGCTGTGCAGAAGCTCTGATGGGCCAGTGTCCCTTCATGCCAACAGCCAAGCTGTTCTTTTGGGAAGTCAAACGGGGCCCAAGCAAACTCCAAAACCCCTTTGCCCCTGAATTGTAGCAAAGCTGTAGTCCAGGACTTGCTCTTCAGACAAGCAGCACAGAGCCAAGGGCTCCTGGGACTTTTGGGAAATGCTGATCACATGCAAGCCTGTTGGGGGACTGGTGCATAAGGGCTGCACCTCCACAGCTTCTGGTGGGTGTCAGCTGGAGCGTTCCACAGACAACAGCAGCTGTCAATGCACTCAGTGTTCTCTTGTGTAGGACAGATGGAGACGCAGTTGAGGGGAGTCCCTGCCAGGGCTCAGCCTCACCTAAATGAGCAACGGATTCTTCCAGCGCTCTCACAGCTGCAGCATGAACCCCGGGATCATTTGAGCTCAGGTTCTTTGCTATTCCTTCTACCAAGCGGATCATCACAGGGTTCATGGCATCATCCAGGAGGCCTATGATTTCAGCCAGCACGTCCAGCGCCTTCTGCCGCACTTTCTTGTGGCTGTCACATATTCTCAGGACAAAATAATCAAAAATCTGTGAAGAGAACAAGCAACATGAAAGCTGGATTAAAATGTCCTTGTTTGAAGTGTGGATGCAGCACTCAGGGGATCCTTTCTCTCAGGTCAGCACTTGCTTGCACAATTTCACTGTTTTCCTGTGGGCCACTCACTGGAATGGTTGTGCAACCTCATGCTGCTTGAATGATTTTCTTCTGTTTTTAAGAGTTTTGGGAGTTTTGGTTGGGGACAGAATAGTTCCTATGGCATTTCTCTCCATCTATAAATCATTAAATCAATTCCATTTATTAATGCAAAAGGCTACCTTTGCTTTACAAGTATGGAAGCAGATATTTACAATGCCCATTTTTCTATACAGTTGCCTCAAATACTGAGGACAATTATGATTTTTCCAAAACTATGGCTGGAGGAGATCTAAGTTTTATTTTGTTTGTCTCAGAATCTGTGTCTGGAGAAGTGCAGGGCTCTGATCAACCCCTCCAGGATCCAGACCACTTCTCTAAGTAAAAGGTGGACTTCTGAAATGCCATGTGCTGTACAGATCTCATTAGAGCAGGTTCAGTCCCCTTGACAGCCACATTATCAGGCACATTTTCTGGAAAAAGGGAAAAAGCAGCTACTGGGAGGAGAAGGCAGAGATGTGTCCTTAGCTGTTTTCCTCCTTTTCCAAAGAGAAAAAAGGCTCCCCAAGAAGGCTGAGAACTGTCTTTACCAAGAGGAATAGGGACAAGGATGGAAATGAGTAGCCAGAGTTGTGCCTGTGTAAGACAAGATGGAGTTTACAGATGTATTGTTTAAAAAATCCTGGGTTTAAACCAACCCAGCCTGATACTTCTGTTCCCCATGCAAACCCATTTTTAATCTGGATAATAATTGCCATGCTTTCAGTGGCTGGATTCCCTTCAATTAACTCAACTGGGAGTAGGAGACAGCAGCAGTTACACCAGAAGAAAATTCTGCCATCATCTGATGAACAGCCTCAATAGGCACCTGCCAGACAAATACAGCTGGACTGAAATAACTTGTCCTTAAGCCTGGACCTGAATTAAATTTGTCTGGGTAAGAGGGACCAGCCTGTCCCAAACAGCCAGGATGTTGTGCCAAGACACACTGAATTACCTTTACCCTACAGGCTTGGGAAAGGAGCTAAAGGAAGGGAAGAATGAAAATACCCTACATACTTGGACAATGTTCTTGGAGATTAGCTGGGGGCTGCTTTTGCACAGCTCTAGGAGGAGTGCCACTCCTTCCAGCCGTGTCTGAAACCCCTTGGCTTGCAGGAGATGGTAAAGCTTCTGGAGCATATCCATCTCTTCCACAGCTGCAGGTAACGTGACCTGGGCTTTCGCACGGTGTAATAGGCGTCCATCAGAAGTAGACTCCACCCTGGAAAACAAAACCAAATTAGAACCTGTTGGTGATGATACCTTCAGTTAAATGTGAGCAAATATCTTGAGGAGCTTTCCTAATGATGTGATTTCAAGCTAGAAAATAATGAGGCTCTGAAGAACAATGTGAACCTTGTGACAATCATTATGGGAGACAATCTGCAAGTGACATTCTCACACTGCTCACTCAGGAAAACCAAGGATGAGATGCATCTGATCTATCTTCAGATGGCTTCCAAGGCACACAGGTCACATTGCTTTGTGGGGAAAGAGAGATGCTACTTCCAAGTTTAAATGCCTCCTCATATGGGACGCGTGTGTCTTTTAATAAGGCAACTCATTGCTCTGGAGAAGTGCCTCTACAACCAGCCATGACAATTTGGAAAAGTAGCTCAGATGCATCTGAACAAATGAACAGGGACATACCTGAAGGATCCAGAAAATCAGTAACAGAGATAAAACCAGAAGCCAGATATCCCAGAACTATGCTCACATTTCATTTGCTTCCCTAGAGACCAGATCCACAGCTTAACAACCCCACTGGGAACAATTCTCCTGGATCAACCTCTCTCATTCATGAGCACGGGAAGATGCTAGCCATGCTACTGAGGCACGTGGTCACTTTCCTGACACCACTGAGTGTGACAGAGCTAAATAAATCCCCTCTGTTATCAGAGGAGAACAGGTACAAGTCTCTGCCATTGGCATGGAGAGACAGCGAGGATAAAATTCCTGTCTTAAATGCTGATTGCAGCACAGGAGGAAATCAACCAAGCATGCTGTCCATCAAGCAACCTATATGAAGGACAGGAATATCAAGACAAAAAGCCCACATTGAGACACCTGTTGACCAAAGCTGCTCAGGAACTGCCTTGCTACTTACTACTCAAACTTGGTACTGTTTGAGGGTAAGAAAACCATGATTCAGCCAGGCCAAACCACATGGATGAGGACTGCATCTTTGTGGAATGGCATCTTGCTTCTAGACTGGGACTTCTCATCAAAATACCCATCTGAAAAAGATTCCACTCAGATGAAAAAAGCCCTGGTTGAATTTACTATCCCAAGTCAGGCAGCAGAAACTTGGCCCTGGCATAGCCTCCACAACTGTGCCCTTGGCATTGCAGGGGATTGTCTGAGCTGCAACCAATGGGTGTCTTTTTGTCTCTCCATTTTTGTGAAAACCCCTCCAGAGAAGTTGTGTTCAGTGTAATGCAGAGGTAGACATTTTTTATCCTAGAGCGTTTGTAGGGAGAGGAAACAATCTCTGGCACTGGTAATCTCTGCCAGAAAGATTTTCCTGAGGGAGAGGCATGTAAAGCTTGTCATGTGCTTGGTCACATCTCACAAAAGTGCTCAGTACCGTTTGCTAGAAGGCATCGTGTCCTGGGGCTTCTTCGGGCCATCATTCCTCTTCTCCACCGGCTCCTTGACAGATGGGCACTCACTCTTCTGGTTTTCCATCCCCTACAAAGACACGGAGAAACCCCATCAATCTTTAGAATATAAAATAGGAAATTCCCTGTTTAAAACACCAGTTAGAACCAGGATCACTGCTATCAAAGCTTAGGTAAACATTTCCTAACATACAGAAAGAAACGGACCAGAGATTCAGTGATGCCAACTCTTTGTTTTCTATAGCCCAAGGCAGGTTATGGGTGCTACCATACTGAGCAGCAGTCTAAACCCCCAAATTCATTAATCTTGAGCACAAATGGGAATCATGCAAACTGGTAGGCAATGAGTGTTCTTAAAGGAAGCAGCAGAAAAAATGGGACTCTTTGGGGGTTGGCCCATTGTTTGGAAGTTGATTTGGTTCAACACTCACTCTCCCTGTGCCTGCAGAAAGGCAGACTCCCTTCTATATTTTCAGTTAAAAAAAGTAAAATCCCCCTCCAAACAAACAAAGGATTTTTCGCTGGATGCTGCTGGATTCACCAAGCTTCTTCCAGCTCCACAGGGCGTGACAGTAGGGCAGTATTCCCAAAAGACAGATTGTAATTGTAGCAGCTAGGATTGACTTGGACATCTTTTGTATATTTGGAAATTTTCTTGGTACTACTACTTCTGGTGTCTTTTGCAAAGACACTGTTATCTTCAGACTCTGTTATCTCCTATTCTCATTTAATTGCTTTCCTGGGGGCAGAGCAGGGAGAGCGTGGTGGGGGCCTTACTCTTAAATATAAATCCATTTTCTCCTCTTTCCCTTTCTTCTTTGTGACCAATATTCAAAATATTCAAAACTTCACTTTTTCCCTAATAATATCAGTCCCTTTGTGGCCTGCAAATGAACAGGCTGAGGTTTAACAGCTCATTCCCAGGAGCAAAATGATGCAGCAGAAGAGGAATGAGATAAAGACAGATTGGGTATGTTTGATCTCGTATGAGCAGTGGCAATACTTGCACAAAGGAGACATTTCTCCTGCCAAGCACTTACCTTCTTCTTAATTCTTGTCAGAATGTCTTCCAGGTCACGGGTGGAAAGAGATCGTTCCAAAAGCATTTTCAATTTTTGGTGACTCAGAAACACCTTCACCATCTCCTGTCCAAAATGCCTAAGGAAGGATGGGAGAAAGGAAGGGAGGAAGGGAGGAAGGGAGGAAGGAAGGAAACGAAAAAATGAACAAAGGAAGAGTTTTAACAGAAGAGGATGATATCTTAAACTCGTCAGGTGCAATCCTTGCATGAGAAGGCATTTCCTACTCAGCAAAGAGGGAGATTTCCCTCCACTTGACACTGCACAGTGTTGTCAGCTGAACACAAGAGACAAGAGGAGAATGTGGGGCCACAGAAAAATACCATTTCACTCTGAAACTGTGGGTATTCCCAGAGAACATGCAAAACACATCTGCTTTGTTGTCAGAGCCTATTAGCAGTGTCCTGCTGCCATCGCACAATAATTTGCCTTTCTTTAACTGGCAGGGAAGCCAGGACAAAACACCTCATGCATCCTATTGATTATTCTATACTATATGTATGCACAGAGGCAGCTAGTTGCTCTGGTGTTCTTGGCAGCTATTAATGGGAATTTCATCATCAAAGTAAGGGGCTTTTGGTGGTTTGGGTTGCTTTGGCCACTAGGAAACCACAGTCTTCTTCAAGAAGAAATTTGGAGGTCACTGAGCCACAGATAACAGCATTGCAGAAATCTGCAGAAGGGATTTAGAAAGACTGAATACATTGGCTAACAAACCCTGAAATATTTCTGGGAAAGTCTTAATGAGAAACAGATGTTTGGGATCCTTCAGTGAATAACATTAGCCAACACTTTGGCTTTGTGTTGTGCACCTAAGACCAAACAAAACTGTTTGACTGGCTACTCTGAGCTCTTTTGATCTCAGTAAGAATCCTTCAAGTTACAGGAAGTTGGCAATGCACCTTTTTGCTGGCCAACCTCAGGTTACCCACTACAGTCATTTCCCAGGCAACCCAAAGCAGGGGTCACAGCACCAAGGCTGACTGAGCTCAAGAAGTGTTTGGACAATGCTCCCAGGCATGTGGAGTGACTCTTGGGGCCCCCTGCACATGGCCAGCAGCTGGAGATTTGAATAGCAGGGCTTGGGCCAATTCTTTTTCTTTTAGAGTGCAAGAAAGACGCAAAAGCACAAGGAAACATGACAGTGTTTTGGTAGATTCTCTTTGTCCTGTGAAGTTGAGTAGCTGTTGGTGTTTCTGTGCTACTGCTAATCCCTTCCATGAAAAAATCATTCTGGGAAGGAGCAACAACATCTGACACGCACCAAGTGTTGCCACCAGCTGCTCCAGGTGCTGCTACCAACAGCCCCTGTAGGACGGAGCACAGCCCCCAGTGCACACCAAAAGCCAGGGAATCTCAGGAAAACGGGAAACTGGACAAGACAAACACAGATCTGAACCAATGTGGTTAATCAAACGTTCTCCGTTTATTCAAGATAAGATGGTAGTTTATATAAACTTCTACATAGTTTACAGAAACAAAGGCACTCTGATTGCTAGGCTAACAATGTTTAACTTTTCCTTAAAGTGGCTTGAGCCTTACACTATAAACGTATACTAATTCACACCCAGACAGCCCAGTGGTCCCCGTTACACCTTAATACTATTTCTATCTGCGCCACAAGCTCTGAATTTCTAACTGCGTCAGAGGCTTGACGGCCTCACAAGGCCCAAATCTGAGGCCTAGACTGGAGTAGCTCAAATCTCATAACTCATGTCCTCTTTCTCTGAAAAATGCTGCAACACACACCAGCTTTGGCTGCCCTCTGGCAGAGAAGCCCTTTTGGGGCACAGGTTTCTGGGGCAGCAGACGGGCACCGGTGCTGCCAGGGCTCGGGGGAACTCTGCTTCGGCGGGGACTGTGCCTCAGCGGCTGATGTCAGCGCTCCCCGGGCCCCAGGCTCAGAGCAGCATTCCTGCCCTGGCCCACACATTCCTGGTCTGTGTCACACGGCCGTGCTTAGGATGGCCACCATGTGGGACGTGTCCCGAGGAGGCCGTGCCAGCTTCTGTGCAGGGCCCCGTGCCCTTCCCGCCGCGGCTGCGTCGGCAGCCCTGGGGGCTCCTGCTGCTCTGAGCCCGCAGAGCAGGGCAGCGTTTGCTGATGGTCTGAGCCGTTCCTAAAGATCCTGTTGGGCTGTCTGACACACCTGGGGCAAGGCATTCCTTCCAACCTAGGCCACTCTGGGGGGCTGGGGGTGGCCCCAGGGCAGGTGGCAGTGCGTGCAAGGGCCCTTTGTGACACGGTGCAGCATGGTCACCGTGGAATGGAACGGGACAGGGTATCCAAGGGCCCTTTGTGACACGGTGCAGCATGGTCACCGTGGAATGGAACGGGACAGGGTATCCAAGGGCCCTTTGTGACACGGTGCAGCATGGTCACCGTGGAATGGAACGGGACAGGGTATCCAGGGGGCCTTTGTGACAAGGTGCAGCATGGTCACCGTGGAATGGAACGGGACAGGGTATCCAAGGGCCCTTTGTGACACGGTGCAGCATGGTCACCGTGGAATGGAACGGGACAGGGTATCCAAGGGCCCTTTGTGACATGCTGTGGCATAGGTGTTGGCAGTGACAAGGCCACTCCACAGTGCTCGGTGCACGCGACGAGACAGGACGGAGAGAGCGGTGCTGTAAGGAGCCTTGGCACAGCCACTCGTTCCTTGCTGACTTGGAGCTTTCCCGAGGTATTACTCCTGCAGGTGAGCTTGTGGCCAGACCAGAGCACTTGGTGACCCCTGGCCTTCCCAAGGCATCTCTTCCTCAGCTGCCCTCGAGGGCAGACCGTGGCATTTGCTTTGCACTGTCCTTGACAGGAGTCTCCTGTCCTTGTGGCTGGAGCCCCCAAGACCAGAGTGCAGGACTCGCTGTCCTGTAGCCTTGCCCAGACTTCACTCTTGCAGGTGCCCTCAAGGCACGACTGCAGCACTTGCTGACTCGGACCTTTTCCTTTTCACCTTCTGCAGGTAGCCATGAATCCAGGCAGTGACGCAGAGCACAGACCTGCGAGCGTGCCCAAGCTGGCCTGGGGGAAGGAGGAGAAAGAAGGCCCTGGAGCTGCCCCAGCACAGCAGCCTGAAGAGGTGGAGCAGTTCCAGCCACCGCAGAAGGGTGAGTGGCAGAGCTGGGCCACAGGGCTGGTGCCTGCAGCCAGCCTGGCCCCATGCCATGCCATGCCATGCCATGCCATGCCATGCCATGCCATGCCATGCCATGCCATGCCATGCCATGCCATGCCATGCCATGCCATGCCATGCCTTGCCATGCCATGCCATGCCATGCCATGCCATGCCATGCCATGCCATGCCATGCCATGCCATCCCATCCCATCCCATGCCATCCCATCCCATCCCCTGGGGCCATGCCCATGGACAGGATGGAATAGGGGCCGGGCAGACACCCCACAGCCGTGCTCCATGCCCTGGGGCAGCGCGGGGCTGTCCCTGCCTGGGCAGCGCAGGGCTGGGCTGTGTTCTCCGGCCTCTCCCGCAGCCCCTCAGCTCGGGCTGCACTCGCTCTTTGCCAGGTGCAGCCGTGCAGCGCACACGAGAGCAGGAACGCACCCGTGGCCGCTTCCGCAGAACAGCGCAGGTACCTGCAGCCATCCCCACCTGGGCTGGGCCTGCTGGCACTGCTCAGCCCAGCACTGTGCTCGGAGCACTCCATGCAACATCCCGGGCTTCTTGCCCTTCTGCTGCAGATGGTTTGCAAATTCATGAAGAGGATTCGGGAGGAAGAGAGCAGCGTCGTGGGCACTGTGGTCAGAGCGTACTCTCCCATCTTCAAAACCAAGGCCAGTGCTGCCCTGCTGGATATGCTTGTGGAGGAGGGTCCTTCCAGCCCAAAGCAAGTGAGCAGCCTGTGGCCTGGCTTTTCTCCTCCCAGCAGTTGTGTGGCCTCCGAAGCCACGCCTGCTGCTCCCTGGAAGCCTTTGAGGCCATGGCAGTGCGGTGGCAAGGGAAGCACTTCTCTGGGGCAGCTGGGCACATTCCTTCCTCTGGCAGCTTTCCAAGTCTCCCCTGCCTTCTCCAGGTGCCTGCCATGGTGAGGTACATCCACCAGTGGCTGGTGGCCAATGACTTTCCTGAGTACAATCTGTACAGGCCCCTTCTGGATCTGACAGAGGCACAGCCCTGTGACGTGGTGATGGCTCTCCTGCGTGTGGCCCCAGTGTGTGACAGGTACGGGGCCCACGTGTCCACAAGGCTCAGCAGCCCTTCACCCTGTACAGCCTGTCCCAGGTGTCTGACCAACAGAGAATTCCAGGGCCCTCTGGCTGCTCCCTTTGCCAGCCCTGGCCCCTGCCAGCCCCCCAGCGTGCTGCCATGCTTCCCCCCTGCCCCTCAGGGGCCAGTCCCCACAGGGCTGGGCTGCCTGCGTGCTGCCAGTGAGGGGCAGTGGGCAGAGGCAGGGCTGGCAGAGCAGCTCAGCTCCCCGCTGCCACCCAGGCCACGCTGCTGTGTCCCAGACTCCTCTGAGACAGAGCTCTGACCCCACAGAGCTGCTTTGGCCATGTGGAAGAGCATCATGTGCTCGCCCAGGACTGCAGAGCCGGCCATGCTCGTACTCCTCGAGGTGCTGGGGAGCTGGCCAGAGCACAGCACGTGCACCTCCGATGGGGACCACACGGCTGTCCTTGCCCTAGCTGTGAGTTTCTGCCTTTGCTGGCCCCAAGGCCACCTCTCCAGCAGCTCTCCATCCTCCCTCCCCCACGGCGTCTCCCTGCCTCAGGCGCTGGGCTGAAACCTGGCCTCAGGGCAGCTTCAGGGCCACCAGGCCCGGTGCTCCCCCTTCGGTGCTCCCCCTGCGTCTCTCCGGGCCTCTCCCTCCCGTACTGGGCCCTGCCACACGGACACCTCGGCACTGAGCGCTGTCTCGGGCTGCTCTGTCCTTTGCAGGCAACTGTGGTGATGTGGAAGATCCTCCAGCTGCCCTGTGTGCCACATGTAGTCACCGTGTGTTTCCCCTGCCTCTTTGTGCATCTGCTCTTCCAAGTGCTCTTCAGCACTCTGGATATGCCAGAGGAGGTCGATACCTTCTGGGAGGGATGCCAGCAGCAACACGGCCTTGCCACCAACCCCAGCAGGTGCTCCATGCCAGTCCTCCTGTCCTTGCCACATCCCTGGGTAGGGGCCAGTGCCCCCAGCGTGACCTGGGCTTTGCTCTGCGCACAGCTTTGCAGAGCAGACCCTGAAGGCCCTGCTCTGCCGACTGCACTATGAGGATGTGGTGGTGGCCATGGAAGACAAGAGTGGCTGGGACACACTGCTCTGTGCTGACACCCACCACTGTGCTGTGGGCGTGCTGGCCAGGTGAGACCCCCTGCTCCCCAGCTGTCCCCGGCATGTGTGCCCTGCGCCCCAGGTGCCCCACACAGTCCCCGTGGCCGTGGGCCAGAAGCCCTTGTCACCAAGGGACGGCCAAGGAGGCTGCAAAAGGCTGGGAGAGGAGCGTGCCCAAGAGCAGCAACCTCCCAGAGGGCTCAGCTGCCCCTTGCAGGGTGCTGGAGAAAGGCCAGACCTCTGGGAGGCAGTCCTGGGAGAGGTTTGCCCCCGCTGGCTCAGGGGTTGTGCTCCTATTTCCTCCTGTCAGAGAAATGCGCCGGGCATCCGAAGCCGTGTGTTCTGCGATTGCATTCCAGCTGCTCGGGCTGCTCAGCAAAGACACGCCATGCCGGGATTTGGCCGCCCTGGCGTTCCTTGTGGAGGTGAGCCTGAAGGCCAGCGCTGCCTCGCTCAGCTGCCTCCCGGCTCTCTGCCCTCTCTTGGCCGCAGTGCCTGGGACGGAGCCCGCGCCCTGTGCTGCTGCCTGGGCCCGGCCCTGTGCGGTTCTGGGCTCCCGCCGGCCGCTCCCCCGTCACTGCCCTGTGCCTTTCAGGTCCTGGAGCGCCTGAACCTGAGTGAATGCCGTGACAGCGTCCTGGAGTTCTTGTCAAAGAACCTGCAGAGCGAGTGCAGGGGGAGGCGTCGCTTGGCACTCAGAGGCCTCGTGGTGCTCGGCACCACCAGTGCCTCGGTGAGAAGAGCGCAGGGGCTGAAGCCGTGCTGCCAGCGTGGGGCTGGGGAAGGCAGTCCCTGGGGCTCGGCTGGCCTTGGGGCACTGAGGCAGCTGCTGCCAGCTCTCCTGCCTCCTGCTGCAGCTGCCCCAGTGCTTTGGCACAGGCCTTTGGCCCCTGGGCCCTGTGGCAGCAGGATGGTGTTTCACACACTTGTGTTACACAAGTAGATGGCCAGAAGGATGTGGAGCCTGCATGAAAGGCTCGTGGAGCTCCTGCAGGAAAATGACGGCGTCATGCTCAGGATGACCGCGGTTCTCCTCAGAGCTGTATTTCTCTGCAAAGAGGCCCCAATGACCAGCACCCTCGCCCTGCAGCTGGCTGAGGCGCTCCTGCCACTCTTTGACAACGTAAGGCTCTGCGCCTCCAGCCACGGCCAGCGGGTGCTACCCGCACACTTTGTGCCCTGTGCACTTACAGGCTGTGCCCAGCTGGGCCTGAAGCAGCTGACGCTGAGGTCTTTCTTCCTTCCTTTCATACAGGAGGATAGCCAGGTGCAGTTGAGCTCCATGTTCATCTTCCGAGACATGCTGGATCGTTTTCCGGAAGAGGAAAAAAAGGCCCTGAAGGCACACGTGTGCCAGAGCCTGCTGCCACTCTCCTTCCACTGCCATGATGGGAACCAGCGAGTGGCAGAGGTGAGGACTCGGCAGCTGCTGCTGTTCCCCTGGCAGGGGCTGGGCTGCCCCTGCCCTGGCACCTCGCAGGCTGCAGCCTCCTGCTGGCCTTGGCACAGGGACGGGTCCTGTGCCCTGGGCTGTGGGGCCATCTCCGCGTCTCTGCTGCTCTCCAGGCTTCTCAGGAAACGCTGCTTTGTGCGGCCGAGTTCCTGAAGCAGAGGGATCTCGAAAAGCTGGTGAAGAACCAGAAGCTGTGGAATTTCACCGAGTGCCTGGTAAGGAGGGCCGGGAAGCCGCAGCCCCAGCCTGGAGAAGCCCCCTGAGCGCGGTGCTCGGTGTGCGGGCTGGCAGCTGTGCCCCTGCCCGCTGCTGCAGCCCGAGGCCGCGCGGGCTCTGCTCCAGGCTCCTGCGGCCCGAGCCGGGTGCCCATGGAGCCCCGGCCCGGCGGGGCTGCGGGGCCAACCCTTCCCTCCTGCCGCTCTCTGCAGCTGGCAGAGGACAGCAGCAGCGTGGCCGAGCACCTGCGCCGGGCCCTGCCCTACCTGCAGAGCCCACAGGAGCCCCTGCGAGAGGCGCCGTCAGGTTCATGGGTGAGCCACGAGCCGGGCCAGGAGGCCGTGTGGGCACAGGGCTGGCAGCGCCGCTGGCAGGGAGCTGTGCCGCCGGGCCTGACAGGCTCTGTGTTCCCAGGGACGGCCGGGCGGTACCTGAGGGGGAGGAAGGAAGAGCTCCAGCTCATCTCTGAGGGTGAGTGAGGGCAGCGGGCTGCCAGCGGGGGCTGGCGGGGAGCTGCGAGCCCTGCCCCGGCTGCGGAGGGCTCTGCTCCCTGTGCGGACCAGGGCCTGCGTGGGCAGAGCACACAGAGGTTTCAGGGCACCTGGGGGATTCCTGGCCAGCAGCTTCGGGCTGATCCAGCTGGTCCCTGCTCCCTGCGGGCCATGGCCAGAGCCGGCTGGGATGGCCCTGGCACAGAGTCCCCTCGGGTCCCCTCAGATGTGGGAACTGACCATGGCTCTGTTCCTCTCTCTTTCAGCCCTTGAAGGCATGGCCAATGACATCAGTGTCCCTGTCAGAAGCCTGGCAGTTCAAACATTGTACGTCCTCCAGGAAGCAGAGAGAGCTCCATACTCCATCTTTGAACACCTGCATGATCGGCTCCGCAGGGCATGGAGGAGACGGCCTCGTCTGTCGGGGCTCGGCTGGCTGCGCTGCTGGAGCTCTGCAGAGAGCTGATCCCAGAGGCTCTGTCTGCTGGGGCCGCCTGAGCCAGCAGGAATGTTTCGTTTCTTTAAGATTTTTCTTTCTGTCTTTTTGTTTTACTTTAGCATATAAATATAGGATGTGTTGTAATAGACAGACTCCCAGGATCTTTCTTTTGCTGCCCAGGTTCTGCAGGGCCTAGGGGAAGAGGGACAAAAGGGATCCTGGGCTCAGCAAGCTGCCCAGGCATGCAGGGTTGCAGGGAAAATGGCCAGAAGCCCCTTGGCCTTTGGTGGTTCTGCCAAAGCCTTTGTGCTGCTGACAGAGCAGATGGGCAGGGGCTGGAGCTGTGGGGATCTCTGTGAGAGCGGTGCCTGGAGATGGCCACAAGCCCTGTCCCAGGCAGGAAGGACATCTTGGAACTGGGGATGATCTATTTGAAGTCAAGCGGGCAACTTTGTGGTGGGGGAGCTGCGTGGGCCAAAAGGACACAGGGGTGCCGGTCAAGAGCAGCTGAAGGTGGGCCAGTGTGTGGCCAGGTGGCCAAGAAGGCCAAGGATGCCCTGGCCTGTGTCAGCAGCAGTGGGGCAGCAGGAGCAGGGCAGTGACCGTCCCCCTGGGCTGGGCAGCGCTGCGGCCATGGCTGGGAGTGCTGTGTCCACTTGTGGGCCCCTCTGAAGCAGAAAGTCCTCGAGGGGCTGGAGCGTGTGCAGAGAAGGACACGGGAGCTGGGGAAGGCTGTGGAGCACAAGGCCAAGGAGGGGGTGCTGAGGGAGCTTTAGCCTGGACAACGGGAGGAAAATGGTGAACATGGAAAATCCCAAGATGAAATACACTGAACTGGAAGATATTGGCAAGGGGTGAGTCCAGCCACAGTTACTTCTACACAACCATGGGCCAGGTGTTTTGCTGGTATATCAGGTGTTTCACTGGAAGATCTATCCAGTGTGAACTCAGGCCAGCTGCAAACGTGTTCAGATACTGGGGATAGATTGTCCCATCGCTTCAGTGCTGCTCAGAATTTGTGTGTGTGCTCAGAAAGCATTGTCAGAGACATCTCCATGCTGCTGAGGTCTTGCCTGCATCAAGGAACAGGACCTGGAAGATCTCTTTGTCTCTCAAGTGTGGGACAGCTCTGTGTTAACTTCTTTAGCATATTTGTATGTCTCAAAATCACACTGCCACACTAATGAAAAAAGAAGAACCTTGCTTGCCTGAAAGAGCAACCTACCCCCTATCAAAGCTGTGAAATAACAGTTCTCAGGAACATTTCTTTCCCATGGTTTGTGGAAGGAAATATTGCACGGTCAGGATAGGAACCACACAGTTTAGAAACTGAAACCCAAGATGAAAGAATCAATTCCCTTTAGGAGCTGAGGCAGTAAACCCCAACGCTTCAGCAACCGGCCCAGGCACTGCCCATGCACTTGAGAGGAAAAAGGATCATCTGCCTTCTGACAGAGCCCTCCTGCATCCTGCAAGTTTTAGGCATTTACAGCAGAGATCTCCTGTGTGGGCTGGCTTTCACTCTAAGAAATAAACAGCTTCTCCTTTCTCTGCTTCTGTTTTGTTTCTAGGCATTTAGGATCTGTGGTTAGAGCACTCAACAAAGCCACAGGAGGAGAGGTAAATGTCAACAGCCCCCGCAGACTCTGCTTCACTCGAGGGGCTTTCTCCTCTGGTGTGGGCAGCTGTGGCCAGAGCTTTGGGTACAGCTGTGCTGAAAAGGCAAAAGAAGCACAGACTGGTGCCAGCCTGCAAAATACATTTGGGACAGTCTTTGTCCTTCTCAGCTGCCAAAAAGAAGGCCCAGAGGGCAGCAGTTCATTTCGGAGAAGGATGTGCTCACTCGCTCTCAATTGCTAAAACAAAGGTGGTGCCTTAGAGCATCTCACTGCTCTTTGGGGCGACAGGTTCCGAGTCCTGAATTCTCATCTCTGCCTGCCAGAAAATGCATCTGAAAGTTACTGGTAGTTCCTCAGCCACCTGCAGTGCTGCACTTGGGAACTGCACACAGGGAGAGATCTGCAAGGCGTCCCTAAAAGCCATCGCCCAAGTTGTATCCACAGAGTATTGAGGCATGGATCACTTCTTCTGAATCCCATACAAAGCAGCAGGGAGTGGGCTCAGAGGTTTGTGAGTGATAGCTGAGACACCACTGTTAGCAAGTGGACACGGCAAAACCTCAGTGGCCCCGTGTCCTGTAACTGGCCTCCAAGGGCGCGGAGCAATGGGCTGTTGCAATGTCAGTTCCAGTTCCTGCAGTGCCTAATCACGAGGCAGTTTGGCACAGCTCGGCTGCGTCATTGCAAAATCACTCGCTCCATGTGCCTTGTGGTCTCGTGCCACCAACTTCTCAAGTTACTGATTTTCAGTGTCATTTTAGGTGGCCATAAAGAAAATAATACTTAAAGGATTGAAGAGGAAGCAAGTAACCGTTAATGAAATCAGTATCATGAAGAGGCATAGGAGTCCCAGTGTTGTGAATTATTTAGACAGGTGAGTGGTCATGGACTTATCCCATGAATGTGTGTTTACATACAGCAAACACGAGAGGTTAAAAACCCACTTTGGTCACTTCTAGAAAGTAGAGCTGTTAATTATTCTGTATTAATATTTCTCTACTCATCTCCAATGGATGAGAAGAGAGTGCATCTTGTCTGCATGAGTCTTCCCTGGCACACGTAGTTCGAAAATTATTCAGAAATTATTCAAAACCTGGATCAGCTGTATCTTACTAAGTTAATACCCTCTAAGTTCACTGCCTCCACATTTTTTTGGGATTGCTTTTAAAAAGATTTTTAAATGCTGGCGAACCATCCTAAAGCTGATTTCCCTTGGATTGTTGCCCTTCTTTTCCATTGCTATGCATGCCAGGAAGACTAGGTGCTTATTTCCAGAAACACCATGCGTGACAGGCTTTTTATCTGGGCTGTTACTAAACCAAGATTTTCGCTTGCTGGCCATCTAAGACATCTCCTTTTTCACAGCTGTTCTTTTCTCCTTGAGACTGCACAGATTGCAAACAACACACAGCCAAGAAGGAATGTCTATTGCTTTGATTCTGCCTTTGTCTCAAAGGGACCTGAAAACAAGAATCAACCCCTGTCTTTTCCAAACAGCAATGTAGCCATGTACGTTCATGCCCGTGCCCTTGTTTCCTTCTTTCAGCTACCTTCTGGGTGAGGAACTCTGGCTGCTCATGGAGTACATGGACGGAGGCACTCTGAGCGATGTCATCAGCAAGACCTGCCTGTGTGAAGGTGACATAGCATCCATCAGTCAGGAGGTCAGCAATCCCACCTGTGCTTCCAAGGGTTTGGGCAGGATTGTCTGGGAAACAGGGGCTCAGAACAGGAGAAGTTTCATGTATAAAGCTTTGTTTCTGCATTGCTGGTATGCTATGGGCAAGTAAAAGCATCTCGAGTGAAATGCCTGCCAGTGCCCTCGCACTCACTGTACTCTGTTCTTGTACTCTTATCTCCTGCTGTTGTATTCTCACTCTGCCTCTTGTATTTGCTGTTCTCCATCTTGCCTCCTTAAACCTTTGCCTGTCTTCACTGCATTCCTTGCTTGTAAAAGCAAAGGTGCTGGTAGCAGGATTTGAAACGAACAGTAAAGGAAAAAGGGGAGACTCATTTCCCTCAGTCCTCAGCTAAAAACCACAGTAGTGCAGCCAAAATGCTCTTTGCTTCTGAGCACACCCACTGCAGCAGCAGTCATCCTGGCTGGTTTGCAGGGGACAGTGTACAACAACAGCAGGTGCTGTTGCTCTTTCAAAAGCTGGCATGCCTTTCCTTAGAAAGGTCCTGCTCTGCAAGTGTTGGAGCAGCAGCTCTTCCTCTCAATGGCGCTGCGTTCTGCCATTACTCGCCATTCCCCCGCACAGGGCATCTTTTAGATTCTTTGTTTCTTTTCTTGTGCCATGAAATCACAGCGCTAATTTTTGCCCTCCTGTTTCTGTTTTCTCTCTCAGTGCCTGCAAGGACTGGATTTTCTTCCCTCAAACCACGTAATCCACCGAGATGTGACGAGCAGCAACATCCTTTTCGGAGCCGACGGCTCTGTCAAGCTGGGTCAGTATATTCCTGGTCAGGTGCAGTGTTCCAGGGATGTGGGGTGAGGGGCTGCTTTGAGTGACTGCCAGCTCCCCAAAAATGGTGCTGGGGGCAGTGCAGGGACCCCCCCACTGTGAGCTGATGGCACGGTTGCAATGTGCACAGAGGTATGACGAGGAACAAGCAGCCAAGAGTGGCATTGCTCTGTGTGTGTCCCTTCCAGAGGGAAGCAGTTACAAGTCTAAAGCTTCCAAAGAACAAAAGCCACAGCTGAAGGCAGTGTAAAAAATGTGGGGATTTTTTAAGTCGCCAATACCATATTTCCTTGGCTAAAGTCCTGAGGAAACAGAGCAGGGACAGTTGTCCAGGACATTCAACAGCACGTTCTCAAACTTCTACTGGGGAATTCCTTTGCTCAATTTCCTAATTGCACAGAATTCAAATAAAACCAGTATTTTGCTTTCCCCTCAGCTGATTTTGGCATCTCTGTTGAGCTCGGCCCTGAGGAGAAGAGACCGTCCTCGGTAGCCGGGACTCCTTGGTGGATGGCGCCTGAAGTGCTGATGCGTGAACCATATGGCCCCAAAGTGGACATATGGTCTTTTGGGATTGTGGGAATTGAAACGGTAGAACAAAATGTTCCTTACTGGAACCAAAGTCCTGCCACGGTAAGGAGCAAATACTGATCCCGCTTGTCTTTCTCACCTGCCCCGTGTTCTGCGTGCCATTGGACAAAATCCCATTGCCATCTGCTGGAACTACTTCCACCTAAAAATGTCCCTGCAACACATCAGCATCTGCTGTAGTTTTGGTTGCATCAGTGTGGAACTCAAGCCTTACCACATGCAAACAAACCCCATTCTCAGGCAACACTTTCCTTTGGGTTATAAGTGGTTCCAGTTCTTTTGTCTGTGTAGATGACCCCAATAGCAGAAACGAGCATCTTAGAACTGGTGTTATCCTTCCAGAAATGAAGGAAAGAACCCCAAACCCAGCAAAGTTTCTAAAACAGTGGTTTCTAGAGAGGAACTTAACCCCCTGTGCAGTTTCTGCTCACTGGGAAACATGCCTGAAACCTGGGCATGAGGCTTCAAGGCCACAGAGTCCCTTCTGCTTCTTGTGCAGTGTTGCTGAAACACTTAGTGGCCGTGTTTCTCTCATAGCCCAAGTCACGTTCTCCACGTCACCAAGCCGGAGCCTGGTGAGGGGGAGAGCCCGCCAAAACCTCCTGTTTGTTTCCTGGCATTTTCTGGGATGGGCCTACCACTCATGCATTGACTTGAGTAGGCAAACGAGCAGAGGGTGTCCATAGGGATGGCATTTCTCCTTTTTCTGAGCAGGAAAAGTTTTTCTTTTGCTGCATAAGAAGACTGCTGAGAGACAGAGCTGCAGGTGGCTCCTGTGTGCCCAAGCAGGCATCTTCATCCCAATACATTTGTGCATGCATCTTAATGTGTCTGTGTTGAATATGGGATTGTAAATGTTTGTTTCTTTACCTGGGGATTAACTGATGGATTTCCTATCTTTTCTTCCAATTACCATAGTTTTCAAGAGCAGGACAAAAAACTTGATGAGTCTCGTTCTATGGCAACTGTGCTTAAGGGACCAACAAGCACTGCAGAGATGCCGTTCATGTACTAATCCTTGGAATTGGTTAACATAGCAAAGTCCCCCTTCCAAAAAGGCTGTCCAGCTGGTGTGAATCCTCAGAGAAGGAGATGTGCTTTTGCTGATGTAGTTCCCACTAACTAGGTCAGTCAATGAAATCGGCTGCCAAGGCAAGATTGGCAGGATGTTGGCAAAGCTGTGGTGGCATCAGAGTTTGGGCTTTTTGTTGGTAAAGGAAAGTCATCTCTGGGTCTCTGCCAGGGCAGAAACTGCCACTGCAGAATGGAGGTTAAACAATGGGCTCTGGAGAGCAGTTACAGATGGGAAAGAAGCAGGTGGAGCCTCGTGTTCCCTTTTTCTCCAGACTAAACACCTGAGAGCCACAGCAGGGACGCCTCAGCTGCGGCAGCCCAGGCTCCTCTCGGCTTGGCTGCGTGACTTCCTGAGCTGCTGCCTGCAGAGAGACGAGGAGCGGCGCTGGTCTGCCGACGAGCTCCTGCAGGTAAAACGCAAAGGGGCTGCAGGTGAAAGAGTGTGCGAGGGATGGGCTCCTCCTCCAGTGAGGCCCGAGGCATCAGATGAGCCCCCTTCCTCCTCACCTCCACTCTTGGTGCTCTTCAAATGAAAATGCTGAGCAGTGCTGGGCTGGGCTGGGCTGGCAGGGCTCTGTAAAGTCCTCTGGTCCAAGTGTCCTGCAACGAGCAGGGACATCTTTAAAGAGATCAGGTTGCTCAGAGCCCTGTCCCACCTGACCTGGGATGGTTCCAGGGATGGGGCACCTACAAGTCCTGGGACAACCTGTGCCAGGGTGGCACCATGCTCCGAGTAAACCAGTTCTTCCTTAGACCTACTCTGATTAGATCCCCTTTGTGTTTAAAACTATTCACCCACATTCTATTGTAACTGTCCCTGTTAAAAAAGGTGTCCCCCACTTTCTTCAATGCCACTCTGAAGTCTTGGAAAGCGGCAATAAAGTCTCCTTGGGGCCTGTTCTTCACAAAACTGAATACCTCCACCTCTCGGGTGCTCTGTTTTCTGACTGTCTCTGTTGCCCTGTTTTGGAACTGGGTGGTGTGTTCTGTTTTACCTAACGGCAAAAGAATTGAAGTAGAGCAATGCAGGGTACAGAGCCATGCAATGGTGGCAGAGGAACCCAAGGCTGCCAGCCCTGGCAGAGCAGTCTGGAGAGATTTGGCTGTGGGCAGGAGGGGCTGTGGGGCCTCCCTGTGAGCCTCTGAGGGGCCCTGGTTTGTGCCCCCCACCCCACCCTTAGAGGCGTCTGGCACACAAACAGGGACAGCTGGGAGGGACTTGTCCCAGCCCCGTCTGCTGCCTGGCACGCTCAGGCAGAGGGGAACTGGCCCAGGCTGCTGCCAGGTTGTGTGGCAGAGAGGTGCGGGGACGCTGTGCTCCAGGAGGGTTTGGATGGATGGAGACGAGAGATCTCTGAAGGCTGCTCTTAGAATATCAGGTTTGTTACAGAGGGGGAAAGGTCCTGCGTGGAGCCGCCAGACGCAGCACGGGGCAGGGCCTGAGGGACTGGGGAGGGAGAGACAAGGGGGAGAGAGAGACAAGAGGATGCTCCAGGAGAGGGTGGAAGTTCCAAGAGGGGGGGAGTTCCAGGAGAAGGGGAGTTCCAAGAGAGGGGAAATTCCAAGAGAGGGGAAATTCCAAGAGAGGGGAAATTCCAAGAGGGCGTCTGGCTCCTCAGAGACTCCTTATCAGGGGGTTTCAAGGTGGGCTGGAACAAGACCTGGGCCAATGGGGTCACAGACACCTGATGCTTCAGGGGAGGGTTACAGGTGTGGGATGAACCATACATTGGGGTGAGATCCAACAGTCCATTTGGCCTTTGGACCTATCTACTTCTCTAACTTCACTGGTTAAACTAACACTCCACCAATTCTCTCTTCTTATAAGGAAGAAAGTACAACAATTATTTTTTACATGAACAGTGCATGAGAACTCTAGTAGAAATATGTAAACATTAGGAGGCAGAGAAAACTTTTAAGAAAACTTTAAAGCATTTACAAGAGCAGGGTGAAATTACACAGCCTTCCTGTGATGTCACACACCCCTGTGATGTCACACAGACATCTATGGGATGTCATATTGCCCCTGTGATGTCACACAGCTCTCTGTGATGTCACTCGGACATCTCTGTGATGTCACACTGCCCCTGTGATATCACACAGACATCTCTGTGATGTCACACTGACCCTGTGATGTCACACAGACATCTCTGTGATGTGACACTGATCTCTGTGAGGTTACACAGCCACTGTGATGTCACACTGTTGCACCAGGACACAAAATAACTCACGCACTCTTATTAAGATTAAGAGAGTAAAAGGAAACAACTTTATTTTTTAATCACGGTATCACAGAATAATGAGGTTGGAAGAGACCTCTAAGATCATCAAGTCCAACCTGTGCCCTAACACCACAACCAGACTATAGCACCAAGCGCCAAATCCAGTCTTTTTTAAAACATATCCAGAGATAGTGATTCCACCACCTCCCTAGGAAGACAATTCCAGTATTTTATTATTCTTTCAGTGAAAAAGTTTTTCCTAATATCCAACCTAAACCTTCCCTGACAAAGCTTGAGGCTGTGTCCTCTTGTTCTGCCAGTTGCTGCCCGGTGGAAGAGACCGACCCCACCTGTCTGCAGCCTCCCTTCAGGAGCTGCAGAGAGCAGTAAGGTCACCTCTGAGCCTCCTCTTCTCCAGGCTAAACAACTCCCTCAAACATTCCTCACAGGGCTTGTGTTCCAAGCCCCTCGCCCGCCTCGTTGCCTCCTCTGGACGTGCTCAAGCATCTCAATGTCCTTCCTGAACTGAGGGCCCAGAACGGGACACAGCACTCAAGGTGCGGTCTCACCAGCGCCGAGTACAGGGGGAGAATGACCTCCCTGCTCCTGCTGGTCACACAATTCCTAATGCAGGCCAGGAGCCATTGGCCTTCTTGGCCACCGAGGCACACTGCTGGCTCATATCCAACCGGCTGTCCACCAGCACCCCCGGGTCCCTTTCTGCCTGGACACTGTCCAGCCACACTGTCCCCAACCTGTAATGCTGTAGGGGATTTTTGTGTCCAAAATGCAGAACTCGGCACTTAGACTTAGTAAACTTCATGCTGTTGGACTCTGCCCATCCGTCCAATCGATCCAAATCTCTCTGCAGAGCCCTCCTTCCTTCCAACAGATCAACACAAGCTCCCAGCTTAGTATCGTCTGCAAATTGACCAATGAAGGACTCAATGCCCTCATCCATGTCGTCTATAAAAATATTCAATAGAACTGGTCCCAGCACAGAGCCCTGAGGGACACCACTGGTGCCTGTCCCCAGCTGGATGCAGCACCGCTCACCACCGCTCTCTGGGCCGGCCATGCAGCCAGTTCCTAACCCAGCACAGAGCGCTCCTGGCCCAGCCGTGGGCTGCAGCTTTTCCAGGAGTGTGCTGTGGGAGACAGCATCAAAGGCCTTGCTGGAGTCTAAATAGCCAACATCCACAGACAGCCCTGCCTGCATCCACCAAGTGGGTCACCCGGTCATAGAAGGAGACCAGGTTGCTCAGACATGATCTGCCCTGTGTAAACCCATGCTGCCTGGGTCTGGTACCCTGGCCATCCTGTAAGTGCTGTGTGGTAGCACTCAGTATGAACTGTTCCACTACATTTCTATAAATATATCTGGGATTCCATCGCTAATCCTGTGGGACAAATTGCACTGAAGTTCAATTCCACCTGTCCAATCTTTTACACCTTTGAGAAAGTCTGGGGCTGGGATTGGATCCAGCCACTCAGAGGCTCCTCTCTTTGAACAAATTTTAGAAGTCTAAACGTCCTGGAGGGTTTTGGGGTTTCAGGGTGGCTGCTGGGTATCATTTCTCCATCTCATGATTCAGCAGGAGTTCCTCCAATAAAGAAATAATGCTTTTGCCCGAAGCTCCCACTCTACTTGTGACAGAAACCCCGTGAGTGTCTGGGACCTCCCGCCTCTTTGGCAGCCTGGGCACTCCTGGGATGTCACCGTGGAGCCCCTGTGAGTGCCTGTGACAGATCGGTGCCTTTGCAGCACAAGGTGCACTGGGATGTCACCATGGAATGGCTGTGACTGCCTCTGACCACTCGGCTCCTTACCATCCCCAGAAAGCCCTGGCAGGTCTCCACGGAGCCCCTGTCTCTCTGTGTGTGACATTCCAGCTCTTGAAGAGCCTGGAGACTTGGGAAGTCCCCATGGAACCTCTCTGAGTGCCTGTGGCAACTCGGTTCCTTCACAGGCAAACATCACCAGCCCCTGTTGCTGTGCTCAGTTTCCATCCCCAGCCCCCTGTTGCTATCCTGGGCTGGTTTTGCATGGGATCAATTCCTGTGTGACACTGATCAATAATCAATAATTAATAACTAATTCTGGAACGAATAATTTTGATATTGATTAATTAGTGATAAATACTTGACATAGGTTTTATTTCTCTGTAATATTGATTAATAATAAATAATAATAAAGAGTGGATAAAAGTTTCTGTAATATCGAGTAATTAATAATTAATAATATTTGATAACATAGGTTGATTCTGTTGTGATATTGATTAATAATCAATAACTAATAATAATATATGATTAATTTCTCTAATATTGGTTATTAATAATCAATAATTAATAATTAATATTGGCTTGATGTCTTTGTAATATTGATTTATTTATCCTTAATAATTAATAATAGATCGATTACTTTTTAGTGTTGATAAATTAATAATCAATAGATAATGCGTCTATTTCTTGGTAATGCTGGGATTAATAAAGAATTATTAATTACTATTGGATTTATTTCCCTGTAATATTGACTAATTAATTATCAATACTTAATTGATATAGGATAAATTTCTTTGTAATGGTTATTAATTAGTAATCATTATTCAATAATGAATATTGGATTGATTTCTTTGTAATATTGTGAAAAATGCAGATTGAATGATGCACTGCTATTGATGATTGATAACTCCCTGCTATTGATTATTGATAATCTGGTATTCACTATTGACAACTCCCTGCTAGTGATTATTGATAATTCACTGCTATTGATCATTGATAACTCGCAGATACTGATTATTGATAACTCCCTGCTATTGATTATTGATATTTCACTGCTATTGATTATTGATAACTCACTGATACTGATTATTGATCACTCCCTGCTATTGATTATTCACAGTTCACTGCTATTGTTTATTGATAACTCCCTGCTATTGAATTGGAGGTGGGGAGATGAAGGAACAATGGGGGGAAATCTCCTTTTTTCCCTTTTTTCTCCTGGATTTGCCCCTCTCTCTCCCACGACACAGACGAATGTGGGAGTTGTAATTTTTCTTCTTTCCCCCATTCCCCCTGCCGCTCCCCACGCGGTTCCCCTTGTGCTGTGACCCTGCCTCCCTCCCCCTCGCCACGCGGTCGCTCCCTCCGCCCCCGCCTTTCCCATGCCCGCCCCGTTCCCGGGGTCTCCTGCTTTCCCGGGGGGTTTCCCTGCCCCCGCTCCGTCCTCATCGGCCGCGGGTCCGTTTCCCCCTCGCCCAGTTCGGGGGATAGATCAGGTACCCCGCCGGTGCCCGGGGGCCTCGGGAAGCCGCACCCACAATAAACCCGAATGTGCCCCGAGCCCCGTGTGTGCCCCGAGCCCCGTGTGTGCCCCGAGTGTGCCCCGTGTGTGCCCCGTGTGTGCCCCGAGTGTGCCCCGTGTGTGCCCCATGTGTGCCCCGAGCCCCGAGTGTGCCCCGAGTGTGCCCCGTGTGTGCCCCGAGCCCCGTGTGTGCCCTGTGTGTGCCCCGTGTGTGCCCCGAGCCCCGTGTGTGCCCCGAGTGTGCCCCGTGTGTGCCCCGAGCCCCGTGTGTGCCCTGTGTGTGCCCCGTGTCCGCCCCCAGCCCCGTGTCCGCCCCCAGCCCCGTGTCCGCCCCCAGCCCCGTGTGTGCCCCGAGTGTGCCCCGTGTGTGCCCTGTGTGTGCCCCGTGTGTGCCCCGAGTGTGCCCCGTGTGTGCCCCGTGTGTGCCCTGTGTGTGCCCCGTGTGTGCCCCGAGTGTGCCCTGTGTGTGCCCCGTGTGTGCCCCGAGCCCCGAGTGTGCCCCGAGTGTGCCCCGTGTGTGCCCTGTGTGTGCCCCAAGCCCCGTGTGTGCCCCGTGTGTGCCCCGTTTGTGCCCCGTGTGTGCCCCATGTGTGCCCCAAGTGTGCCCCGAGTGTGCCCTGTGTGTGCCCCGAGCCCTGTGTGTGCCCCCAGCCCCGTGTGTGCCCCGAGCCCCGTGTCCGCCCCCAGCCCCGTGTCCGCCCCCAGCCCCGTGTCCGCCCCCAGCCCCGTGTCCGCCCCCAGCCCCGTGTCCACCATCCGTCTGTCCGTGCGCTCAGACTGAGCCCGCAGCGCCCGGGGGAAAGCAGCGGCCGCCTCCCCGCTCCTCCCGCGCGTCCGCCGGCGCCCGCTCGGACTGGCCACGCACGGCAACACGAGATGGTGGGAGGAGAAGCTCCTTACTTCAAGGAAACGAGGCCATGGTCAGAGGCAAATTCTCCAGGGGCTGCAGAGCCCTGTGAGCACAGGGTGACCCCGCACTGGGAGCAGCAGCTGGGGGTTTCTGCACATGGGGAAGGGAATTCCCAGAGCACTCGAGCCTCAACACAAACAAATATTCTGCAGTCTCCAGCAACAATTGGCTTTGGGATTTACGCTGTTGCAGCTCTTCTGGCTGTGAGGATGACCTGAAAATGTGAAGCAAGTGCATCAGCTCTTTCCAATGGCTGTGGCAGCACCAGGGTTTGGGTTTTTTGGTTGGCACAGGAAAATGAGCTGTGAGCAGCATCTGTGCCAGGGAGGAAAGTGCCCCTGGAGCTGGGGCTGAGAACCCGGGGTCGATGTGAGCACCTGTGGGTGGGAAGGAAGCTGGCAGAGCACTGAGTTTGCTTTTCCTGCAGGCTCGCGCTCTGATCCGGCACAACGGGCCCCCGCAGCTGCAGGAGCCCGGGCGCCTGTCGGCTCTGCTGCGGGACTGCCTCGAGTGCAGCCTGGAGCCGGACGAGGAGCGGCGCTGCTCTGCCCAGGAGCTGCTGCAAGTGAATGCCGAGCGGCTGCAGGGGAAGCAGCAGCACCAGGGAGGGGTTTTCTGGTGGGGCCCTCCGATAGTCTCCAGTCTCGCTGCGTTCCACACGCAAAGCAAGCAGAACCCTCGCCTGGTTTGGCTTGGCAGGGTCCTTTCGAGGGCATCTGCACCTGGTGCCCCACAAGGAGCAGGGCCATCTTCAGGCAGGGCAGGTGCTCAGAGCCCTGCCTGACCTGAGCTTGGATGTTCCCAGGGAGGAGGCACCTCCCACATCTCTGGGCACCTTCTGTCAGTGTTTCCCCACTCTCCTGGCAAAAGGATTCTGCCCTAGATCTAACCTGAGCCTGCTTCCCTCTCCTGAGTTTCTGACCATTTCCCTTTGTCCTCTTGCAACAGAGCCTGTGAGGAAGTTGACTCTGGAAAGTAACGGTTCATTTCTTTCTTTTTTATCCTTTGGGCAGCACCCATTTTTATCATCAGCCAAGCTTCTCTCCAGCCTGACCCCTCTGATCACCGCAGCAAAGCAACTGTTAATGCCGCAGATGGCAGAAGGAACAGCGGTCTCTGCCCCGGCTCCCTCTGCTCCTGGAGAAGAAGCCAAAGAGGGGCAAAATGAGCAAGACGATTTTTAAAACTTTAAGAAGGGATAATTAGAGACAAATCAATAACAGCGCTGGGTGCTTGGCAATGGCCAGAGGCACACTGGTTAGCCATAGCAACTCTTCTTATCTACTTTTTCCATTGTATTGTCCAAAAACATATTCATAAAGATTATAGACATTCAAACATTTCTTTGAACTCATTTACTTCTTCCAGGAACTCTTTTGGTTTGACCCCCAACCCGCCTTTCTAGAGTCCGTGCAGGAATCATGGATTGTTGTTTTGAGGGTTGTGTGTCACTTCCTCACAACAGCCCCTGATCCCCGATTCAGCTGGGAGTTTGCGGGCCCCAAGTTGGGCAACTCCCTGGCGGCTCCCCTGGCAGGGGGACCCTCCTGGAGCAGTTCTGTGTCAGGAACCAGAGCTGCATTGGACTTTTTCGGTCTTCAGCTTCTGTTTATTGTTATCAAAACTTCAGCACACTGTCTGCACCAGACTCTGCGTGCAGGAAAACAGCACAAAAATGGCCAACAATCTCTTGTTACAAGGCCTTGTAAGTCTAATCAAAAACTAAGCTACCCAATTAAGAAGTGACACCTAAATTAGTTTTCTTTCTAACCCAGTAACTGACCCCTAAAGACCCACAATGCAGATTATTCTACCCAATTACAGGATACCACATAAACCCAAAAAGAAAGAGAAGAAGAAGAAGAAAGAAGAAGGGAACTCAAGACAACACCCTATATCCTCCATCTTGAACCCATCTATAACATACTAAAAATTCTAAAACCTAAATTTTTCACCCATATGACATACTCCACTACTCTCTGCAATCTCTACAATCTATTTCACACTTTTGTGGTTTCTAGCTTACTTTGAAGCTTTGGAAGTTTTCTCCATGAATGAGGGTCAAAGTCAGTGCTCCCCTGGGGGTCAGGACACCCCAGAGCAGACAGAGAAATATTCCCGGTGCCCTGGGTTTCCACATCAGCAGGCGACAGTTACTGACAGTCGAAGGGTCAGCGGCAGGGTCCTCATCACACCCGTTCCTTAAACGTTATCTGGCCATGCAGACGGTCTTAGCTACTTCCACAAGTACTTTAAATCAACATTGGCTGTTTCACAAATATCTCTGAGTTATTACTGTCAGTTAGTTACAAAAAGAAAAGCATTAGTTATTATTTCACAACTACAGCTACTTCTGCAAAAGTTAACATTCTAATGCACAACACATGGCATCCACTTCAATATTTTGTAAAAGCCAAAACTATCATGTATGTTTTTCACACTGTGCACAAATTAAACTATCATCCATGAATGATGTTCTGAGGATATGAGCTACACAGGGGCCAGGGCATTGACCACAAAAAGCTGACAAATTATACTACAGCAAAAGCAGTTAAAAGTGATTACAAGCTGTACTGTATCTAAATCGTTGCGATTAAGAATAAGTTGCAGAAGCCAAGACATCACAGCAAAAGCCACAACTACATAGTCCTTTATAACAAACCCAGGGCAGGTGTTTCCCTTGCAGGGAGCACTGGGGCCTTCCCCGGGCCCCTTCTGCCCTCTGGCAGAGCCGGGGGCATTTTCCAGCACACGCAGTTTGTACCCAAGAGTCGGTGCAGCCGAGAAGGCTCCGAGCGCCTCCTCCCAGGCTGACTCTGCAGATGCCCCGGCTCCTCTGGGCTCTGCCAGGGCTCTGCTGGGGCTCAGCTCTGGGTGAGGCTGGGCCCGCTCTCCCCTCACATTGCTCCGGGCAGCTGAGTCACAGAGGGAGGAGGAAGGGACACGCCAAGGGAGTTGAGGTTTAACAGAGTTTTTATTCAAAAAACTGCCATGCCAAACAGGCTGTCATAAGAACTGTAACAAACAGGGTGTCCTAACCAACATAACCAACTAGCACTGCTAACTACCATCACTAACTTGTTGTCAGTAACATCTAAGTCAGCAACATCTAATTTAACTATCATCTTAACTTCCTAAAATTCTTAATTCTTCCAAATTAATGTCTCACCGGGAATGGGGACAGGGAATGGGAATGGGCACAGGGAATGGGAATGGGAATGGAGACAGGGACTGGGAGTGGTGACAGAGACAGGGAATGGGGACAGGGAAGGGGAATGGGGACAGGGAATAGGACTGGGAATGGGGACAGGGACAGGGAATACGGTACAGGGATCGAGAATGGGGTCCGGATTGGGATGGGAGCAGGATGGGAACGGGATGGGGGGACATGGGAACAGGCAGGGGCAAGGGGAGTATGGAAGGGGAGTAAGGAATGGGGCAGCCACTGCAGGGGGACGAGGCATTGGGATGGGGGCACATGGGGACAGTTCCAGGGCAGGGGGTCCTTGACCAGCTGCCCAGAACCTCCACCAGGGTCTCCCAGTGCAACTGGAGCCGCTCAGCCTGGGGTGCCCAAAGCCCTGAGCAACTCCCAGGTCCCTCCCAGGAACCCTCAAGTCCCTCAAACCCAGCATCCCCCACATCCCCTGCAAGATCCCCCCCATGTCCCCATCCTTGTCTTAGCTCAACATGTTTATCGGCAGTGTCACAGCGGGGCAGCTCTCAGTGTCCCCAGCAGGTCACAGTGTCCAGTGCAGCCCGTGCCAGCGGTCACTGCGCACACGGGGCGGGCTGGGCTGGACAGGGGACGGGGCAGAAACGCTGCCCCGGGACTGGGGTCTCCCCCTGCCTCTGGGGCCCAGCCCCTGCTGGGAGCGCCTTGGGCAGGGCATGGGGCTGCTGCTGGGCCAGGGGGACAGGCCGTGTCCCCTGTCCCCTGCTGCTGGGTCTGGGGGGCAGGCCGTGCCCCTGTCCCTGCTGCTGGGCCAGGGGGACAGGCCGCGCCCCCTGTCCCCTGCTGCTGGGCCAGGGGGACAGGCCGTGTCCCCTGTCCCTGCTGCTGGGCCAGGGGGACAGGCCGTGCCCCCCGTCCCCTGCTGTTGGGCCAGGGGGACATGCTGTGCCCCCTGACAGCTGTCCAGGCCCCTCTGGTGCCTGTCCCACATCCCTGTGGCTCCTGTCCCCACTACTCCCCACCACCTTCACTCCCCCCTTCAAAGCCCCACTCAACCCCCTCACAGTGAGCTCTGGAAAGAAAGAATGAATGAAGGAAAGGAAGTGTTGTCTGTTCACCCTGCATGGATGTCAGGCACCCACCAAAGCTGCTCTCTCACTCCCCTCCAGAGATGGACAGGAGAGAGAAAACAGAATGAAGGCTTCATGGGTTGAGCTAAGGACCGGGACAGATCACTCAGCAAATGCCATCATGGGCAAAACATTTTCAAAATTGGAGATAATAATGGAATTTATTGTTATCTGGATCAGGGCAGGATAGTGAGAAGTAGAACAAAGCTTTAAAAACTCCTTCTGCCCTTCCCTCCCTCCTTCCCAGCTCTTCCTCCCCCCCAGTGGGTGCAGGGAGACAGGGAATGGGGGCTCAGGTCAGTTCATCCCCTGTTGTTTCTCCTGCTGCTCGGGGAGAGGAGTCGTTCCCTGCTGTGCCAGGGGTCCCTCCTGGAGACACTTCTCCATGAACTTCTCCACGGTGAGTTCATCCCACGGACAGCAGTTCTCCACAAACTGCTGCAGCGTGGCTCGCTCCTCCATGGGCTCACAGGTCCTGGCAGGGCCCTGCTCCAGCGTGGGCTCCTCTCCAGGGGTTTGCAGGTCCCTGCCAGCTCCCTGCTCCAGCACAGGTTTCTCACGGGGTCGCAGCCTCCGCTCAGGCATCCCCCTGCTCCGGCACGGGCTCCTGCAGGCGCTGCAGGTGCATCTCTGCCCTCCGTGCCCTCCATGGGCTGCAGGGCCCAGCTGCCTCACCAGGGACTGACCAGGGAATCTCAGGGCAATCAGCTCCAGCAGCTGGAGCAGCTCCTGCCCCTCCTGCGCTGGGGCCGGGCAGGGGTGCCCGAGGCGCGGCGCAGCATCGGCCCCGCTGAGGGCATCGCGGTTCCCCCGCAGCACAGCGGCGCCCCTGTGCCCCTGGAGCTGGCGCTGCTGTGGATGGTGTCGTGCCCTGGCTTCCACAGCATCGTGCGGCTCCTGGGCTGGTTCGAGCTGCCCGACGGCTTCGCGCTGGTCACGGAGCGTCCGCAGCGCTGCCAGGACCTCTGGTACTCGCTGGCCGAGCGGGGGTTCCTGACGGAGCCCGTGGCGCGGGTGCTGTTCCGCCAGGGGCTGGAGGCCGTGCGGCGCTGCTCCAGCCGCGGCGTCCTGCACCGCGACATCAAGGCCCAGAACGTCCTCGTCAACCTGGCCACAGGCGAGGCGAAGCTCATTGACTTCGGGTGCGGCACGATGCTCCAGGACACGTTCTACACACGGATGTCAGGCGAGCCCAATGCTGGGGCCCAGCCAGGCAGCAGAGGTTCCCCCTTTGCTGGCAGAGGGGGATGAGGGAGGGCAGGGCTGGCTGTTGTGGAACGGGAGCTGGCTGGGAGGGAGGAAGGGAGGGAGCAGCATCAGCCTGATGAGCTGTGCCTGTGTCCCATACAGCCCACTGGAGTGGATCCTCTTTGGCTGCTACCACGGCCGGCCAGCCACCATCTGGTCCCTGGGCATCCTGCTCTATGACATGGTCTGTGGGCACCTTCCTTTCCACACAAACGAGGACATCGTCCGGAGCCAGCTCTTCTTCCCTCCCCGGGTGTCTCAAGGTGGGGATGTGCCTTCAAGGCTCGGGAGGAAGAATGGGGCTGGGAGGGGGCGGCTGGCACATAAGCGCCCTGCTCCTGCAGCTAGTGAGGAGGCTGATCTCCTGGGCTTATCTGGAGGAGGTGGCACGTGTGCCTCTGTGCTGCTCTCATCCGGAAGGGAGGATCGACGGAAAGCTTTTGGCTGCAGCTCTGAGCACTTCTAGTGTGGCCTGGGCACCGAGCAATGTGGGAGAGCGTGGACAGGAGCCTTGTCCCACTGAGCGGCCGTGTCTGGTTTGTCACTGCAGAGTGCCAGCGCCTCATCAGGTGGTGTTTATCCATGGACCCCACAGACAGGCCCTCACTGGAAGACCTTTTTGAGCATTCTTGGCTGCAGGAGCCCTGCCTGGCCCAGGAGACAGCAGAGATCCATCGCTCCACTCAGTAGGATCCAGGAGCCCAGCAAGTACCAGCTGCACGCGTCTTGTGGCACTCCAAGAAAACCCCGGAGCGTTTCCCTGTGGCCGCAGCACGGAGGAGAGAGCGCAGCCGGGGAGATGCTTCTGCTGGTCCCAGCGAGCTTTGGAGGGAGCGGCTCAGTGCTCCCTGTCCTGTTGGAGAAGTGGTGGCAGTGCGGTGAAGGTGCCATAGACTGGAACAGGGGAAACATCCCCCTGCAGCTCAATGGCATCGTGATGTCCCCGCAAGCCGAGGCACAGCTGGCATGTTCTTCTGGAGCACCACGTGCAGCTGGGAACACCATCCTGGAGCTGGCCTCTGGCGGGGCAAAGCCTTTTGGCTTTGGCTGCAGCCCCTTCCTGGAGGACACACTCTGAGCCCCGATGAAATCAAGATGAGTCCCCAGCCGGCGCAGGGGCAGGGGATGCTCGTGCTTCCAGGCATGGCGGGGCTCGGCCTGGCCGTGCTGGTGCTTCCAGGCATGGCAGGGCTCGGCCTGGCCGTGCTCGTGCTTCATTTAATTAGATGGGTTTCATTAACAGAGGAAATAAGTGAAAGGAAAACTTCTGTGTCATGTTAATCCTTTTGTGTCCTTTCTCAGCCACAGATAGCACTTGGCAGGGGGGTTAAAGCAATGTGAAAGATGCAGCACCAGCTCCAGTTGCAGGCCCATGGACATGAATGAACACCAGCCCTTTCCCATGGGAAACAACACTCACCCCCCAGTTTCCTCATGTCAGTTTGTAAGAGGCATTTGGCACTGCCAGGGCAGCTGGAGTTGTAGGTGGTGGCAGGTTGGGTCTGGGAGACATCCTGCACCATTTGGAATTTGAGGAGTGCACTTGGCTCCTTGACTCCTCATTGTGTCACCACACGCAGGAGCCCAGAGCTCCTGCAGAAACCATCACAGCGCTCAGTGGGAGCAGACTTGTGTCCAGTCCTCACATAGAGCTGTGGTGTCCAGCATCCGCCTCATTGGAACGAGGAACTGTTCCAGCCTTTTAGAAGGACCAAAAGAGGCTTGGCCTTCAGATGAGCTCCTTCCCAGCTCTTGATTTGCTGCCCTGGGTAAGCTGCTGCTTGTGGCAACACTTGTTTTACAGCTGACAGCCCTCTCTGCTGGCCAGCAGCCATTGCAGGAGCTTCTGCTAGTGACATTGAAGCTTTCAGATAATCCTAAGGAAAGCTCAGGGCAAAACCTGTCAAAAGAACATTGCCAGGGTGATGCTTTTAACATTAAATCTTTCCTCTGTGCTCCATGCCATGCACAGTAAATATTTGAGGAAGCAAATTTGCTGCTCTAGAAATTCTTCAAAACAGTAATTAAACCACAACAGAACACAATTTTTGGATGTGACAGGATTCTCATTTTAATTCATTGTGCAGAAAACTTCAGGAGCACTGCTTGTGAGCTGGGTGTCTAACCTAAGTGACCTTGCCACCAAGAATTTAGAAAAGTGGGGAGAAATTGAATCACTACCACAAGGATCTGCATTGTGATTCTCCCCCAGGCCTGAGGACATGACCCACTTCCACTGGGCCGTGGCTTTTTACCCTACATCCAAACTTCATGTTTCAGATTGTGGTGGTGAATCTCCCCAGCCTTGTCAGGCCACACAGTGATTTGAGAAAGGCTTGTCAGGCCTCGGCCTTGCTGAACAGCCCCTGGACCCAGCTCCTCTGGAGCTTTTCAGAAGCATTGAGTGCTCCAGGAACTTGTGCTGTCTAACGAGATCCTGGGGTGTTCTGTGAACAGCCTTGGAAACCACTTTTCTGGCCTCAGTGGCACGACATCCTTCTTCTCCCTCTTTCAAAGGCAGGCTGCTGACCCAAAGTGCAGCCATGGTGAAGCATTTTATTTTATAATCAGCGCTCCAAAAGGAGGCCCTTGGAGCTCTCCTGGAGCACAGCGGCTGCCAGCAGCAGCCTCCCTCTGCGTGGGGCCTCTCAGAGCCAGCGAGCTCGCAGGTTTGCTGCTCTGGCAGGATCACCCATCAACAATGGATCCTGGGCCAACAGCCCCACTCCTGGAGGCTCCAGCTGACCTGGAGTTAAGCTTGAGTGCTCTTAAGCTTTTAGGTGGTATTCCTTTGGATCCTTGCTCTTTCTGTCCCCTTCTCAAATGCACACAAACACACACACAAACACACACACACACACACACACACACACACACACACACACACGTATAGTTCTCAGTACATTTCTTGTTTGATTGACTGTATTTTATTTGTTACTTTTTTTCCTTGTTGTGCCTTAATTGACTAGTAAGTAATAGTGTGAGTGCTGCCATTGAATTTTGTTGAGCTGTTGCTCAATATTCAATCTGGCTTTTACTGAACCTTGCCAAAGAATTTATAAGCAATCTCGGACACTTGTTTGTAACAAGCCTTGGGAGCATGAGGTGCAGGGTTGACACTGGAAAGCAGGAGAGTCATTCCAAAGTGACGAGTGTAACTGTTCATTTTATTACTCTTCTATTTAATTCACTCTAATAAGACAAGCCAAGCTTTTATTGGAGGTAGAATGTGTGTGGGATGTACTACAGTATTATCCTATAACTGTGGTCTGAATGGCACCCAGGCTGGAGTGTAAAAAGATTTGAGGAATCCTTGTCACTTGTTATTGGCCTCACAGTCCAATCATCCTTCTGCAAACAGGTTGCAAACAAGACAGTTGGACTGCTCTCCTGGGTAAATATACATACAGATGATTTTTCCAAAGCAGTGCATCTTTTCTCATGTCCTCTTCATACCTATGAAATTGTGATTAAAAACACCCGTGAGCCAGATCTGTGTCACGTTGCAAAGGAGCAAAGCTTTGGGATTTGGGCACACTCCTCTTGATTTCTTTGCTCAGGCCTTTTGTGAGCACAGAATACATCTACATGGAAAACTTTTGACTATACAGGATCTTGTGGGTCCATTGTCCCCCAGACATGTCAATGGGTGGCTGAGTTGTAATGTCAAATGACAAAGAGCAGCACAAATGACACAAAGAAAACGTGTCAAAAGAGGAAGAGGAGAGGCCCAGTGATGAAAGGATGTGGTGAGACACTGGCACATCGAGTGAGCTGCACTCCCATAACCTCTAGGCTAGATAGGTCTGGGTCTCACATTCTCCGCTTGGCTTATTTAAAGTTTAGTTATTTATTTACCTTTTTTTTAATCATAAAACTAAAATATATACACTTAAAAATATGTCATAAAATTTCAAGATACAATCAAAATACATTTAATCAAAACTACATCTAAATATCAGAACATATGTATATCTGTATCTATGAAGACTAATGCATAAATCCTATTCTTCAACTACTCTTCAGGCAGGCGGCAGCTTCTTCCTGAGCTTGGAGGGATGAGAGCTCTTCTGGATGGGAAGCAAGGACTTTGCGGGTAAGAGACAATCAGGAGTGTCCAGAGAAAACCTCTTGGTAAGAGGATAGCCAGTCAGGCCTGCAAAGTGAAGACACAAAGTTTTAACAGATGCCACAATGCAAACCTAAAGCAGCTTGAGCTCTAGATTTCATGAGACACATTTCCTGCCAACTTCTAAACAGCTGCACATGGAAGCGTGTTCCTGCCGGCAGACACTTGAGGCAGGCCAGGGGCACAGCTGTTCCCTGGCAATGTGCACAGGCTCTCTGGGCTGCCACAGGACCCTTTCTCCCTCCAGAGAGCGGCCCAGCTCCCCCCTCACCTCTGTGTGAGGCTGATCCATGCTCAGCCTTCACCTTGTCTTCAGTCTGGAGTTTCTTCAGGCCCCCCATGTCATGACTAGGAAGGGCGATGGAGAGAGCGGGGGCCGATGCACACCCTTCCGTAGTGTTTTGTCATTTTTGGCACAGCTAAGAAGTCAAATCCGGAGGTGTCCAACTCAGCACTTGGTCATCTTCCTGGAGAACATCCTGCCTTCACCAGTACAAAATGTTGGAGAGGTTCTCCCGCATGTGTGGAGGCTTGCTGGCTGCACATTTCTTCAGCTTGTTGCCCATCGCCTCGTAGAGGGCCAGGGCAAGCTTGGTGGCCACTGTGCGGATGTTGGCACTGCGGACAGGCAGCGCTTTGTTGTCCAGGAAGGACCAGAGCACGGGCAGGGCATAGCGCTGGACCACTTCAGGGCTCCTGGCATAAACCCACTCCACGAGCTCTGCCGGGAGAGAGGCACAGCTTCTTACCCACCAGCCTCAATGCAAACAAGGATCTACCTCTGCTTTTGCTTCTTGGAAGCCTCTCTGGCTAAGATCAGTGAAATAGCACATGGAGCCCCATGATCCAGAAACGGGCAAAGCAGCTGGTGGTCCTTGAAACAGAACCACCAACCCATCAGGACTAATTTCTCCAACCAGAGCCTTGTACCTGTGGCAGACTTTGTACCTTTACTAAATTATTTCACAATCTGTTTCTGCATGAACAATGACTGAAATGTCAAATTGCATTTTATTCCCATTGAGGAGTTGTCTAAACCCACCTCTGCTGAGGCTCCTGGGCCAAGGTCCCCTGAGCCGGCCGGGGGCCGAGACCTCCATTGCCAAGGCCGAGGTTGGGCACTTGGGTCCTCAAGCCAAACCGGTCAGCCAGTTCCCTTGGGAACAGAGGCATCCCAGGTCCTGTCTTGCACCAGGAGCTCTTTGTCTTCTTCCTCTCCGTTTTTGTTGTAGTCTCAGAGGAAGCTGTAATTCAGGTACAAGAGAAGTGAGTTCATTGAACTCATGCCTTTACAATCAGCCCATCTAATGGGTGAGGAATTCAAAGCAAATTTTAGTTACTGAAAAGATTGGTTGGTTATTTTTCATGAAACTAGCATCTGTTTAATTTCTCTGAACAATATGGAGCTGGCAAGCCAGGAGAGAAGGGTTCTACTACTCGATGTGTTGCCTGTTGCCTCCCCACTACTTCAGGATGCCTTTGCTTCCAAGCAGTGGGAAATTCACAGTGGTCTCTAGAATGTGACTCTGTCTAGGAAGTAATTGTTTTCAAAAGTAGTTTTCAAGGCCTCCGTTTCTGTAGGTCCCACTCAATTCTATGCTGGGTTTTACACTTTTGGGATTTTTCTATTACTCTTTCCAACAAAGGAAGTGCAGGTGAACCCAATGGGAAGAAATGATGATGTCTGACTCAATTCAGAAGGCTGAATGATCTCTTTATTGTAACTCTGCTAAAATACATTATTATACTATATAAAGGAAGATATTAAAACTACATACTGCTTTCTCTAACTCTATATCTAACTCTAACACAACTCATGACCCTTCTGAGAGTCCAGACAAGGTGGGTTGGATTGGCCATCAGGCTCAAACAATCCTCACCAGAATCCAATAAAGTACTCACTCCAGATAAACAATTCTCCAAACACATTCCACATGAGAAAAAACAAGGATCAGAAATAGAAATTGTTTTCTCTTTCATTTCTCTCTGTGCGCCTCTATGAAAGATCCTGAGAGAGGGAGAAATGTGCTGCCACAACTATGTATGCTAAAGCTTCTTGCTAAACATGGATATAGAGGTTACACACCGAGAGTATGACATTAAAGAGGTTGATATGTGTATTATGACTACTTAGTGCTACCTTTCTTCTGTTGGAACCTGATTTGTTTGCAAATGCAACTGATAGGTGTTAACTTGTGCATAACTGGAATGTAGACCTGCCTTGAAAACACAGTCTTGACAAGACACAAAAAGAATTGTGCAACACCTGACATGACTTGATTTTTTTTTCTTTTCTACAGCAAAATACCTTTAAAATAGGTAGTTTGCAGTAGAAAAGCAGCTGTTTTCTTTAGTTGCAAAATTCAGCAATATCTAGTGAAAATTCTTTCTGACTTGGGGTACGCATATGGATTAGATGGTGGTAGACAACTTTATGTGCCAGGTCTGCCTCATTCTTTATGAATTGTAGCAGTTCATGTTATTTGCAGATTTAAGAGACAGGGTAGATTGTGCTCAAAAAAATTCCTGGGCTTTTGTTTCTCCCATCTCTTTGCTTCTCCTTAGGGTTTGGGTAGATTGACTCCTCATTCATGAAGCAGGAAGGTAATTTTCAGCACTACACATGCATTTCAATCTTAGTGACAATTTGCAACATGCTAATTTAGAGTGGAGCCTTTTTCCTGACTTCCATTTTCAAGGGCCCTCTAGGTCTATTAAACTGTGCTTATATCTGTGTGAATGCAACTACTTCATTACATCTAAAACATTCAGAATTACAATGTGTAAAGTCAAGAATACAAGGCTTAATTGATAGCATTTCAGGAATGATGGGTTATATTTGGAGGGGGAGATAGAAGGGATGGAAGTTAAACAGGAGTCTTTAAATGGTGAGTTTAAATCTCCCAGAATAGATGTATTAAATGTTCAGGCCAGATTACTGTTTTCTGCCACAAGGAATGTTGCTCAAACAAACTGCATAAATCAGGGTCATTGGTACTGGTGGTACTAACAATTGGTTATTTGCAGCTGGAGTTTTTCTACTTGCAAAAGCACTTCCCTGACATTAGAGGCATTATCTGTTGTGATCTGAGAGAGGTCCAAGAAAATAAAACACGATCAAGTAAAACCAAAACTGATACAGTATATGTCTGTAGAGCCTTACTTCAGACAGTCAGAATGTAGTACTAGTTAAATCTGGGACAAAGGTGCTGCCTTTATTTACTGGTTGGCAACTGTCTTAGAGGGAAGGAAACCAAAAGCTCAAGAATTTGACAGATTGCAAGTCAATTTTGGATGCAAACAATACCTTACAGTATTTTTCATGGAAAAAACCCAAACCAAACAAAAATCCAAACTAACCACAAAAACCCCTTGAGACAAGACCAATACAAAACCTAAATATTAAGTATTTCTGTAGCTTTCCACTATTGAAAAAAACCACATGGTGGTGATATGGAAGGGTATTGGTGGTTATGCTCAAGGCTGTTCTTATAACCTCAGACTTTAACTAGATGTTCATATTGATTATGAGGTGGAACTTATTACTACAACTTGATGGATTTTGAGGAAAGCTTTGTTTTGGGTGAAGAACATCAGAAACCCTTCAAAAGTGCTTTTTGTGTTACGAGAATACGAGGCTTTGGCTTTCTGCTGTCATTGTACTCCATTAAGTTGACTTTTGCACCCAGGGAAAATATGTTAAATAACTCTGCCAAGTGTTCCCTGGAGGAGAAGCCGTGGTCAGGTTGCAGGATGGGCACAAAACCCCCGTGTGGCAGAGGAGACTGAACTATCAGTGAGCAGCTGTGTCTGGGTTGGTTTGTGCTCCCGGCTGGGAAAGAGATCCCAGTAAGGCACCTGAGCTTCCTGCTGCTATCATCTAGTGGATTTTTCAGGAGCTGGAAAAGCAGAGAGAAGGGAAGAGTCCAATAGATCTAGTAACAGACTGAAGTACTCTGCTGGCCAGCTTAAATTGCTACACAAGTATTGCATTGAGAAAGCAGTGCATAATCTAATGCACAGTTATAGGGTTTACTTGGAATAACATCCGTGTCCAAGCAGCATATGCTTTCAATCTTTGTCCCGTTCTTCCTCTTTGCTTCTTATCTGAAATTTAAACTATTGACTACTTTGAAGAAGGTGAAATGAAAAAAAGAGATCAATTATTTCCTCTTCTCTGATGTACTGAAAACAGTAGTACTGCTATATTTTTTAGAAGGTACTAGACTATTCCCACCATCCTGGTGTGTGTGAGGGGGCCTTATACTCTGAACTCTGCTGCTTCTCCCCTCACCGTCTCTATATTTGCACTTCAGGATTACGGCTTTAAAAGAAAGTGGAAAAAAAAACTCCAAGTTGCAGTGCAGCAAGGTTTCCTCTGATGGAACAGTTCTGCATTCATTTCATGCTTAGTTTGCTAGATTGGTTTTAATTACTTTTTTTGCTTGATTTATAGTGAGAGATATTTGTTCTGCAGCTCATTACTTGAGGTGTCTGTGTTTATCTAGAGCTTTCAAATTACCACTGCCCATCATGAAGCGTGGAGCTGAATAAGAGACTTAGGTGATCTCGGTGAGGGACACAGTAGATGAGCAATGTTGTCCATTCTGCTCTCTCTCTGTGCCTTGGGGAGGGCTGGAGCACCTGGTAAGGGAGGGGCTCTAGGAGCACCTTCTGTGAGAGCAGCTGCTCCTCCATGTCCCACAGAGTCAATTCCAGCTGCTCCAGGACAGACTGGCTGCTGACCAAGGCTGGCCCAGTTAGAAATGGCGGTAACGCCTTTGGGATAAGAGATTTAAGAAAATGAGTGATCCTGGACTTGTGACTGTGAGCAGGGAGGAGCAGGGTGAGGACATGTGAGAGGAGCAGCTCTGCACACCCCCAGGGCAGGGCAGGACAGGGCAGGGCAGGGCAGGAGCTGCTCCAGCTGCTGGAGCTGATTGCCCTGAGATTCCCTGGGCAGTCCCTGGTGAGGCAGCTGGGCCCTGCAGCCCATGGAGGGCACGGAGGGCAGAGATGCACCTGCAGCGCCTGCAGGAGCCCGTGCCGGAGCAGGGGGATGCCTGAGCGGAGGCTGCGACCCCGTGAGAAACCTGTGCTGGAGCAGGGAGCTGGCAGGGACCTGCAAACCCCTGGAGAGGAGCCCAGGCTGGAGCAGGGCCCTGCCAGGACCTGTGAGCCCATGGAGGAGCGAGCCACGCTGCAGCAGTTTGTGGAGAACTGCTGTCCGTGGGATGAACTCACCGTGGAGAAGTTCATGGAGAAGTGTCTCCAGGAGGGACCCCTGGCACAGCAGGGAACGACTCCTCTCCCCGAGCAGCAGGAGAAACAACAGGGGATGAACTGACCAGAGCCCCCATTCCCTGTCTCCCTGCACCCACTGCGGGGGGAGGTAGAGCTGGGAAGGAGGGAGGGAAGGGCCGAAGGTGTTTTTAAAGCTTTGTTTTACTTCTCACTGTCCTGCCCTGATCCAGATAGCAATAAATTCCATTAATATCTCCAATTCTGAAAATGTTTTGCCCATGATGGCATTTGCTGAGTGATCTGTCCCAGTCCTTAACTCAACCCATGAAGCCTTCATTCTGCTTTCTCTCTCCTGTCCATCTCTGGAGGGGAGTGAGAGAGCAGCTTTGGTGGGTGCCTGACATCCAGCCAGGGTGAACAGACAACACTTCCTTTCCTTCATTCATTCTTTCTTTCCAGAGCTCACTGTGAGGGGGTTGAGTGGGGCTTTGAAGGGGGGAGTGAAGGTGGTGGGCAGTGGTGGGGACAGGAGCCACAGGGACGAGGGACAGGCACCAGAGGGGCCTGGGCAGCTGGCAGGGGGCACAGCCTGTCCCCCTGGCCCAGCAGCAGGGACAAGGGGCACGGCCTGTCCCCCTGGCCCAGCAGCAGGGGACAGGGGGCACGGCCTGTCCCCCTGGCCCAGCAGCAGGGACAGGGGGCACGGCCTGTCCCCCTGGCCCAGCAGCAGGGACAGGGGGCACGGCCTGTCCCCCTGGCCCAGCAGCAGCCCCGTGCCCTGCCCAAGGCGCTCCCAGCAGGGGCTGGGCCCCAGAGGCAGGGGGAGACCCCAGTCCCGGGGCAGCGTTTCTGCCCCATCCCCTGTCCAGCCCAGCCTGCCCCGTGTGCGCAGTGACCGCTGGCACGGGCTGCACTGGACACTGTGACCTGCTGGGGACACTGAGAGCTGCCCCGCTGTGACACTGCCGATAAACATGTTGAGCTAAGACAAGGATGGGGACATGGGGGGGATCTTGCAGGGGATGTGGGGGATGCTGGGTTTGAGGGACTTGAGGGTTCCTGGGAGGGACCTGGGAGTTGCTCAGGGCTTTGGGCTCCCCAGGCTGAGCGGCTCCAGTTGCACTGGGAGACCCTGGTGGAGGTTCTGGGCAGCTGGTCAAGGACCCCCTGCCCTGGAACTGTCCCTATGTGTCCCCATCCCAATGCCTCGTCCCCCTGCAGTGGCTGCCCCATTCCTTACTCCCCTTCCATACTCCCCTTGCCCCTGCCTGTTCCCATGTCCCCCCATCCCGTTCCCGTCCTGCTCCCACACCAATCCGGACCCCGTTCTTAATCCCTGTTCAGTATTCCCTGTCCCTGTCCCCATTCCCAGTCCTATTCCCTGTCCCCATTCCTGGTCCCTGTCCCCATTCCCTGTCTCTGTCACCACTCCCAGTCCCTGTCTCCATTCCCATTCCCCATTCCCTGTCCCCATTCCCATTCCCTGTGCCCATTCCCGGTGAGACATTAATTTGGAAGAATTAAGAATTTTAGGAAGTTAAGATGATAGTTAAATTAGATGTTGCTGACTTAGTGGAAGTAGATAAATAGGCTTTGTTCATAGTTAACAGTAGCTGGATCTTAGATAAGATATCCAGGATCTATTAACTCATTGCTTGTCAGCTTTATGTTTGGGTAGCTGTGCTTATCATGAGAAACAGAATGTGACAAACAGATTTCAGGGACACAAAAACAGTTGCAGACTTCCCCTACTTTAGGAATCCATTAAGCACAGGAAAACGGCAAGGATTCATTTGTCACGTGTGCATGGGAAAGGCAGAAAGGTCAGAACGAGGAAGACTTATTTTACTTCTTCATTTTGGAGACCCCTCCCCAAAATGGACCCCCGACTCATTTCAGGGAGCAGAACTACACATGCTTAATAGCCTTTCTGCCAATTAGCATATGAAGCGGAGCAGAGGAAGTGACGGGGATATGAATATGCATTCATATTTTGTGTATTCAAGACTTCTGTCAATAAAAAAGCTTTGTAATACCTGTGATTTTTGCAGTGTGAATTAGGGAATTGTCCCAGGTACTGCCCGGCTGTCTCAATAAATATACACTTTCTAACTTTAAACTCTTAGAGAGTTTTTGTCTGTCTCAGTTGGATATCGATATTAGATCGATATTCATATTTTAGTAAATCATTGTCTTAAAGAAGTCCTAGTATGTGTATATGTCTTTTCTTAATATTCTAGTAATTCTTCTTGCATTGCTTCAAGATAAACTGGTATGATTCAAAGAATATCCACTGAGGTACACATAGAACATGGAGTTATCATAAGCAAATTGCAGTTGCAAAGTTTTTTCACTGAAATTCTGCCACTTGTCATCTATTTAAAAGTTAAAGGTCAGCTATTAAAGTCAATAACAAAATTTCTAACTTCTAACAAAGGGAAAAGAATATATGGTTTGCACTAGATAAAATAGAAATACAGAAAATATCTCCCAAACAAGTTCCTTGTTCTGATCAAAACATCTCCCAATCAAGTTCTTTGCCCTGAACCTGGCTGGTAAAGAAAAATATTATCAGTAAGCCTGGATGAAACTTTGCGTAAGTTCCTAGTATTCAAAATCCATGTTCTCTTCCCATTATTATTTATTATAAAAAGAAAAAAGGGGAAAGGGTTTGGATGGAGGGTACACCCTCCTCCCCTCTGAGTCTGTTCTCATGTTTTACAATAAATCCTACAACAGTACAATACAGCTGCCTAAAATATGGACACTGGAAACCACAGACAGCATTAAAAATGATCACCTGCCTCATAGACAGTTCATAGAAGGACTTGATTTGTTTACAAATTATTTCTCATGTTTACAGTTTTTTCTGTTTACAGACTGTTTTCTGGGAGTTTAGTTTTTCTCCAAGGGATCAAGTGCTTAAAGATTGTTTTTTAAAATTGTGTTTTTTTCTGAGGGCTAAATGGGCTCAGGGTTAAATAGCTTTCTGCTTTTAGAGATAAGTTCAATTTGTAACCAAGAAGCATTATGCCTGTGGCCTGAGTTCTCCCCTAACAGTTCCTGGAGGGGAATGCTGCAGCTCCAGTGTAAATTAGATGCACGCTGTCCTCTGTCACCATGTTTGCAAAGGGCCCTTGCAGATGGGTAACAGAGAACAATACACAGAATTTTATAAAGAAAAGAAGGGTGAGATGTTACCATGATTGACAGGGGTCTTGACCAATCAAATATCTCCCAAAACTGCAGGCATCTCATGGGCCAGAACCTGAAGGGGCGTGGAGCTCAAACCAATGAGAGCTTCCAGGCCTGGTCTTTCAAATGCCCTGTGTGAGGGGGGGCTTGGGAAATAAAATCTCTCTGTTGCCCCATGAACTCGGGAGGAGCAGTATTTGTCTCCTGTGCCCTCGCTGCCCCACCAGACCAAAGAGATGTTCACCAGGGCCCTCCCTGTTTGTGGCCGTGCAGTGCCGAGCTGAGCAGGCAGCCAGTTGTGTTTGCACGTGAGCTGCCACAGGAAGACACACAGCAGCTGGAGATTTGAATAGCAGGGCTTGGGCCAATTCTTTTTCTTTTAGAGTGCAAGAAAGACACAAAAGCACAAGGAAACATGACAGTGTTTCGGTAGATTCTCTTTGTCCTGTGAAGTTGAGTAGCTGTTGGTGTTTCTGTGCTGCTGCTAATCCCTTCCATGAAAAAATCATTCCGGGAAGGAGCAACAACATCTGACACACACCAAGTGTTGCCACCAGCTGCTCCAGGTGCTGCTACCAACAGCCCCTGTAGGACGGAGCACAGCCCCCAGTGCACACCAAAAGCCAGGGAATCTCAGGAAAACGGGAAACTGGACAAGACAAACACAGATCTGAACCAATGTGGTTAATCAAACGTTCTCCGTTTATTCGAGATAAGATGGTAGTTTATATAAGCTTCTACATAGTTTACAGAAACAAAGGCACTCTCATTGGTAGGCTAACATTGTTTACCTTTTCCTTAAAGTGGCTTGAGCCTTACACTATAAACGTATACTAATTCACACCCAGACAGCCCAGTGGTCCCCGTCACACCTTAATACTATTTCTATCTGCGCCCCAAGCTCTGAATTTCTAACTGTGTCAGAGGCTTGAAGGCCTCACAAGGCCCAAATCTGAGGCCTAGGCTGGAGTAGCTCAAATCTCATAACTCATGTCCTCTTTCTCTGAAAAATGCTGCAACACACACCAGCTTTGGCTGCCCTCTGTCAGAGAAGCCCTTTTGGGGCACAGGTTTCTGGGGCAGCAGACGGGCACCGGTGCTGCCAGGGCTCGGGGGAACTCTGCTTCGGCGGGGACTGTGCCTCAGTGGCTGATGTCAGCGCTCCCCGGGCCCCAGGCTCAGAGCAGCATTCCTGCCCTGGCCCACACGTTCCTGGTCTGTGTCACACGGCCGTGCTTAGGATGGCCACCATGTGGGACGTGTCCCGAGGAGGCCGTGCCAGCTTCTGTGCAGGGCCCCGTGCCCTTCCCGCCGCGGCTGCGTCGGCAGCCCTGGGGGCTCCTGCTGCTCTGAGCCCGCAGAGCAGGGCAGCGTTTGCTGATGGTCTGAGCCGTTCCTAAAGATCCTGTTGGGCTGTCTGACACACCTGGGGCAAGGCATTCCTTCCAACCTGGGCCACTCTGGGGGGCTGGGGGTGGCCCCAGGGCAGGTGGCAGTGCATGCAAGGGCCCTTTGTGACACGGGGCAGCATGGTCACCGTGGAATGGAACGGGACAGGGTATCCAAGGGCCCTTTGTGACATGGTGCAGCATGGTCACCGTGGAATGGAACGGGACAGGGTATCCAAGGGCCCTTTGTGACACGGTGCAGCATGGTCACCGTGGAATGGAACGGGACAGGGTATCCAAGGGCCCTTTGTGACACGGTGCAGCATGGTCACCGTGGAATGGAACGGGACAGGGTGTCCAAGGGCCCTTTGTGACATGCTGTGGCATAGGTGTTGGCAGTGACAAGGCCACTCCACAGTGCTCTGTGCACGCGACGAGACAGGACGGAGAGAGCGGTGCTGTAAGGAGCATTGGCACAGCCACTCGTTCCTTGCTGACTTGGAGATTTCCCGAGGTATTACTCCTGCAGGTGACCTCGTGGCCAGACCAGAGCACTTGGTGACCCCTGGCCTTCCCAAGGCATCTCTTCTGCAGCTGCCCTCGAGGGCAGACCGTGGCATTTGCTTTGCACAGTCCTTGACAGGAGTCTCCTGTCCTTGTGGCTGGAGCCCCCAAGACCAGAGTGCAGGACTCGCTGTCCTGTAGCCTTGCCAAGACTTCACTCTTGCAGGTGCCCTCAAGGCACGACTGCAGCACTTGCTGACTCGGACCTTTCCCTTTTCACCTTCTGCAAGTAGCCATGAATCCAGGCAGTGACGCAGAGCACAGACCTGCGAGCGTGCCCAAGCTGGCCTGGGGGAAGGAGGAGAAAGAAGGCCCTGGAGCTGCCCCAGCACAGCAGCCTGAAGAGGTGGAGCAGTTCCAGCCACTGCAGAAGGGTGAGTGGCAGAGCTGGGCAACAGGGCTGGTGCCTGCAGCCAGCTTGGCCCCATGCCATGCCATGCCATGCCATGCCATGCCATGCCATGCCATGCCATGCCATGCCATGCCATGCCATGCCATGCCATGCCATGCCATGCCATGCCATGCCATCCCCTGGGGCCATGCCCATGGACAGGATGGAATAGGGGCCGGGCAGACACCCCACAGCCGTGCTCCATGCCCTGGGGCGGCGCGGGGCTGTCCCTGCCTGGGCAGCGCAGGGCTGGGCTGTGTTCTCCGGCCTCTCCCGCAGCCCCTCAGCTCGGGCTGCGCTCGCTCTTTGCCAGGTGCAGCCGTGCAGCGCACACGAGAGCAGGAACGCACCCGTGGCCGCTTCCGCAGATCAGCGCAGGTACCTGCAGCCATCCCCACCTGGGCTGGGCCTGCTGGCACTGCTCAGCCCAGCACTGTGCTTGGAGCACTCCATGCAACATCCCAGGCTTCTTGCCCTTCTGCTACAGATGGTTTGCAGATTCATGAAGAGGATTCGGGAGGAAGAGAGCAGCGTCGTGGGCACTGTGGTCAGAGCGTACTCTCCCATCTTCAAAACCAAGACCAGTGCTGCCCTGCTGGATATGCTTGTGGAGGAGGGTCCTTCCAGCCCAAAGCAAGTGAGCAGCCTGTGGCCTGGCTTTTCTCCTCCCAGCAGTTGCGTGGCCTCCCAAGCCACGCCTGCTGCTCCCTGGAAGCCTTTGAGGCCATGGCAGTGTGGTGGCAAGGGAAGCACTTCTCTGGGGCAGCTGGGCACATTCCTTCCTCTGGCAGCTTTCCAAGTCTCCCCTGCCTTCTCCAGGTGCCGGCCATGGTGAGGTACATCCACCAGTGGCTGGTGGCCAATGAGTTTCCTGAGTACAATCTGTACAGGCCCCTTCTGGATCTGACAGAGGCACAGCCCTGTGACGTGGTGATGGCTCTCCTGCGTGTGGCCCCGGTGTGTGACAGGTACGGGGCCCACGTGTCCACACGGCTCAGCAGCCCTTCACCCTGTACAGCCTGTCCCAGGTGTCTGACCAACAGAGAATTCCAGGGCCCTCTGGCTGCTCCCTTTGCCAGCCCTGGCCCCTGCCAGCCCCCCAGCGTGCTGCCATGCTTCCCCCCTGCCCCTCAGGGGCCAGTCCCCACAGGGCTGGGCTGCCTGCGTGCTGCCAGTGAGGGGCAGTGGGCAGAGGCAGGGCTGGCAGAGCACCTCAGCTCCCCGCTGCCACCCAGGCCACGCTGCTGTGTCCCAGACTCCTCTGAGACAGAGCTCTGACCCCACAGAGCTGCTTTGGCCATGTGGAAGAGCATCATGTGCTCGCTCAGGACTGCAGAGCCGGCCATGCTCGTACTCCTCGAGGTGCTGGGGAGCTGGCCAGAGCACAGCACGTGCACCTCCGATGGGGACCACACGGCTGTCCTTGCCCTGGCTGTGAGTTTCTGCCTTTGCTGGCCCCAAGGCCACCCCTCCAGCAGCTCTCCATCCTCCCTCCCCCATGGCATCTCCCTGCCTCAGGCGCTGGGCTGAAACCTGGCCTCGGGGCAGCTTCAGGGCCACCAGGCCCGGTGCTCCCCCTTCGGTGCTCCCCCTGCGTCTCTCCGGGCCTCTCCCTCCCGTACTGGGCCCTGCCACACAGACACCTTGGCACTGAGCGCTGTCTCGGGCTGCTCTGTCCTTTGCAGGCAACCGTGGTGATGTGGAAGATCCTCCAGCTGCCCTGTGTGCCACATGTAGTCACTGTGTGTTTCCCCTGCCTCTTTGTCCATCTGCTCTTCCAAGTGCTCTTCAGCACTCTGGATATGCCAGAGGAGGTCGATACCTTCTGGAAGGGATGCCAGCAGCAACACGGCCTTGCCACCAACCCCAGCAGGTGCTCCATGCCAGTCCTCCTGTCCTTGCCACATCCCTGGGCAGGGGCCAGTGCCCCCAGCGTGACCTGGGCTTTGCTCTGCGCACAGCTTTGCAGAGCAGACCCTGAAGGCCCTGCTCTGCCGACTGCACTATGAGGATGTGGTGGTGGCCATGGAAGACAAGCGTGGCTGGGACACACTGCTCTGTGCTGACACCCACCACTGTGCTGTGGGCGTGCTGGCCAGGTGAGACCCCCTGCTCCCCAGCTGTCCCCGGCATGTGTGCCCTGTGCCCCAGGTGCCCCACACAGTCCCCGTGGCCGTGGGCCAGAAGCCCTTGTCACCAAGGGACGGCCAAGGAGGCTGCAAAAGGCTGGGAGAGGAGCGTGCCCAAGAGCAGCAACCTCCCAGAGGGCTCAGCTGCCCCTTGCAGGGTGCTGGAGAAAGGCCAGACCTCGGGGAGGCAGTCCTGGGAGAGGTTTGCCCCCGCTGGCTCAGGGGTTTGGCTCCTATTTCCTCCTGTCAGAGAAATGCACCGTGCATCCGAAGCCGCGTGTTCCGCGATTGCATTCCAGCTGCTCGGGCTGCTCAGCAAAGACACGCCATGCCGGGATTTGGCCGCCCTGGCGTTCCTTGTGGAGGTGAGCCTGAAGGCCAGCGCTGCCTCGCTCAGCTGCCTCCCGGCTCTCTGCCCTCTCTTGGCCGCAGTGCCTGGGACGGAGCCCGCGCCCTGTGCTGCTGCCTGGGCCCGGCCCTGTGCGGTTCTGGGCTCCCGCCGGCCGCTCCCCCGTCACTGCCCTGTGCCTTTCAGGTCCTGGAGCGCCTGAACCTGAGTGAATGCCGTGACAGCGTCCTGGAGTTCTTGTCAAAGAACCTGCAGAGCGAGTGCAGGGGGAGGCGTCGCTTGGCACTCAGAGGCCTCGTGGTGCTCGGCACCACCAGTGCCTCGGTGAGAAGAGCGCAGGGGCTGAAGCCGTGCTGCCAGCGTGGGGCTGGGGAAGGCAGTCCCTGGGGCTCGGCTGGCCTTGGGGCACTGAGGCAGCTGCTGCCAGCTCTCCTGCCTCCTGCTGCAGCTGCCCGAGTGCTTTGGCACAGGCCTTTGGCCCCTGGGCCCTGTGGCAGCAGGATGGTGTTTCACACACTTGTGTTCCACAAGTAGATGGCCAGAAGGATGTGGAGCCTGCATGAAAGGCTCGTGGAGCTCCTGCAGGAAAATGACGGCGTCATGCTCAGGATGACCACGGCTCTCCTCAGAGCTGTATTTCTCTGCAAAGAGGCCCCAGTGACCAGCACCCTCGCCCTGCAGCTGGCTGAGGCGCTCCTGCCACTCTTTGACAACGTAAGGCTCTGCGCCTCCAGCCACGGCCAGCGGGTGCTACCCGCACACTTTGTGCCCTGTGCACTTACAGGCTGTGCCCAGCTGGGCCTGAAGCAGCTGACGCTGAGGTCTTTCTTCCTTCCTTTCATACAGGAGGATAGCCAGGTGCAGTTGTGCTCCATGTTTGTCTTCCAAGACATGCTGGATCGTTTTCCGGAAGAGGAAAAAAAGGCCCTGAAGGCACACGTGCGCCAGAGCCTGCTGCCACTCTCCTTCCACTGCCATGATGAGAACCAGCGAGTGGCAGAGGTGAGGACTCGGCAGCTGCTGCTGTTCCCCTGGCAGGGGCTGGGCTGCCCCTGCCCTGGCACCTCGCAGGCTGCAGCCTCCTGCTGGCCTTGGCACAGGGACGGGTCCTGTGCCCTGGGCTGTGGGGCCATCTCCGCGTCTCTGCTGCTCTCCAGGCTTCTCAGGAAACGCTGCTTTGTGCGGCCGAGTTCCTGAAGCAGAGGGATCTCGAAAAGCTGCTGAAGAACCAGAAGCCGTGGAAGTTCACCGAGTGGCTGGTAAGGAGGGCCGGGAAGCCGCAGCCCCAGCCTGGAGAAGCCCCCTGAGCGCGGTGCTCGGTGTGCGGGCTGGCAGCTGTGCCCCTGCCCGCTGCTGCAGCCCGAGGCCGCGCGGGCTCTGCTCCAGGCTCCTGCGGCCCGAGCCGGGTGCCCATGGAGCCCCGGCCCGGCGGGGCTGCGGGGCCAACCCTTCCCTCCTGCCGCTCTCTGCAGCTGGCAGAGGACAGCAGCAGCGTGGCCGAGCACCTGCGCCGGGCCCTGCCCTACCTGCAGAGCCCACAGGAGCCCCTGCGAGAGGCGGCCGTCAGGTTCATGGGTGAGCCACGAGCCGGGCCAGGAGGCCGTGTGGGCACAGGGCTGGCAGCGCCGCTGGCAGGGAGCTGTGCCGCCGGGCCTGACAGGCTCTGTGTTCCCAGGGACGGCCGGGCGGTACCTGAGGGGGAGGAAGGAAGAGCTCCAGCTCATCTCTGAGGGTGAGTGAGGGCAGCGGGCTGCCAGCGGGGGCTGGCGGGGAGCTGCGAGCCCTGCCCCGGCTGCGGAGGGCTCTGCTCCCTGTGCGGACCAGGGCCGGCGTGGGCAGAGCACACAGAGGTTTCAGGGCACCTGGGGGATTCCTGGCCAGCAGCTTCGGGCTGATCCAGCTGGTCCCTGCTCCCTGCTGGCCGTGGCCAGAGCCGGCTGGGATGGCCCTGGAACAGAGTCCCCTCGGGTCCCCTCAGATGTGGGAACTGACCATGGCTCTGTTCCTCTCTCTTTCAGCCCTTGAAGGCATGGCCAATGACATCAGTGTCCCTGTCGGAAGCCTGGCAGTTCAAACATTGTACGTCCTCCAGGAAGCAGAGAGAGCTCCATACTCCATCTTTGACAACCTGCATGATCGGCTCTGCAGGGCATGGAGGAGACGGCCTCGTCTGTCGGGGCTCGGCTGGCTGCGCTGCTGGAGCTCTGCAGAGAGCTGATCCCAGAGGCTCTGTCTGCTGGGGCCGCCTGAGCCAGCAGGAATGTTTCGTTTCTTTAAGATTGTTCTTTCTGTCTTTTTGTTTTACTTTAGCGTATAAATATAGGATGTGTTGTAATAGACAGACTCCCAGGATCTTTCTTTTGCTGCCCAGGTTCTGCAGGGTGTAGGGGAAGAGGGACAAAAGGGATCCTGGGCTCAGCAAGCTGCCCAGGCATGCAGGGTTTTAGGGAAAATGGCCAGAAGCCCCTTGGCCTTTGGTGGTTCTGCCAAAGCCTTTGTGCTGCCCACAGAGCAGATGGGCAGGGGCTGGAGCTGTGGGGATCTCTGTGAGAGCGGTGCCTGGAGATGGCCACAAGCCCTGTCCCAGGCAGGAAGCGCCATCCGTGTCCTCCTGCCCGTGTGTTGCTGCCTGGATTGCTGAGGGCTCCCAGGTGCCTCTGGATGGGCTCCTCTGGAGCTCCTGTGGGGCTGCGGCGCTGCTGCCGGGCAGGTTGGCCGGGCTGGGGAGAGCCTGAGGGGACGGGGCCACGAAGGGATGAGGGGCTGTGGAAGCCCTGACAGGACAAGGCAGTGGGAAGGCACGGGGGGGACGTGTGAGGGAGTGGGTAACGTTGGCACGGGGAGGAAAGTGGCTTGGAGCCAAAGAGACCACTCACCCCGATGTTCGTGTGGCAAACAGAGCACGTTTATTCTCAAGCCCTTCCTTCTAAAGTGCCTTTGAAAAACCCAGTCTGGATGATTTCACTGGTCTGATCTCTGTGCCCCTTCAGATTCTGGCCTGGGGAATGCCTGCAGCCTTGGGAGAGCTGTGATGGGCCAGGCCCCTGTCAGTCAAACCAGGGCTGGTACATTCACCCCGTACAAGCCAGCCTGCACGGTGACACGGCAACAGAGTGCGAGGCACAGCTGCGGGTGCTCCCCGTGAACCTCAGCTCTGGGACCACTGCCTGCCCCAAGCTTCAGGGGCCGCAGGGGGAGCCCGGCTGGGCTCTGCCCTGGGGCCATCCTGCAGGGACAGCTGCACACAGCCTGCAGCTTTGGGAATGGCATTAGTGCCTAGGCTGGGGGGGAAGCTGCAAGTCCTTGACTGCTGTCTTGTGTTGCTGAGAAGAGGAAGGACATCTTGGAACTGGGGATGCTCTATTTGAAGTCAAGCGGGCAACTTTGTGGTGGGGCCACAAAGGCTGCGTTGGCCAAAAGGACGCAGGGGTGCCGGTCAAGAGCAGCTGAAGGTGGGCCAGTGTGTGGCCAGGTGGCCAAGAAGGCCAAGGATGCCCTGGCCTGTGTCAGCAGCAGTGGGGCAGCAGGAGCAGGGCAGTGACCGTCCCCCTGGGCTGGGCAGCGCTGCGGCCATGGCTGGGAGTGCTGTGTCCACTTGTGGGCCCCTCTGAAGCAGAAAGTCCTCGAGGGGCTGGAGCGTGTGCAGAGAAGGACACGGGAGCTGGGGAAGGCTGTGGAGCACAAGGCCAAGGAGGGGGTGCTGAGGGAGCTTTAGCCTGGACAACGGGAGGAAAATGGTGAACATGGAAAATCCCAAGATGAAATACACTGAACTGGAAGATATTGGCAAGGGGTGAGTCCAGCCACAGTTACTTCTACACAACCATGGGCCAGGTGTTTTGCTGGTTTATCAGGTGTTTCACTGGAAGATCTATCCAGTGTGAAGTCAGGCCAGCTGCAAACGTGTTCAGATACTGGGGATAGATTGTCCCATCGCTTCAGTGCTGCTCAGAATTTGTGTGTGTGCACAGAAAGCATTGTCAGAGACATCTCCATGCTGCTGAGGTCTTGCCTACATCAAGGAACAGGACCTGGAAGATCTCTTTGTCTCTCAAGTGTGGGACAGCTCTGTGTTAACTTCTTTAGCATTTTTGTATGTCTCAAAATCACACTGCCACACTAATGAAATAAGAAGAATCTTGCTTGCCTGAAAGAGCAACCTACCCCCTATCAAAGCTGTGAAATAACAGTTCTCAGGAACATTTCTTTCCCATGGTTTGTGGAAGGAAATATTGCACGGTCAGAATAGGAACCACACAGTTTAGAAACTGAAACCCAAGATGAAAGAATAAATTTCCTTTAGGAGCTGAGGCAGTAAACCCCAACGCTTCAGCAACCGGCCCAGGCACTGCCCATGCATTTGAGAGGAAAAAGGATCATCTGCCTTCTGACAGAGCCCCCCTGCATCCTGCAAGTTTTAGGCATTTACAGCAGAGATCTCCTGTGTGGGCTGGCTTTCACTCTAAGAAATAAACAGCTTCTCCTTTCTCTGCTTCTGTTTTGTTTCTAGGACTTTTGGACATGTGGTTAGAGCACTCAACAAAGCCACAGGAGGAGAGGTAAATGTCAACAGCCCCCGCAGACTCTGCTGCACCCGAGGGGCTTTCTCCTCTGGTGTGGGCAGCTGTGGCCAGAGCTTTGGGCAGAGCTGTGCTGAAAAGGCAGAAGAAGCACAGACTGGTGCCAGCCTGCAAAATACATTTGGGACAGTCTTTGTCCTTCTCAGCTGCCATAAAGAAGGCCCAGAGGGCAGCAGTTCATTTCGGAGAAGGATGTGCTCACTCGCTCTCAATTGCTAAAACAAAGGTGGTGCCTTAGAGCATCTCACTGCTCTTTGGGGCGACAGCTTCAGAGTCCTGAATTCTCATCTCTGCCTGCCAGAAAATGCATCTGAAAGTTACTGGTAGTTCCTCAGGCACCTGCAGTGCTGCACTTGGGAACTGCACACAGGGAGAGATCTGCAAGGCATCCCTAAAAGCCATCGCCCAAGTTGTATCCACAGAGTATTGAGGCATGGATCACTTCTTCTGAATCCCATACAAAGCAGCAGGGAGTGTGCTCAGAGTTTTGTGAGTGATAGCTGAGACACCACTGTTAGCAAGTGGACACGGCAAAACCTCAGTGGCCCCGTGTCCTGTAACTGGCCTCCAAGGGCGCGGAGCAATGGGCTGTTGCAATGTCAGTTCCAGTTCCTGCAGTGCCTAATCACGAGGCAGTTTGGCACAGCTCGGCTGCGTCATTGCAAAATCACTCGCTCCATGTGCCTTGTGGTCTCGTGCCACCAACTTCTCAAGTTACTGATTTTCAGTGTCATTTTAGGTTGCCATAAAGAAAATAAGACTTAAAGGATTGAAGAAGAAGCAAGTAACCGTTAATGAAATCAGTATCATGAAGAGGCATAGGAGTCCCAGTGTTGTGAATTATTTAGACAGGTGAGTGGTCATGGACTTATCCCATGAATGTGTGTTTACATACAGCAAACAAGAGAGGTTAAAAACCCACTTTGGTCACTTCTAGAAAGTAGAGCTGTTAATTATTCTGTATTAATATTTCTCTACTCATCTCCAATGGATGAGAAGAGAGTGCATCTTGTCTGCATGAGTCTTCCCTGGCGCACGTAGTTTGAAAATTATTCAGAAATTATTCAAAACCTGGATCATCTGTATCTTACTAAGTTAATACCCTCTAAGTTCACTGCCTCCACATTTTTTTGGGATTGATTTTTAAAAGTTTCTTAAATGCTGATGAACCATCCTAAAGCTGATTTCCCTTGGATTGTTGCCCTTCTTTTCCATTGCTATGCATGCCAGGAAGACTAGGTGCTTATTTCCAGAAACACCATGCGTGACAGGCTTTTTATCTGGGCTGTTACTAAACCACGCTTTTCGCTTGCTGGCCATCTAAGACATCTCCTTTTTCACAGCTGTTCTTTTCTCCTTGAGACTGCACAGATTGCAAACAACACACAGCCAAGAGGGAATGTCCATTGCTTTGATTCTGCCTTTGTCTCAAAGGGACCCGAAAACAAGAATCAACCCCTGTCTTTTCCAAACATCAATGTAGCCATGTATGTTCATGCCCGTGCCCTTGTTTCCTTCTTTCAGCTACCTTCTGGGTGAGGAACTCTGGCTGGTCATGGAGTACATGGACGGAGGCACTCTGAGCGATGTCATCAGCAAGACCTGCCTGTGTGAAGGTGACATAGCATCCATCAGTCAGGAGGTCAGCAATCCCACCTGTGCTTCCAAGGGTTTGGGCAGGATTGTCTGGGAAACAGGGGCTCAGAACAGGAGAGGTTTCATGTATAAAGCTTTGTTTCTGCATTGCTGGTATGCTATGGGCAAGTAAAAGCATCTCAAGTGAAATGCCTGCCAGTGCCCTCGCACTCACTGTACTCTGTTCTTGTACTCTTATCTCCTGCTGCTGTATTCTCACTCTGCCTCTTGTATTTGCTGTTCTCCATCTTGCCTCCTTAAACCTTTGCCTGTCTTCACTGCATTCCTTGCTTGTAAAAGCAAAGGTGCTGGTAGCAGGATTTGAAACGAACAGCAAAGGAAAAAGGGGAGACTCATTTCTCTCAGTCCTCAGCTAAAAACCACAGTAGTGCAGCCAAAATGCGCTTTGCTTCTGAGCACACCCACTGCAGCAGCAGTCATCCTGGCTGGTTTGCAGGGGACAGTGTACAACAACAGCAGGTGCTGTTGCTCTTTCAAAAGCTGGCATGCCTTTCCTTAGAAAGGTCCTGCTCTGCAAGTGTTGGAGCAGCAGCTCTTCCTCTCAATGGCGCTGCGTTCTGCCATTACTCGCCATTCCCCAGCACAGGGCATCTTTTAGATTCTTTGTTTCTTTTCTTGTGCCATGGAATCACAGCGCTAATTTTTGCCCTCCTGTTTCTGTTTTCTCTCTCAGTGCCTGCAAGGACTGGATTTTCTTCCCTCAAACCACGTAATCCACCGAGATGTGACGAGCAGCAACATCCTTTCCGGAGCCGACGGCTCTGTCAAGCTGGGTCAGTATATCCTTGGTCAGGTGCAGTGTTCCAGGGATGTGGGGTGAGGGGCTGCTTTGAGTGACTGCCAGCTCCCCAAAAATGGTGCTGGGGGCAGTGCAGGGACCCCCCCACTGTGAGCTGATGGCACGGTTGCAATGTGCACAGAGGTATGACGAGGAACAAGCAGCCAAGAGTGGCATTGCTCTGTGTGTGTCCCTTCCAGAGGGAGGCAGTTACAAGTCTAAAGCTTCCAAAGAACAAAAGCCACTGCTGAAGGCAGTGTAAAAAATGTGGGGATTTTTAAAGTCACCAATACCATATTTCCTTGGCTAAAGTCCTGAGGAAACAGAGCAGGGACAGTTGTCCAGGACATTCAACAGCACGTTCTCAAACTTCTACTGGGGAATTCCTTTGCTTGATTTCCTAATTGCACAGAATTCAAATAAAACCAGTATTTTGCTTTCCCCTCAGCTGATTTTGGCATCTCTGTTGAGCTCGGCCCTGAGGAGAAGAGACCGTCCTCGGTAGCCGGGACTCCTTGGTGGATGGCGCCTGAAGTGCTGATGCGTGAACCATATGGCCCCAAAGTGGACATATGGTCTTTTGGAAATGTGGGAATTGAAATGGTAGAACAAAATGTTCCTTACTGGAACCAAAGTCCTGCCACGGTAAGGAGCAAATACTTATCCCGCTTGTCTTTCTCACCTGCCCCGTGTTCTGCGTGCCATTGGACAAAATCCCATTGCCATCTGCTGGAACGACTTCCACCTAAAAATGTCCCTGCAACACATCAGCATCTGCTGCAGTTTTGGTTACATCAGTGTGGAACTCAAGCCTTACCACATGCAAACAAACCCCATTCTCAGGCAACACTTTCCTTTGGGTTATACGCGCTTCCAGTTCTTTTGTCTGTGTAGATGACCCCAATAGCAGGAAACGAGCATCTTAGAACTGGTGTTATCCTTCCAGAAATGAAGGAAAGAACCCCAAACCCAGCAAAGTTTCTAAAACAGTGGTTTCTAGAGAGGAACTTAACCCCCTGTGCAGTTTCTGCTCACTGGGAAACATGCCTGAAACCTGGGCATGAGGCTTCAAGGCCACAGAGTCCCTTCTGCTTCTTGTGCAGTGTTGCTGAAACACTTAGTGGCCGTGTTTCTCTCATAGCCCAAGCCACGTTCTCCATGTCACCAAGCCGGAGCCTGGTGATGGGGGAGAGCCTGCCAAAACCTCCTGTTTGTTTCCTGGCATTTTCTGGGATGGGCCTACCACTCATGCATTGACTTGAGTAGGCAAATGAGCAGAGGGTGTCCATAGGGATGGCATTTCTCCTTTTTCTGAGCAGGAAAAGTTTTTCTTTTGCTGCATAAGGGCAGATGAAATTTTTAGACTGCTGAGAGACAGAGCTGCAGGTGGCTCCTGTGTGCCCAAGCAGGCATTTTCATCCCAATACATTTGTGCATGCATCTTAATGTGTCTGTGTTGAATATGAGATTGTAAATGTTTGTTTCTTTACCTGGGGATTAACTGGTGGATTTCCTTTCTTTTCTTCCAATTACCATTGTTTTCAAGAGCAGGACAAAAAACTTGATGAGTCTTGTTCTATGGCAACTGTGCTTAAGGGACCAACAAGCACTGCAGAGATGCCGTTCATGTACTAATCCTTGGAATTAGTTAGTATAGCAAAGTCCCCCTTCCAAAAAGGCTGTCCAGCTGGTGTGAATCCTCAGAGAAGGAGATGTGCTTTTGCTGATGTAGTTCCCACTAACTAGGTCAGTCAATGAAATCGGCTGCCAAGGCAAGATTGGCAGGATGTTGGCAAAGCTGTGGTGGCATCAGAGTTTGGGTTTTTTGTTGGTAAAGGAAAGTCATCCCTGGGTCTCTGCCAGGGCAGAAACTGCCACTGCAGAATGGAGGTTAAACAATGGGCTCTGGGAGAGCAGCTACAGATGGGAAAGAAGCAGGTGGAGCCTCGTGTTCCCTTTTTCTCCAGACTAAACACCTAAGAGCCACAGCAGGGACGCCTCAGCTGCGGCAGCCCAAGCTCCTCTCGGCTTGGCTGCGTGACTTCCTGAGCTGCTGCCTGCAGAGAGATGAGGAGCGGCGCTGGTCTGCCGATGAGCTCCTGCAGGTAAAACGCAAAGGGGCTGCAGGTGAAAGAGTGTGCGAGGGATGGGCTCCTCCTCCAGTGAGGCCCGAGGCATCAGATGAGCCCCCTTCCTCCTCACCTCCACTCTTGGTGCTCTTCAAATGAAAATGCTGAGCAGTGCTGGGCTGGGCTGGGCTGGCAGGGCTCTGTAAAGTCCTCTGGTCCAAGTGTCCTGCAATGAGCAGGGACATCTTTAAAGAGATCAGGTTGCTCAGACCCCTGTCCCACCTGACCTGGGATGGTTCCAGGGATGGGCACCTACAAGTCCTGGGACAACCTGTGCCAGGGTGGCACCATGCTCCGAGTAAACCAGTTCTTCCTTAGACCTACTCTGATTAGATCCTCTTTGTGTTTAAAACTATTCACCCACATTCTATTGTAACTGGCCCTGTTAAAAAAGGTGTCCCCCATTTTCTTCAAAGCCACTCTGAAGTCTTGGAAAGCGGCAATAAAGTCTCCCTGGGGCCTGTTCTTCACAAAACTGAATAACTCCACCTCTTGGGTGCTCTGTTTTCTGACTGTCTCTGTTGCCCTGTTTTGGAACTGGGTGGTGTGTTCTGTTTTACCTAACAGCAAAAGAATTGAAGTAGAGCAATGCAGGGTACAGAGCCATGCAATGGTGGCAGAGGAACCCAAGGCTGCCAGCCCTGGCAGAGCAGTCTGGAGAGATTTGGCTGTGGGCAGGAGGGGCTGTGGGGCCTCCCTGTGAGCCTCTGAGGGGCCCTGGTTTGTGCCCCCCACCCCACCCTTAGAGGCTTCTGGCACACAAACAGGGACAGCTGGGAGGGACTTGTCCCAGCCCCGTCTGCTGCCTGGCACGCTCAGGCAGAGGGGAACTGGCCCAGGCTGCTGCCAGGTTGTGTGGCAGAGAGGTGCGGGGACGCTGTGCTCCAGGAGGGTTTGGATGGATGGAGACGAGAGATCTCTGAAGGCTGCTCTTAGAATATCAGGTTTATTACAGAGGGGGAAAGGTCCTGCGTGGAGCCGCCAGACGCAGCACGGGGCAGGGCCTGAGGGAGTGGGGAGGGAGAGACACGGGGGAGAGAGAGACAAGAGGATGCGCCAGGAGAGGGTGGAAGTTCCAAGAGGGGGGAGTTCCAGGAGAAGGGGAGTTCCAGGAGAGGGGAAATTCCAAGAGAGGGGAAATTCCAAGAGAGGGGAAATTCCAAGAGGGCGTCTGGCTCCTCAGAGACTCCTTATCAGGGGGTTTCAAGGTGGGCTGGAACAAGACCTGGGCCAATGGGGTCACAGACACCTGATGCTTCAGGGGAGGGTTACAGGTGTGGGATGAACCATACATTGGGGTGAGATCCAACAGTCCATTTGGCCTTTGGACCTATCTACTTCTCTAACTTCACTGGTTAAACTAACACTCCATCAATTCTCTCTTCTTATAAGGAAGAAAGTACAACAATTATTATTTACATGAACAGTGCATGAGAACTCTAGTAGAAATATGTAAACATTAGGAGGCAGAGAAAACTTTTAAAAGAACTTAAAAGCATTTAAAAGAGCAGGGTGAAATTACACAGCCTTCCTGTGATGTGACACACCCCTGTGATGTCACACAGACATCTATGGGATGTCATATTGCCCCTGTGATGTCACACTGACCCTGTGATGTCACACAGCTCTCTGTGATGTCACTCGGACATCTCTGTGATGTCACACTGACCCATTGACGTCACACAGCTTTTTGTGATGTCACAGGGGCATCTCTGTGATGTCACACTGACCCTGTGATGTCACACACATCTCTGTGATGTCACAGAGCACCTGTGATGTCACACAACCGCCTGTGATGTCACACAGACATCTCTGTGATGTCATATTGCCCGTGTGATGTCACTCAGACATCTCTGTGATGTCACACCGACCCTGTGATGCCACAGAGACATTTCTGTGATGTCATATTGCCCCTGTGAAGTCACTTGGACAGCTCTGTGATGTCACACAACCTCCTGTGATGTCACACAGACATCTCTGTGATGTCACACAGCTTCTGTGATGTCACACAGCCCCTGTGATGTCACACAGCATCCTGTGATGTCACACAGACATCTCTGTGATGTCACACAGCTTCTGTGATGTCACACAGCATCCTGTGATGTCACACAGCCCCTGTGATGTCACACAGCATCCTGTGATGTCACACAGCACCTGTGATGTCACATAGCCCCTGTGATGTCACACACACATTTCTGTGATGTCATATATCCCCTGTGATGTCATACCTCTATCTCTGATGTCACACAAACATCTCTGTGATGTCACAAAGCACCTGTGACATCACACCACTTTTGGTGATGTCACATGGACATCTCTGTGATGTCATATTGCCCCTGTGATGTCACACAGACATATCTGTGATGTCACACAGCCCCTGTGATGACACACAGCTCTCTTTGATGTCACACGGATATCTCTGTGATGTCACACTATTCCTTTGATGTCACACAGGTCTCTGTGATGTCACAGAGCCCCTGTGATGTCACACTGTTGCACTAGGACACAAAATAACTCACATCGTCATATTAAGATTAAAAGAGAAAAAGGAAGTAACTTTTATTTTTGCTTTATGTAATATATGAAATTTTTAAAGCGGCAATGGATGGGAGGATGTAATTACTACTTCTCTAACTTCACTGGTTAAACTAACACTGCATCAATTCTCTCTTCTTATAAGGAAGAAAGTACAACAATTATTATTTACATGAACAGTGCATGAGAACTCTAGTAGAAATATGTAAACATTAGGAGGAATAGAAAACTTTTAGGAGAACTTTAAAGCATTTAAAAGAGCAGGGTGATATTACACAGCCTTCCTGTGATGTCACACACCCCTGTGATGTCACACAGACATCTATGGGATGTCATATTGCCCCTGTGATGTCACACTGACCCTGTGATGTCACACAGACATCTCTGTGATGTGACACTGATCTCTGTGAGGTTACACAGCCACTGTGATGTCACACTGTTGCACCAGGACACAAAATAACTCACGCACTCTTATTAAGATTAAGAGAGTAAAAGGAAACAACTTTATTTTTTAATCACGGTATCACAGAATAATGAGGTTGGAAGAGACCTCTAAGATCATCAAGTCCAACCTGTGCCCTAACACCACAACCAGACTATAGCACCAAGTGCCAAATCCAGTCTTTTTTTAAACATATCCAGAGATAGTGATTCCACCATCTCCCTAGGAAGACAATTCCAGTATTTTATTATTCTTTCAGTGAAAAAGTTTTTCCTAATATCCAACCTAAACCTCCCCTGAGAAAGCTTGAGGCTGTGTCCTCTTGTTCTGCCAGTTGCTGCCCGGTGGAAGAGACCGACCCCCACCTGTCTGCAGCCTCCCTTCAGGAGCTGTAGAGAGCAGTAAGGTCACCTCTGAGCCTCCTCTTCTCCAGGCTAAACAACCCCAACTCCCTCAAACATTCCTCACAGGGCTTGTGTTCCAAGCCCCTCACCCGCCTCGTTGCCTCCTCTGGACGTGCTCAAGCATCTCAATGTCCTTCCTGAACTGAGGGGCCCAGAACCTCCCATGCAAAACCAGCCCAGGATAGCAACAGGGGGCTGGGGATGGAAACTGAGCACAGCAACAGGGGCTGGTGATTTTTGCCTGTGAAGGAACCGAGTTGCCACAGGCACTCAGAGAGGTTCCATGGGGACTTCCCAAGTCTCCAGGCTCTTCAAGAGCTGGAATGTCACACACAGAGAGACAGGGGCTCCGTGGAGACCTGCCAGGGCTTTCTGGGGATGGTAAGGAGCCGAGTGGTCAGAGGCAGTCACAGCCATTCCATGGTGACATCCCAGCGCACCTTGTGCTGCAAAGGCACCGATCTGTCACAGGCACTCACAGGGGCTCCACGGTGACATCCCAGGAGTGCCCAGGCTGCCAAAGAAGCGGGAGGTCCCAGACACTCACGGGGTTTCTGTCACAGGCAGAGTGGGAGCTTCGGGCAAAAGCATTATTTCTTTATTGGAGAAACTCCTGCTGAATCATGAGATGGAGAAATGATACCCAGCAGCCACCCTGAAACCCCAAAACCCTCCAGGACGTTTAGACTTCTAAAATTTGTTCAAAGAGAGGAGCCTCTGAGTGGCTGGATCCAATCCCAGCCCCAGACTTTCTCAAAGGTGTAAAAGATTGGACAGGTGGAATTGAACTTCAGTGCAATTTGTCCCACAGGATTAGCGATGGAATACCAGATATATTTATAGAAATGTAATGGAACAGTTCATACTGAGTGCTACCACACAGCACTTACAGGATGGCCAGGGTACCAGACCCAGGCAGCATGGGTTTACACAGGGCAGATCATGTCTGAGCAACCTGGTCTCCTTCTATGACCAGGTGACCCACTTGGTGGATGCAGGCAGGGCTGTCTGTGGATGTTGGCTATTTGGACTTCAGCAAGGCCTTTGATGCTGTCTCCCACAGCACACTCCTGGAAAAGCTGCAGCCCACGGCTGGGCCAGGAGCGCTCTGTGCTGGGTTAGGAACTGGCTGGATGGCCGGCCCAGAGAGCGGTGGTGAGCGGTGCTGCATCCAGCTGGGGACAGGCACCAGTGGTGTCCCTCAGGGCTCTGCGCTGGGACCAGTTCTATTGAATATTTTTATAGACGACATGGATGAGGGCATTGAGTCCTTCATTGGTCAATTTGCAGACGATACTAAGCTGGGAGCTTGTGTTGATCTGTTGGAAGGAAGGAGGGCTCTGCAAAGAGATTTGGATCGATTGGACGGATGGGCAGAGTCCAACAGCATGAAGTTTACTAAGTCTAAGTGCCGAGTTCTGCATTTTGGACACAAAAATCCCCTACAGCATTACAGGTTGGGGACAGTGTGGCTGGACAGTGTCCAGGCAGAAAGGGACCCGGGGGTGCTGGTGGACAGCCGGTTGGATATGAGCCAGCAATGTGCCTCGGTGGCCAAGAAGGCCAATGGCTCCTGGCCTGCATTAGGAATTGTGTGACCAGCAGGAGCAGGGAGGTCATTCTCCCCCTGTACTTGGCGCTGGTGAGACCGCACCTTGAGTGCTGTGTCCAGTTCTGGGCCCTCAGTTCAGGAAGGACATTGAGATGCTTGAGCACGTCCAGAGGAGGCAACGAGGCTGGTGAGGGGCTGGGAACACAAGCCCTGTGAGGAATGTTTGAGGGAGTTGGGGTTGTTTAGCCTGGAGAAGAGGAGGCTCAGAGGTGACCTTACTGCTCTCTACAGCTCCTGAAGGGAGGCTGCAGACAGGTGGGGGTCGGTCTCTTCCACCGGGCAGCAACTGGCAGAACAAGAGGACACAGCCTCAAGCTTTGTCAGGGAAGGTTTAGGTTGGATATTAGGAAAAACTTTTTCACTGAAAGAATAATAAAATACTGGAATTGTCTTCCTAGGGAGGTGGTGGAATCACTGTCTCTGGATATGTTTAAAAAAAGACTGGATTTGGCACTTGGTGCTATAGTCTGGTTGTGGTGTTAGGGCACAGGTTGGACTTGATGATCTTAGAGGTCTCTTCCAACCTCATTATTCTGTGATACCGTGATTAAAAAATAAAGTTGTTTCCTTTTACTCTCTTAATCTTAATAAGAGTGCGTGAGTTATTTTGTGTCCTGGTGCAACAGTGTGACATCACAGTGGCTGTGTAACCTCACAGAGATCAGTGTCACATCACAGAGATGTCTGTGTGACATCACAGGGTCAGTGTGACATCACAGGGGCAATATGACATCCCATAGATGTCTGTGTGACATCACAGGAGGTAGTCTGACATCACAGACCTGTCCGAGTGACTTCACACAAGCAATATGACATCACAGAGATGTCTGTGTGGCATCACAGGGTCAGTGTGACATCACAGAGATGTCTGAGTGACATCACAGGGGCAATATGACATCACAGAGATGTCTGTGTGACATCACAGGTGGTTGTGTGACATCACAGGTGCTGTGTGACATCACAGAGATGTGTGTGACATCACAGGGTCAATATGACATCACAGATATGTGTGTGACATCACAGGGTCAGTGTGACATCACAGAGATGCCCCTGTGACATCACAAAAAGCTGTGTGACATCAATGGGTCAGTGTGACATCACAGAGATGTCCGAGTGACATCACAGAGAGCTGTGTGACATCACAGGGGCAATATGACATCACCGAAATCTCTGTGTGACATCACAGGGGTGTGTGACATCACAGGAAGGCTGTGTAATTTCACCCTGCTCTTGTAAATGCTTTAAAGTTCTTTTAAAAGTTTTCTCTGCCTCCTAATGTTTACATATTTCTACTAGAGTTCTCATGCACTGTTCATGTAAATAAAAATTGTTGTACTTTCTTCCTTATAAGAAGAGAGAATTGATGGAGTGTTAGTTTAACCAGTGAAGTTAGAGAAGTAGATAGGTCCAAAGGCCAAATGGACTGTTGGATCTCACCCCAATGTATGGTTCACCCCACACCTGTAACCCTCCCCTGAAGCATCAGGTGTCTGTGACCCCATTGGCCCAGGTCTTGTTCCAGCCCACCTTGAAACCCCCTGATAAGGAGTCCCTGAGGAGCCAGACGCCCTCTTGGAATTTCCCCTCTCTTGGAATTTCCCCTCTCTTGGAATTTCCCCTCTCTTGGAACTCCCCTTCTCCTGGAACTCCCCTTCTCCTGGAACTCCCCCCTCTTGGAACTTCCACCCTCTCCTGGAGCATCCTCTTGTCTCTCTCTCCCCCTTGTCTCTCCCTGCCCCACTCCCTCAGGCCCTGCCCCGTGCTGCGTCTGGCGGCTCCACGCAGGACCTTTCCCCCTCTGTAATAAACCTGATATTCTAAGAGCAGCCTTCAGAGATCTCTCGTCTCCATCCATCCAAACTGCTGGGCCAGGGGGACAGGCTGTGCCCCCTGACAGCTGCCCAGGCCCCTCTGATGCCTGTCCCACGTCCCTGTGGCTCCTGTCCCCACCACTCCCCACCACCTTCACTCCCCCCTTCAAAGCCCCACTCAACCCCCTCACAGTGAGCTCTGGAAAGAAAGAATGAATGAAGGAAAGGAAATGTTGTCTGTTCACCCTGGCTGGATGTCAGGCACCCACCAAAGCTGCTCTCTCACTCCCCTCCAGAGATGGACAGGAGAGAGAAAACAGAATGAAGGCTTCATGGGTTGAGTTAAGGACTGGGACAGATCACTCAGCAAATGCCATCATGGGCAAAACATTTTCAAAATTGGAGATATTAATGGAATTTATTGCTATCTGGATCAGGGCAGGATAGTGAGAAGTAAAACAGAGCTTTAAAAACACCTTCTGCCCTTCCCTCCCTCCTTCCCAGCTCTACCTCCCCCCCAGTGGGTGCAGGGAGACAGGGAATGGGGGCTCTGGTCAGTTCATCCCCTGTTGTTTCTCCTGCTGCTCGGGGAGAGGAGTCGTTCCCTGCTGTGCCAGGGGTCCCTCCTGGAGACACTTCTCCATGAACTTCTCCACGGTGAGTTCATCCCACGGACAGCAGTTCTCCACAAACTGCTGCAGCGTGGCTCGCTCTTCCATGGGCTCACAGGTCCTGGCAGGGCCCTGCTCCAGCGTGGGCTCCTCTCCAGGGGTTTGCAGGTCCCTGCCAGGTCCCTGCTCCAGCACAGGTTTGTCACGGGGTCGCAGCCTCCGCTCAGGCATCCCCCTGCTCCGGCACGGGCTCCTGCAGGCGCTGCAGGTGCATCTCTGCCCTCCGTGCCCTCCATGGGCTGCAGGGCCCAGCTGCCTCACCAGGGACTGCCCAGGGAATCTCAGGGCAATCAGCTCCAGCAGCTGGAGCAGCTCCTGCCCCTCCTGCCCTGCCCTGCCCTGCCCTGGGGGTGTGCAGAGCTGCTCCTCTCACATGTCCTCACCCTGCTCCTCCCTGCTCACAGTCACAAGTCCAGGATCACTCATTTTCTTAAATCTCTTATCCCAAAGGCATTACCACCATTTCTAACTGGGCCAGCCTTGGCCAGCAGCCGGTCTGTCCTGGAGCAGCTGGAATTGACTCTGTGGGACATGGAGGAGCAGCTGCTCTCACAGAAGGTGCTCCTAGAGCCCCTCCCTTACCAGGTGCTCCAGCCCTCCCCAAGGCACAGAGAGAAAGCAGAATGGACAACATTGCTCATCTACTGTGTCCCTCACCGAGATCACCTAAGTCTCTTATTCAGCTCCACGCTTCATGATGTGCAGTGGTAATTTGAAAGCTCTAGATAGACACAGAGACCTCAAGTAATGAGCTGCAGAACAAATATCTCTCACTATAAATCAAGCAAAAAAAAGTAATTAAAACCAATCTAGCAAACTAAGCATGAAATGAATGCAGAACTGTTCCATCAGAGGAAACCCTGCTGCACTGCAACTTGGAATTTTTTTTTCCACTTTCTTTTAAAGCCATAATCCTGAAGTGCAAATATAGAGACAGTGAGGGGAGAAGCAGCAGAGTTCAGAGTATAAGGCCCCCTCACACACAACAGGATGGTGGGAATAGTCTAGTACCTTATAAAAAATATAGCAGTACTACTGTTTTCAGTACATCAGAGAAGAGGAAATAATTGATCTCTTTTTTTCATTTCACCTTCTTCAAAGTAGTCAATAGTTTAAATTTCAGATAAGAAGCAAAGAGGAAGAACGGGTGTTGCCTTTATAAAAGACAACGGCGACCCGGTTCCAGGGGCAGCACGGCGGCCCGGCCTGTTCGGGCCACTCGGGCTAGCGACAAAACACGCTGGCACCAATTTGGTGGACGGTCGAAAGCCTTTATTATCTTATCTCATGGGTTTAAATAGTCTTGGGGGTCTTTGCTACGTCAGAGGGGGGTTGTGGGGTCTCTAGGGTTAGTCGGGTGTGGAAAACTACTGGGTTAGGTGTGGTCACATGCTTTGGGGTTAATAGATAACGTGAAGCAGGGAGAAGGGGGGAAGGGTCTCTCTTTCCGTCACATCCCGTGATCTTCCGTTCGCCTGTCCCTACTACTACATCTCCCCTCCCCTTATCATATATAAAATGAGGCAGTCGTAGATATAGGCACGGGAGTGAGGTACAAACTTGTAACTTGTTAAGGAAAGGGTGGTTTGGTAAACCCGAGTAATTTTTTCAAGGCAGGTCTTGAAGGCTTTTGCGACTGACAGTGTTCGCAGTTTTTGGTTTACAGCATTTGTTGGTGGCCTATGAACAAAATGTTCGCCCGTTCTAGACGGGCCTGAACAAACGAGACTAGTTTGTTCAGCAGGCACGGTCCTATGGTAATAGCTAAAAGCAGTATTGCCAGTGGACCTACCAGGGTGGAAATTAAAGTGGTGAGCCAAGGTGATTGATTGAACCAGGATTCAAACCAGCTCTGTTGGGTTTCCCTGTCTCTCTTTCTCTGAGCCAGTCTATCTCGGAGTTCTGCCATGGAATCTTTAACAACTCCCGTATGATCTGCATAAAAGCAGCATTCCTCTTTCAGGGCTGCACACAGTCCTCCTTGTTGCATGAACAAGAGGTCCAGTCCTCGCCTATTTTGTAAAACTACTTCTGAAAGCGAAGAGACTGATTTCTCTAGATAGGAGATGGATTTTTCGATCCTCTGCAGGTCTTCGTCGATGGTCATTTGCAGCTGAGAGAGTCCATGCTGCTGGGTTGCGATGGCTGAGACACCCGTGGCTGTGCCAGCTGCTCCCAAGCCGAGCAGCATTGCGATGGTTATACCTGTGATGATTTCCCTTTTGTGGAGTCTGTCAGGTTCCTCGAGAAGATGGTATATCTCTTCGTCTGAGTGATACAGGACCCTAAGAACAATCAGAACTTGGACACAGAAATCGATAGAGTCATTAAATTTGGCAAGGAACACACAAGGACTCACTCTGGATCGTTGGCAAACTCACATCCCAGATGCAGATGGGACCACCCACTTATTGGTTTTTCTGTTGGGCTTGACAACTTTAGTGCAGAAGTTGCCTTTCTGCTTTGCTAAGGTTGCATTGCCAAAACATCTGCCCTGTCCTGTGATTTGACTCCGGGTGATTCCTCTGCGGGGAGTGTCCCATCTGCACTGGTGGGGGGCACTGGCTGTGGAGTAACTGAAGGGGGTGTCTAAAGCAATGCCTCCGTAAAAAGGGGGTTTAATATTATAGCAAAGCCAACAGGAGTTAGTCAGGTTCGATTTGGTTTCGTTTAGGGTTAGTAAGGTAGCTTCTAAACAGGTCGGCTATGTGGAACACGAAGGATGGGGTGTTCGCTGTGGTGATCTCTTTGAACACCTTGTCACTTGAAAGATGTTGCATGACCCACCTAAATGGCTGGTGAGGGTAGTGGCCTGGGTCAGCTTGCCCCCCGGCCAGAAGCCCTAACAGCGAAATTGCACAGAGACACTGTGCGAGTCTGGGTCTCACCGCCGTGGGACTCTCGGGTTTTGTCTGGCGGTTTGGTGGTCTGTCATCTCCCTCTGGAGCAGGGGTGTATGCATCACGGGGACGGTCCACGAGCGTGTCCTGCAAACAAAAACTCACAGTTTTCCATTAATTTCATTCTGAAGGTCAGGTTTGATTGACGTGAGTGGACACCACCTGATCCTGTCCTCTTTTTTAACTGCCGCGTACCCTCGTCCCGTAAGCACCAGTCTCCAGCCCCGTTCCCACTCAGCTAGCTCGTTTTTGACCATGACCTGTGGGCCCTTCTCTAGTGTCTGGGTGGCCCAGTGCTTTCGAATGGGACTGTTTGTTTCATCTCCCCTAGGGAATTGGTTCAGTGCTAGTAATGCGGTTGCTAGCATGCGCGTCTGGTCTCCTGAGGGAATGGAATTGGCAAAGCCCTCTGCCTTTGCCAATACTTCTAACTTGGCTTTTAGGGTCTGATTTGCTCGCTCAACACTGGCCTGTCCGGTGCTGTTATATGGGATTCCCTGCGCTAAGGTGATACCCCACACCGAGGCGAATTCCCGCACTGATTTGGAGATAAAATTGGAAGCATTGTCAGTTTTAATTTGCTTGGGGATACCAAGCCATGCCATAACTGTCAGCCAGTGCTGGATTGTGGCCTTGGAGTTGGGTTTGAGGTGCTGTGTTGCTATGATCACTCCGCTGTAGGTGTCCACTGTCACTGCAAGCCATGCTCGGGGCTTCAGCAGTTTGCAGAGAGTGAAGTCTGACTGCCAGATTTCTGAGGCCTTGAGGCCTCTCGGGTTGACCCCACCGGTCCATAGGGGTGACTTCTGGCAGTGGGGGCAGGTGGCCACTACGTGTCTCGCGTCTGCTGTCGAGATCCCGCATCTCTTTGCCAGTGCTTTGGCCCCTATGTGGAGTGACTCGTGCAGCTGACGAGCTTCCTGCAGCGTCCACACTCCCTTCGCTGCGGCGTCTGCTTTGTCATTTCCAGTCTGGAAGAAGCCCTTGACTGGGTTATGGCTGTTGATGTGAATGACGGACACGGTGCCCTGGCGTGAGGAGAGTGCCTCTTCGAGCATGGAGGCCGTTGTGGATGTTGACACACCTGGTCTTGACATGGCTAGGCAGAGCTTTGCCACGAATATAGAGTCTGTCACGATGTTGAGGTGTTCATCTTGGAAGAGTCTGCACGTCAAGACCACTGTTGCTGCTTCCAGCTGTTGCACTGACAGCGTGGGGTCACATGTTTTGACGCAATGCCATGTTTCTCCTGCCTGCCACACCGCTGCTGCAGTAGAAGTCGTGGAGGAGGCGTCTGTAAAGACCGTTGGTCCTGGTTGTGGTCGGTCCATGACCTTCGGTGGCACGTCTATGTCGACAATGGTCAGTAGCTGGGTCCAAGGTGGTTTGGTGGCGTAGGAGATTTCTCCCCCGAAGCCAGTGAGAGCGAGGGCCAGGTGCTCCGATATCGCAGTTGACTCCATGGTTGGTCGCTTGCGGAAGGGGAGGTGGATCCTTGCCGGCTCGGTCCCCAGGTGTCTCAGGGCGAGTTTCCTGCCTTTCATGACGAGGTTAGCAACGCATTCAACTCCTGGGGAAAATACGTGAGTTGGTCTTCCAAGGACCACCCATTGGATCGGCTGGGATTTTTCGGAAGGTCCTTGGGCCAGTGCTCCCACTCCTCCCTTCTGCGTGAAGTGGACGTATAAATCTAGCGGTACGCTTGGGTTCCACCTGGCAAGCAGGCTAGTGGACATCTGACGTTCGATGAAGTCGAGGGATTTCGTTGCTTGCGGCGTCAGCTCCTTGGGGTCCCAGGGGTGTTTTCCTTTCAGGAGGTCATACAGGGGGTCCATGACCTCTGGGGGAACTAGGACGATGTTGCGGAGCCACTGCAGAGATCCCACGAGTCGCTGCATGTCGTGGAGGGTCTTGATGTCTCGGCGGACCTTTATCCTGGGTGGGGTCACGTAGGAGTTTGTGATCCCCACTCCCAGGAAGGTCACGCACGGTCCTCTCTTGATCTTCGTGTTCGCGATCTCGAAACCGTTGGCCTGGAGGGTTTCCGTGATCGTGGACACTAGGCGATCCACTTGGCCCGCTGATTGTGCAGCGACGAGGATGTCGTCCATGTACTGAATGATGGTTGCAGCAGGGTGGGAGTGTCGGACTGGCATCAGTGCCCTGTCCACAGTAATCTGGCATATGGTCGGGCTGTCCACAAGACCTTGAGGTAGCACCTTCCATTGGAAGCGGAGGTTAGGTTGCTCGCCGTTCGGGAACACGACGGAGAAGGCGAACCGTTCTTTGTCCTCGGCATGCAGGGGTATTGAAAAGAAACAGTCTTTGATGTCCAGCACTGCGCATGGCTGCCCTTCGGGGATGGCTGAGTTCGCGGGCAGTAGTGTCTGAACTGGACCCATGGGCTGAATTCTCTTGTTCACTTCCCTCAGGTCGTGGACGAGGCGGTAGCCTTCTCCTGATCTCTTGGGGGTTACAAACACAGGGGTGTTCCACGGGCTGGTGGAGGGTTCAATGTGGCCCTTTTGTAGCTCGCGGTCGACCAGTTCCAGCAAGGCTGTCATTCGAGGCTTTGACAGGGGCCACTGCTCAACCCATATGGGGTCTGGTGATTTCCAAGTCAGTTTGATTGGCAGCAGTGGGTGTACAGCAGTGGCCCTCATTATAAATTTGTAATCCTGACTCCTAACATAGCAAGGATGTCCCTTCCTATCAGGGGTGAAGAGTTTTGCAAAATGTAGGGGTGGACTACTACTGTCCGTTCTGGCCCTTTCTTTGTATGCAGCGTTATAGCTACCAATTGGGTGCATAGAGGCGGCATGTCCCCCACACCCTCGGGGGCTCCTTCCCTATTTTCAGGGCCAGGGCCACCCAGGGGTCCCGTTCTGGGGTGCCCCCTGCTGACCCTGCGGCACAGGCGCTGATTGCAGTGGTAGTGGGTACGAAGGTACCGCAGGCTGTGTCGTGATACTCGCTGGCAGGGGTATGAAGTTGGCTGCTTCCTGTGGGAGAATGGGGTATGAGGGCTCCCCGCCCCACTGGGGGTTGGCATAGATGGGCCGCCTCATATTCGCAGTGGGAGGAGGCTGGGTGCGGCCTGCAGGCCCCCTCCCTTTCCTGTTTCCCTGGAGCCGGGACCTGCATTCCTTAATGAGATGCCCTTTCCTCCCGCAACCCCAACAGGATCCCCACGGGCGTGTTTAAGGTGGAGGCGCTGCGGCGGGCCGCCGATTGGCTCTGTGCTCTCTGCCGCTCTCCGCCTCTTTCTCCCGCGCATGCGCATTCCTGAAATCGCGCGGCTCTCGAGTTTTCGCGCCGGGACCGCCCGCGCCCCGCCCCTTCCCACGGCACCCGGCGCCATTTTCAAAGGGCTGGGGCGGCCACGCGGCCAGGACTTTCTCCCGAGCCGCGGCTTCCGCGATTCTGGCTTCTCCTGCCAGCTCCTGCCAGAAGCGCTCCGCGCGCCGCTGCGCCTCTGACAATGGATCGCTGACCGGCGGCGGCAGTGGGACGGAGGAAGCTGCAGTTTCTCGGGAGAATTTCTGCAGCGGGGGTTTTTTGGGGGTTTTTCGCGGCCAGGGTTCTTCGAGGGGCTTCCGCGGCGGGGGTTGGGCTCTGATCTGGGGAAGGGGGCGATGCGCCGAGCCCCCCCAGGTCCCCGCTCCCGGGCGGACTGTCTTCAGGGACGGTCTGCGCTTCTGTCCCCGTCCCGAGCCCGGGTCTAACTAATAAACACATACGCGCTGCACTCCGCGTCTCTTGCTTTTCTATTGCTCCGTGCGGGGCTTTTTCTACTTTGCCCCGTTCCTTAGGGCTCTCGCCACTGCCTGAGGATTTCGTTTCCCCGGCCAGCGTGGCTGTACACTGTTCCCATATTCCCGGATGCATAGCATCCACTGGGCATTCGTCTGCCCCAAGCTCAAGCAGCCTCGCTATAGCAAGATAAAAGTCCTTGAGCTTAAATTCGATACCCCACTGCTTATAACTCACACTCATGACCCTTGCGATATTGTCCATGACGATCGCGGGTCCCGGGACGTCTCCCTGCGCCAAGATACGGTCTGACCGCTCCGGCCGCTGCTCCTGTCCAGGCGTATCCCGTCAGCCGGGCGAATTTTTCCCGGGTTTCGGCACCAAATATGTTGCCTCACAAAGGACAACTGGCGACCTGGTTCAGGTGGCAGCACGGCAGCCTGGTCTCGCTCGGGCTACTCGGGCTATCGACGCACGCAGACACCAATGTGGCAGACGGTCGAAAAACCTTTATTATCTCATCTCGTGGGTTTAAATAGTCTTGGGGGTCTTTGCTACGTCAGAGGGGGGTTGTGGGGTCTCAATGGTTAGTCGGGAGTGGAAAGTTACTGGAGCAGGTGTGGTTACATGCTTCTGGGGTTAATAGATAACGTGGGGCAGGGAGAGGGGGAAGGGTCTCTCTCTTTCCGTGAGATCCCGTGATCTTCCGTTCGCCTGTCCCTACTGCTACACACTGGAAACCACAAACAGCATTAAAAATGATCATCTGCCTTATGGACAGTTCATAGAAGGACTTGATTTGTTTACAAATTATTTCTCATGCTTACAAACAGTTTTTTCTGTTTACAGACTGTTTTCTGGGAGTTTGGTTTTTCTCCAAGGGATCAAGTGCTTAAAGATTGTTTTTTAAAATTGTGTTTTTCTCTAAGGGCTAAATGGGCTCAGGGTTAAATAGCTTTCTGCTTTTAGAGATAAGTTCAATTTGTAACCAAGAAGCATTATGCCTGTGGCCTGAGTTCTCCCCTAACAGTTCCTGGAGGGGAATGCTGCAGCTCCAGTGTAAATTAGATGCACGCTGTCCTCTGTCACCATGTTTGCAAAGGGCCCTTGCAGATGGGTGACAGAGAACAATACACAGAATTTTATAAAGAAAAGAAGGGTGAGATGTTACCATGATTGAAAGGGGTCCTGACCAATCAAATATCTCCCAAAACTGCAGGCACCTCATGGGCCAGAACCTGAAGGAGTGTGGAGCTCAAACCAATGAGAACTACCAGACCTGGTCTTTCAAATGCCCTGTGTGAGGGGGGGCTTGGGAAATAGAATCTCTCTGTTGCCCCATGAACTCGGGAGGAGCAGTCTTTGTCTCCTGTGCCCTCGCTGCCCCACCAGACCAAAGAGATGTTCACCAGGGCCCTCCCTGTTTGTGGCCGTCCAGTGCCGAGCTGAGCAGGCAGCCAGTTGTGTTTGCACGTGAGCTGCCACAGGAAGACACACAGCAGCTGGAGATTTGAATAGCAGGGCTTGGGCCAATTCTTTTTCTTTTAGAGTACAAGAAAGACGCAAAAGCACAAGGAAACATGACAGTGTTTCGGTGGATTCTCTTTGTCCTGTGAAGTTGAGTAGCTGTTGGTGTTTCTGTGCTGCTGCTAATCCCTTCCATGAAAAAATCATTCCGGGAAGGAGCAACAACATCTGACACGCACCAAGTGTTGCCACCAGCTGCTCCAGGTGCTGCTACCAACAGCCCCTGTAGGACGGAGCACAGCCCCCAGTGCACACCAAAAGCCAGGGAATCTCAGGAAAATGGGAAACTGGACAAGACAAACACAGATCTGAACCAATGCGGTTATTTAAACGTTCTCCGTTTATTCGAGATAAGATGGTAGTTTATATAAGCTTCTACATAGTTTACAGAAACAAAGGCACTCTGATTGCTAGGCTAACAATGTTTACCTTTTCCTTAAAGTGGCTTGAGCCTTACACTATAAACGTATACTAATTCACACCCAGACAGCCCAGTGGTTCCCGTCACACCTTAATACTATTTCTATCTGCGCCCCAAGCTCTGAATTTCTAACTGCGTCAGAGGCTTGAAGGCCTCACAAGGCCCAAATCTGAGGCCTAGACTGGAGTAGCTCAAATCTCATAACTCATGTCCTCTTTCTCTGAAAAATGCTGCAACACACACCAGCTTTGGCTGCCCTCTGGCAGAGAAGCCCTTTTGGGGCACAGGTTTCTGGGGCAGCAGACGGGCACCGGTGCTGCCAGGGCTCGGGGGAACTCTGCTTCGGCGGGGACTGTGCCTCAGCGGCTGATGTCAGCGCTCCCCGCGCCCCAGGCTCAGAGCAGCATTCCTGCCCTGGCCCACACGTTCCTGGTCTGTGTCACACGGCCGTGCTTAGGATGGCCACCATGTGGGACGTGTCCCGAGGAGGCCGTGCCAGCTTCTGTGCAGGGCCCCGTGCCCTTCCCGCCGCGGCTGCGTCAGCAGCCCTGGGGGCTCCTGCTGCTCTGAGCCCGCAGAGCAGGGCAGCGTTTGCTGATGGTCTGAGCCGTTCCTAAAGATCCTGTTGGGCTGTCTGACACACCTGGGGCAAGGCATTCCTTCCGACCTGGGCCACTCTGGGGGGCTGGGGGTGGCCCCAGGGCAGGTGGCAGAGTGTGCAAGTGCCCTTTGTGACACGGTGCAGCATGGTCACCGTGGAATGGAACGGGACAGGGTATCCAAGGGCCCTTTGTGACACGGTGCAGCATGGTCACCGTGGAATGGAACGGGACAGGGTATCAAGGGCCCTTTGTGACATGCTGTGGCATAGGTGTTGGCAGTGACAAGGCCACTCCACAGTGCTCTGTGCACGCGAAGAGACAGGACGGAGAGAGCGGTGCTGTAAGGAGCATTGGCACAGCCACTCGTTCCTTGCTGACCCGGAGATTTCCCGAGGTATTACTCCTGCAGGTGAGCTTGTGGCCAGACCAGAGCACTTGGTGACCTCTGGCCTTCCCAAGGCATCTCTTCTGCAGCTGCCCTCGAGGGCAGACCGTGGCATTTGCTTTGCACAGTCCTTGACAGGAGTCTCCTGTCCTTGTGGCTGGAGCCCCCAAGACCAGAGTGCAGGACTCGCTGTCCTGTAGCCTTGCCAAGACTTCACTCTTGCAGGTGCCCTCAAGGCATGACTGCAGCACTTGCTGACTCGGACCTTTTCCTTTTCACCTTCTGCAAGTAGCCATGAATCCAGGCAGTGACGCAGAGCACAGACCTGCGAGCGTGCCCAAGCTGGCCTGGGGGAAGGAGGAGAAAGAAGGCCCTGGAGCTGCCCCAGCACAGCAGCCTGAAGAGGTGGAGCAGTTCCAGCCACTGCAGAAGGGTGAGTGGCAGAGCTGGGCCACAGGGCTGGTGCCTGCAGCCAGCTTGGCCCCATGCCATGCCATGCCATGCCATGCCATGCCATGCCATGCCATGCCATGCCATGCCATGCCATGCCATGCCATGCCATGCCATGCCATGCCATGCCATGCCATGCCATGCCATGCCATGCCATGCCATGCCATGCCATGCCATCCCATCCCATCCCATCCCATCCCATCCCCTGGGGCCATGCCCATGGACAGGATGGAATAGGGGCCGGGCAGACACCCCACAGCCGTGCTCCATGCCCTGGGGCGGCGCGGGGCTGTCCCTGCCTGGGCAGCGCAGGGCTGGGCTGTGTTCTCCGGCCTCTCCCGCAGCCCCTCAGCTCGGGCTGCGCTCGCTCTTTGCCAGGTGCAGCCGTGCAGCGCACACGAGAGCAGGAACGCACCCGTGGCCGCTTCCGCAGAACAGCGCAGGTACCTGCAGCCATCCCCACCTGGGCTGGGCCTGCTGGCACTGCTCAGCCCAGCACTGTGCTCGGAGCACTCCATGCAACATCCCGGGCTTCTTGCCCTTCTGCTACAGATGGTTTGCAAATTCATGAAGAGGATTCGGGAGGAAGAGAGCAGCGTCGTGGGCACTGTGGTCAGAGCGTACTCTCCCATCTTCAAAACCAAGACCAGTGCGGCCCTGCTGGATATGCTTGTGGAGGAGGGTCCTTCCAGCCCAAAGCAAGTAAGCAGCCTGTGGCCTGGGTTTGATCCTCCCAGCAGTTGCGTGGCCTCCCAAGCCACGCCTGCTGCTCCCTGGAAGCCTTTGAGGCCATGGCAGTGTGGTGGCAAGGGAAGCACTTCTCTGGGGCAGCTGGGCACATTCCTTCCTCTGGCAGCTTTCCAAGTCTCCCCTGCCTTCTCCAGGTGCCCGCCATGGTGAGGTACATCCACCAGTGGCTGGTGGCCAATGAGTTTCCTGAGTACAATCTGTACAGGCCCCTTCTGGATCTGACAGAGGCACAGCCCTGTGACGTGGTGATGGCTTTCCTGCGTGTGGCCCCAGTGTGTGACAGGTACGGGGCCCACGTGTGCACAAGGCTCAGCAGCCCTTCACCCTGTACAGCCTGTCCCAGGTGTCTGACCAACAGAGAATTCCAGGGCCCTCTGGCTGCTCCCTTTGCCAGCCCTGGCCCCTGCCAGCCCCCCAGCGTGCTGCCATGCTTCCCCCCTGCCCCTCAGGGGCCAGTCCCCACAGGGCTGGGCTGCCTGCGTGCTCCCAGTGAGGGGCAGTGGGCAGAGGCAGGGCTGGCAGAGCAGCTCAGCTCCCCGCTGCCACCCAGGCCACGCTGCTGTGTCCCAGACCCCTCTGAGACAGAGCTCTGACCCCACAGAGCTGCTTTGGCCATGTGGAAGAGCATCATGTGCTCGCCCAGGACTGCAGAGCCGGCCATGCTCGAACTCCTCGAGGTGCTGGGGAGCTGGCCAGAGCACAGCACGTGCACCTCCGATGGGGACCACACGGCTGTCCTTGCCCTGGCTGTGAGTTTCTGCCTTTGCTGGCCCCAAGGCCACCTCTCCAGCAGCTCTCCATCCTCCCTCCCCCACGGTGTCTCCCTGCCTCAGGCGCTGGGCTGAAACCTGGCCTCGGGACAGCTTCAGGGCCACCAGGCCCGGTGCTCCCCCTTCGGTGCTCCCCCTTCGTCTCTCCGGGCCTCTCCCTCCCGTACTGGGCCCTGCCACACGGACACCTTGGCACTGAGCGCTGTCTCGGGCTGCTCTGTCCTTTGCAGGCAACTGTGGTGATGTGGAAGATCCTCCAGCTGCCCTGTGTGCCACATGTAGTCACCGTGTGTTTCCCCTGCCTCTTTGTGCATCTGCTCTTCCAAGTGCTCTTCAGCACTCTGGATATGCCAGAGGAGGTCGATACCTTCTGGGAGGGATGCCAGCAGCAACACGGCCTTGCCACCAACCCCAGCAGGTGCTCCATGCCAGTCCTCCTGTCCTTGCCACATCCCTGGGCAGGGGCCAGTGCCCCCAGCGTGACCTGGGCTTTGCTCTGCACACAGGTTTGCAGAGCAGACCCTGAAGGCCCTGCTCTGCCGACTGCACTATGAGGATGTGGTGGTGGCCATGGAAGACAAGGGTGGCTGGGACACACTGCTCTGTGCTGACACCCACCACTGTGCTGTGGGCGTGCTGGCCAGGTGGGACCCCCTGCTCCCCAGCTGTCCCCGGCATGTGTGCCCTGAGCCCCAGGTGCCCCACACAGTCCCTGTGGCCGTGGGCCAGAAGGCCTTGTCACCAAGGGACGGCCAAGGAGGCTGCAAAAGGCTGGGAGAGGAGCGTGCCCAAGAGCAGCAACCTCCCAGAGGGCTCAGCTGCCCCTTGCAGGGTGCTGGAGAAAGGCCAGACCTCGGGGAGGCAGTCCTGGGAGAGGTTTGCCCCCGCTGGCTCAGGGTTTGGCTCCTATTTCCTCCTGTCAGAGAAATGCGCCGCGCATCCGAAGCCGTGTGTTCCGTGATTGCATTCCAGCTGCTCGGGCTGCTCAGCAAAGACACGCCATGCCGGGATTTGGCCGCCCTGGCGTTCCTTGTGGAGGTGAGCCTGAAGGCCAGCGCTGCCTCGCTGAGCTGCCTCCCGGCTCTCTGCCCTCTCTTGGCCGCAGTGCCTGGGACGGAGCCCGCGCCCTGTGCTGCTGCCTGGGCCCGGCCCTGTGCGGTTCTGGGCTCCCGCCGGCCGCTCCCCCGTCACTGCCCTGTGCCTTTCAGATCCTGGAGCGCCTGAACCTGAGTGAATGCCGTGACAGCGTCCTGGAGTTCTTGTCAAAGAACCTGCAGAGCGAGTGCAGGGGGAGGCGTCGCTTGGCACTCAGAGGCCTCGTGGTGCTCGGCACCACCAGTGCCTCGGTGAGAAGAGCGCAGGGGCTGAAGCCGTGCTGCCAGCGTGGGGCTGGGGAAGGCAGTCCCTGGGGCTCGGCTGGCCTTGGGGCACTGAGGCAGCTGCTGCCAGCTCTCCTGCCTCCTGCTGCAGCTGCCCGAGTGCTTTGGCACAGGCCTTTGGCCCCTGGGCCCTGTGGCAGCAGGATGGTGTTTCACACACTTGTGTTCCACAAGTAGATGGCCAGAAGGATGTGGAGCCTGCATGAAAGGCTCGTGGAGCTCCTGCAGGAAAATGACGGCGTCATGCTCAGGATGACCACGGTTCTCCTCAGAGCTGCATTTCTCTGCAAAGAGGCCCCAGTGACCAGCACCCTCGCCCTGCAGCTGGCTGAGGCGCTCCTGCCACTCTTTGACAACGTAAGGCTCTGCGCCTCCAGCCACGGCCAGCGGGTGCTACCCGCACACTTTGTGCCCTGTGCACTTACAGGCTGTGCCCAGCTGGGCCTGAAGCAGCTGACGCTGAGGTCTTTCTTCCTTTCTTCCTTCCTTTCATACAGGAGGATAGCCAGGTGCAGTTGAGCTCCATGTTTATCTTCCGAGACATGCTGGATCGTTTTCCGGAAGAGGAAAAAAAGGCCCTGAAGGCACATGTGCGCCAGAGCCTGCTGCCACTCTCCTTCCACTGCCATGATGAGAACCAGCGAGTGGCAGAGGTGAGGACTCGGCAGCTGCTGCTGTTCCCTGGCAGGGGCTGGGCTGCCCCTGCCCTGGCACCTCGCAGGCTGCAGCCTCCTGCTGGCCCTGGCACAGGGACGGGTCCTGCGCCCTGGGCTGTGGGGCCATCTCCGCGTCTCTGCTGCTCTCCAGGCTTCTCGGGAAACGCTGCTTTGTGCGGCCGAGTTCCTGAAGCAGAGGGATCTCGAAAAGCTGCTGAAGAACCAGGAGGTGTGGAAGTTCACCGAGTGCCTGGTAAGGAGGGCCGGGAAGCCGCAGCCCCAGCCTGGAGAAGCCCCCTGAGCGCGGTGCTCGGTGTGCGGGCTGGCAGCTGTGCCCCTGCCCGCTGCTGCAGCCCGAGGCCGCGCGGGCTCTGCTCCAGGCTCCTGCGGCCCGAGCCGGGTGCCCATGGAGCCCCGGCCGGGCGGGGCTGCGGGGCCAACCCTTCCCTCCTGCCGCTCTCTGCAGCTGGCAGAGGACAGCAGCAGCGTGGCCGAGCACCTGCGCCGGGCCCTGCCCTACCTGCAGAGCCCACAGGAGCCCCTGCGAGAGGCGGCCGTCAGGTTCATGGGTGAGCCACGAGCCGGGCCAGGAGGCCGTGTGGGCACAGGGCTGGCAGCGCCGCTGGCAGGGAGCTGTGCCGCCGGGCCTGACAGGCTCTGTGTTCCCAGGGACGGCCGGGCGGTACCTGAGGGGGAGGAAGGAAGAGCTCCAGCTCATCTCTGAGGGTGAGTGAGGGCAGCGGGCTGCCAGCGGGGACTGGCGGGGAGCTGCGAGCCCTGCCCCGGCTGCGGAGGGCTCTGCTCCCTGTGCGGACCAGGGCCGGCGTGGGCAGAGCACACACAGGTTTCAGGGCACCTGGGGGATTCCTGGCCAGCAGCTTCGGGCTGATCCAGCTGGTCCCTGCTCCCTGCTGGCCATGGCCAGAGCCGGCTGGGATGGCCCTGGCACAGAGTCCCCTCGGGTCCCCTCAGATGTGGGAACTGACCATGGCTCTGTTCCTCTCTCTTTCAGCCCTTGAAGGCATGGAAAATGACATCAGTGTCGCCGTCGCAAGCCTGGCAGTTCAAACATTGTACGTCCTCCAGGGAACAGAGAGAGCTCCATACTCCATCTTTGACAACCTGCATGATCGGCTCCGCAGGGCATGGAGGAGACGGCCTCCTCTGTCGGGGCTCGGCTGGCTGCGCTGCTGGAGCTCTGCAGAGAGCTGATCCCAGAGGCTCTGTCTGCTGGGGCCGCCCGAGCCAGCGGGAATGTTTCGTTTCTTTAAGATTGTTCTTTCTGTCTTTTTGGTTTACTTTAGCATATAAATATAGGATGTGTTGCAATAGAAAGACTCCCGGGATCTTTCTTTTGCTGCCCAGGCTCTGCAGGGTCTAGGGGAAGAGGGACAAAAGGGTTCCTGGGCTCAGCAAGCTGCCCAGGCATGCAGGGTTGCAGGGAAAATGGCCAGAAGCCCCTTGGCCTTTGGTGGTTCTGCCAAAGCCTTTGTGCTGCCCACAGAGCAGATGGGCAGGGGCTGGAGCTGTGGGGATCTCTGTGAGAGCGGTGCCTGGAGATGGCCACAAGCCCTGTCCCAGGCAGGAAGCGCCATCCGTGTCCTCCTGCCCGTGTGTTGCTGCCTGGATTGCTGAGGGCTCCCAGGTGCCTCTTGATGGGCTCCTCTGGAGCTCCTGTGGGGCTGCGGCGCTGCTGCCGGGCAGGTTGGCCGGGCTGGGGAGAGCCTGAGGGGACGGGGCCACGAAGGGATGAGGGGCTGCGGAAGCCCTGACAGGACAAGGCAGTGGGAAGGCACGGGGGGGACGTGTGAGGGAGTGGGTAACGTTGGCTCGGGGAGGAAAGTGGGTTGGAGCCAAAGAGACCACTCACCCCGATGTTCCTGTGGCAAACAGAGCACGTTTATTCTCAAGCCCTTCCTTCTAAAGGGCCTTTGAAAAACCCAGTCTGGATGATTTCACTGGTCTGATCTCTGTGCCCCTTCAGATTCTGGCCTGGGGAATGCCTGCAGCCTTGGGAGAGCTGTGATGGGCCAGGCCCCTGTCAGTCAAACCAGGGCTGGTACATTCACCCCGTACAAGCCAGCCTGCACGGTGACACGGCAACAGAGTGCGAGGCACAGCTGCGGGTGCTCCCCGTGAACCTCAGCTCTGGGACCACTGCCTGCCCCAAGCTTCAGGGGCTGCAGGGGGAGCCCGGCTGGGCTCTGATCTGGGGCCATCCTGCAGGGACAGCTGCACACAGCCTGCAGCTTTGGGAATGGCATTAGTGCCTAGGCTGGGGGGGAAGCTGCAAGTCCTTGACTGCTGTCTTGTGTTGCTGAGAAGAGGAAGGACATCTTGGAACTGGGGATGCTCTATTTGAAGTCAAGCGGGCAATTTTGTGGTGGGGGAGCTGCATGGGCCAAAAGGACGCAGGGGTGCCGGTCACGAGCAGCTGAAGGTGGGCCAGTGTGTGGCCAGGTGGCCAAGAAGGCCAAGGATGCCCTGGCCTGTGTCAGCAGCAGTGGGGCAGCAGGAGCAGGGCAGTGACCGTCCCCCTGGGCTGGGCAGTGCTGTTGCCATGGCTGGGAGTGCTGTGTCCACTTGTGGGCCCCTCTGAAGCAGAAAGTCCTCGAGGGGCTGGAGCATGTGCAGAGAAGGACACGGGAGCTGGGGAAGGCTGTGGAGCGCAAGGCCAAGGAGGAGGTGCTGAGGGAGCTTTAGCCTGGACAACGGGAGCCTTGTGAGGGACCTTCAGATCCATGGATCCATACATGGCAGTGCTCACCACCAGGGCTGTTTCCCTGCCAGACATGCCCTCACTGCATCCAAGTGCTTTAGCCACCTGAGGAGGGGACACTTCCGACTTGTGGTTTGTTGGTTTGCTAGGAGGAGAAGCCCCGCTCATTTTCTCTCTTTCCAGCAAGCAAAGAGGCGTCTGCGCAACCTTTCCTGCCCTTTTCGTGCACTGCATGGGATTCTGATCCAGTTTGAGTTTTCCTTGTCTGCTGCAGCAATAACAAAGTCCGTGCTGGCTATCTCTGACTTTTCCATTTCAGAGTTTTCAAGAGCTAAAAGCTGCATTGTGCAGAGGCACCGCTGCTTGCTGATAGCAGCCAGGGAGGACTATCAAATTCATAGAGTTCATCAAATAGAGTTCTGTTGAGTTAACCCACTTTAATCTGGTCAGAGTCACTTAGAATCCCATCGCTAACAGAGTTGCTGATTTCTCCTTGGAAGTGGTATTTGTGGATCCGAGGAGGAATGAGGTTATAAATGAGAGGTAACGGCCTGTCCCTCATGCTTCTCTCTTGCCGCAGATGGCAGAAGGAACAGCGGTCTCTGCCCCGGCTCCCTCTGCTCCTGGAGAAGAAGCCAAAGAGGGGCAAAATGAGCAAGACAATTTTTAAAACTTTAAGAAGGGATAATTAGAGACAAATCAATAACAGCGCTGGGTGCTTGGCAATGGCCAGAGGCACACTGGTTAGCCATAGCAACTCTTCTTATCTACTTTTTCCATTGTATTGTCCAAAAACATATTCATAAAGATTATACACATTCAAACATTTCTTTGAACTCATTTACTTCTTCCAGGAACTCTTTTGGTTTGACCCCCAACCCGCCTTTCTAGAGTCCGTGCAGGAATCATGGATTGTTGTTTTGAGGGTTGTGTGTCACTTCCTCACAACAGCCCCCTGATCCCCGATTCAGCTGGGAGTTTGCAGGCCCCAAGTTGGGCAACTCCCTGGGGGCTCCCCTGGCAGGGGGACCCTCCTGGAGCAGTTCTGTGTCAGGAGCCAGAGCTGCATTGGACTTTTTCGGTCTTCAGCTTCTGTTTATTCTTATCAAAACTTCAGCACACTGTCTGCACCAGACTCTGCGTGCAGGAAAACAGCACAAAAATGGCCAACAATCTCTTGTTACAAGGCCTTGTAAGTCTAATCAAAAACTAAGCTACCCAATTAAGGAGTGACACCTAAATTAGTTTTTTTTCTAACCCAGTAACTGACCCCTAAAGACCCACAATGCAGATTATTCTACCCAATTACAGGATACCACATAAACCCAAAAAGAAAGAGAAGAAGAAGAAGAAAGAAGAAGGGAACTCAAGACAACACCCTATATCCTCCATCTTGAACCCATCTATAACATACTAAAAATTCTAAAACCTAAATTTTTCACCCATATGACATACTCCACTACTCTCTGCAATCTCTACAATCTATTTCACACTTTTGTGGTTTCTAGCTTACTTTGAAGCTTTGGAAGTTTTCTCCATGAATGAGGGTCAAAGTCAGTGCTCCCCTGGGGGTCAGGACACCCCAGAGCAGACAGAGAAATATTCCCGGTGCCCTGGGTTTCCACATCAGCAGGCGACAGTTACTGACAGTCGAAGGGTCAGTGGCAGGGTCCTCATCACACCCGTTCCTTAAACGTTATCTGGCCATGCAGACGGTCTTAGCTACTTCCACAAGTACTTTAAATCAACATTGGCTGTTTCACAAATATCTCTGAGTTATTATTGTCAGTTAGTTACAAAAAGAAAAGCATTAGTTATTATTTCACAACTACAGCTACTTCTGCAAAAGTTAACATTCTAATGCACAACACATGGCATCCACTTCAATATTTTGTAAAAGCCAAAACTATCATGTATGTTTTTCACACTGTGCACAAACTAAACTATCATCCATGAATGATGTTCTGAGGAAATGAGCTACACAGGGGCCAGGGCATTGACCACAAAAAGCTGTCAAATTATACTACAGCAAAAGCAATTAAAAGTGATTACAAGCTGTACTGTATCTAAATCGTTGCGATTAAGAATAAGTTGCAGAAGCCAAGACATCACAGCAAAAGCCACAACTACATAGTCCTTTATAACAGACCCAGGGCAGGTGTTTCCCTTGCAGGGAGCACTGGGGCCTTCCCCGGGCCCCTTCTGCCCTCTGGCCGAGCCGGGGGCATTTTCCAGCACACGCAGTTTGTACCCAAGAGTCGGTGCAGCCGAGAAGGCTCCGAGCGCCTCCTCCCAGGCTGACTCTGCAGATGCCCCGGCTGCTCTGGGCTCTGCCAGGGCTCTGCTGGGGCTCAGCTCTGGGCGAGGCTGGGCCCGCTCTCCCCTCACATTGCTCCGGGCAGCTGAGTCACAGAGGGAGGAGGAAGGGACACACCAAGGGAGTTGAGGTTTAACAGAGTTTTTATTCAAAAACCTGCCATGCCAAACAGGCTGTCATAAGAACCGTAACAAACAGGGTGTCCTAACCAACATAACCAACTAGCACTGCTAACTACCATCACTAACTAGTTGTCCTCACTAACTACTGTAACTAACAGCTGTTTTCAAGTGCTTCATCTCCTCCGCTGCTCCCTCAGTTGCTTTGCTGCGGTGATCAGAGGGGTCAGGCTGGAGAGAGGCTTGGCTGATGATAAAAATGGGTGCTGCCCAAAGGATAAAAAAGAAAGAAATGAACCGTTACTTTCCAGAGTCAACTTCCTCACAGGCTCTGTTGCAACAGGACAAAGGGAAATGGTCAGAAACTCAGGAGACGGAAGCAGGCTCAGGTTAGATCTAGGGCAGAATCCTTTTGCCAGGAGAGTGGGGAAACACTGACAGAAGGTGCCCAGAGATGTGGGAGGTGCCTCCTCCCTGGGAACATCCAAGCTCAGGTCAGGCAGGGCTCTGAGCACCTGCCCTGCCTGAAGATGGCCCTGCTCCTTGTGGGGCACCAGGTGCAGATGCCCTCGAAAGGACCCTGCCAAGCCAAACCAGGCGAGGGTTCTGCTTGCTTTGCGTGTGGAACGCAGCGAGACTGGAGACTATCGGAGGGCCCCACCAGAAAACCCCTCCCTGGCGCTGCTGCTTCCCCTGCAGCCGCTCGGCATTCACCTGCAGCAGCTCCTGGGCAGAGCAGCGCCGCTCCTCGTCCGGCTCCAGGCTGCACTCGAGGCAGTCCCGCAGCAGAGCCGACAGGCGCCCGGGCTCCTGCAGCTGCGGGGGCCCGTTGTGCCGGATCAGAGCGTGAGCCTGCAGGAAAAGCAAACTCAGCGCTCTGCCAGCTTCCTTCCCACCCACAGGTGCTCACATCGACCCCGGGTTCTCAGCCCCAGCTCCAGGGGCACTTTCCTCCCTGGCACAGATGCTGCTCACAGCTCATTTTCCTGTGCCAACCAAAAAACCCAAACCCTGGTGCTGCCACAGCCATTGGAAAGAGCTGATGCACTTGCTTCACATTTTCAGGTCATCCTCACAGCCAGAAGAGCTGCAACAGCGTAAATCCCAAAGCCAATTGTTGCTGGAGACTGCAGAATATTTGTCCGTGTTGAGGCTCGAGTGCTCTGGGAATTCCCTTCCCCATGTGCAGAAACCCCCAGCTGCTGCTCCCAGTGCGGGGTCACCCTGTGCTCACAGGGCTCTGCAGCCCCTGGAGAATTTGCCTCTGACCATGGCCTCGTTTCCTTGAAGTAAGGAGCTTCTCCTCCCACCATCTCGTGTTGCCGTGCGTGGCCAGTCCGAGCGGGCGCCGGGGGACGCGCGGGAGGAGCGGGGAGGCGGCCGCCGCTTTCCCCCGGGCGCTGCGGGCTCAGTCTGAGCGCACGGACAGACGGATGGTGGACACGGGGCTGGGGGCGGACACGGGGCTGGGGGCACACACGGGATTTGGGGCAGACACAGGGCTGGGGGTGGACACGCGGCTGGGGCGGACACGAGGCTCGGGGCACACATGAGGCACAGACGAGGCACACACGGGGCACACTCGGGGCTCGGGGCATACACGGGGCACACACGGGGCACACACGGGGCACACACGGGGCACACTCGGGGCACACACGGGGCTCGGGGCACACTCGGGGCTTGGGGCACACTCGGGTTTATTGTGGGTGCGGCTTCCCGAGGCCCCCGGGCACCAGCGGGGTACCTGATCTATCCCCCGAACTGGGGGAGGGGGAAACGGACCCGCGGCCGATGAGGACGGGGCGGGGGCAGGGAAACCCCCCGGGAAAGCAGGAGACCCCGGGAACGGGGCGGGCATGGGAAAGGCGGGGGCGGAGGGAGCGACCGCGGGGCGAGGGGGAGGGAGGCAGGGTCGCAGCACAAGGGGAACCGCGTGGGGAGCGGCAGGGGGAATGGGGGAAAGAAGAAAAATTACAACTCCCACATTTGTCTGTGTCGTGGGAGAGAGAGGGGCAAAAACAGGAGAAAGAAAAGGGAAAAAAGGAGATTTCCCCCCATTGTTCCTTCATCTCCCCACCTCCAATTCAATAGCAGGGAGTTATCAATAAACAATAGCAGTGAACTGTGAATAATCAATAGCAGGGAGTGATCAATAATCAGTATCAGTGAGTTATCAATAATCAGTAGCAGTGGATTGTCAATAATTAATAGCAGGGAGTTATCAATGATCAATAGCAAGGAGTTATCAATAATCAGTATCAGTGACTTATCAATAATCATGTTATAAATTTGCGCCACAACGGAACATAATTCAATTAAGAATTTTATTAATTTACAGCAAGTAGGATATGAACAAGGGTAACAGCGCTGGGCAGCAGACAGAGAACTTCAAAAACCAAAGCTACACTGACTGCTACCTTGATTCGCTCAAACGGTCTCCTTTTATTCCAATTTCTTCTTTTGTCTCCCTGGAATTTGCAAGCTAATTCCTGCCGTTATCTTGTGTTTGTATAAGCAGTCTCTGGTGTGAATGGTTGTTGTGATCTTATCTTGCATAGGCAGTCTCCGGTGTAAGTGGTTGTTATCTTACCTTGCATCAGCTGTGTCCGTTCCTGTTTGCTTACCTCCGGCCTAACCTTATCTCAATAGACCATACCTCAGTCTGTATTTTTCTCACAGTTGTCTAACCTTTACATATATCTTAATAAACAATTTCTCAATCTGTAGTTTCTTACAATTCCTCCCTTTTTCTTTTTATCCTATTATTGTTTATTAGACGTTGCTTTCATTCTCGGCACTGCAAATAAACCTTTTTCCACAATCCCAACATTTATCATTACACTCACATGGTAATACTTCACAATTACAATAGGCGTAGCCCCCTTGTGGCATAACACATTCACAACAATCTTCATTCTCATTAATAGATGCATTTTTATATTTTTCCCCTGACCTCGTAGTTAAAATTAGCAGTTTTGCTATGACAAATCATTTTTTAATATCGTGTACAATACAGCGTAATATACAAGGCCCGAATATAAGTCCCAGAATCAATATAATAAGCGGTCCTGCTAAGGCAGACAGCAAGGTGGTTAGCCAAGGTGAAACATTAAACCAATTTTCATACCACGTCCTGCCCGCCTCACGATCTTTTCTACGTTGATTTAACCTTTTCCAGAGTTCAGACATAGTGTCCTGAACTACTCCCGTATGGTCAGCAAAAGAGCAACATTCTTCTTTGAGAGCTACACATAAGCCCCCTTCTTTTAGGAATAATAGATCTAATCCTCTTCTATTTTGCAGTACTACTTCTGATAAAGACTTTACTGAAGTGGCTAAATTTTGGATAGATTGTTCTATTTTTGCTAAATCTTCATTTACAGCCGTCTATAAACTTTGTAATTCCTGACTTTTTACTAGGGAGGCTATGCCTGTACCTGCTCCAACTCCACCCGCTATCAGCAGTGTAGCTAAGGTTACCACTGTAATTGGTTCTCGTTTTTGTATATTCAGGTCTCCTTCAAAGTGGCGTAACACTTCCTCAGAGGTGTGATAGATCAGACGAGGAACAATTATCACCTGTACGCAAAACTGAGATTGATCAAACACGTTTAGGGATAGGCAAGGCGTTACTCCGATGTCTGAACAAACCCATTTAGCTCCTGGTGTCGGGATAGCCCATTTGTCATTTCTATTCTTGTGTTTATTTATAGTTTTTGTAGTGATTATTGTCGTTTGGTTGCACAAAGGCTGATAATTTTTGGGCACTGTACCGATACATTTTCCTTGACCTGTTACTAACTGAATAGTAATTCCCTGCGCATGGTTTTTCTGGTCATTCCATGGGCATTCTCGTGGGTTTGAACCACTAGACCATTGAATCTTAGCTGGTTTTCCAATCACCTCAAAATATGGTGGTCTAACATTATAACATAACCAGCATTCCTTAGTTAAATTTGGTTTGCTTTCATTAAGGGCACGATAAGAGGCTTGCATTAAATCCCATAAAGGGTCTTTGGATTTTAACACACCTGAATCCCTAACAGTCACCACGTCATTAGCTGTTCTATTTGTTATTGATAA